>NC_141991.1:106704819-107010964 GCF_049901715.1 Pseudonaja textilis
TGAACTCTGTCCTTTATTTGCTTATACCTAATGGACAAATATTGGCAAGCTCACCTACCAGATATATCATGATAAATTCTAGGGTGGGGCTACCCTGAACCTCCCCCCGCACTCCAGTTCAGGACTGCCCAGCCTCTTAATCTAAGGCTCTCTCTGGCAAGCTCCGTGTTGCTAAAACAATTTGTTTTCCTACAGCTGCACGTTACATGATATAGAGGCTAAAGTGCAGTCCTATGCTGAAAGTCACCCACCCTGCACTAAATCATCATCATGAACTTCTAAACTTCATCATGAACTTCTAAACTTCACCATGAACTTCTAAACTTCAGTGGCTAAGACCTCATGCACTGAGCCAAAAGTAGGCAAGCTATTTTTTTTTACTTAGTTTACTGTTGGAACCAAATTGGAGCTTCCTTCATCCAAGTTTTCTGAGCTGATGAAAACCCTACTTTGACATCAGTTCTGCTTCTTTTTTCTCCCTTCCCACCTCCACTGAGCTCTTAGTAGTAAACTGGAGGCATGGAGCAAATATCTTGCAACTCATCTTGTCAATAAAAAGATCTAATATTATAGTACCAAGGTGGACTGCTTGCATTTTAGAACTCCAGGCAATAGCCATGATACTCAGCTGGGAATTAAACAGCTTAGATTTCCCAGAATTCCTTGGGCAAGAAAAAGGCTAGGTTCTGTGGGGGTCAACATGCCTTTAGCTCATATTGGCCTTCCCCCAGTTAGGTTGATAATGAATATTCATAGTACAGCACATCCCATATGGCTTATGATTAGATACTATTGCTTCTATGTTTTTGCTGAACACAGAAAAATAAAAAACCCTGTTTCTCTTTTTCACAGTTACTCACACAAATGCATACTTACTTTCTAGTATTATTTAGAATCTCCACAAATCTCCTGGATTTAAGAAATAACCACAATACATGCATCAGGTACAGACCAGTTCTTCTGTGGTGCTCATAATGCTGCTGCCTGACAACCTTTACTCTCAAAGTTCAGCCTCCCCACCACTTACTATAAGAGATTTCAAGTAAATAGCACATTTTCTCCCCTTCTAGATCAGGAACAAAATCAACAAAAAATAAATCATGCCCAAGATGTCTTCCACATGAAGGATCATACCTCTTTTTGCCTCCTCTGTTTTGCCTTCCTCTGTGGGTAAGGCTGGGTTTGCAAAGCACTGCTGGAATGGAGCCCTGATTTCTTCACTGTTGTCTTTGATCTGCAGTTGGGGTGCTCCTTAAAGGCAGTATGAAAAAAAGAGAGCCACAAGGAGTTAAGAAATAAACAGAAGACCATTTTGCAAGCCAAGGACTGGCTCCCACTCTTTAGTGTAAGATATTTTGCAGGGATACTCTGCAGAGCCACAAAGATTCAGGCCAATCCCCAGGGGTGGGATTCAAATTTTTTAACAACCAGTTCTGTGGGCGTGGTTTAGGTGGTGGGCGTGGCTTGGGTGGTGGGCGTGGCTTGGTGGTCCTGTTATTGGCTGGGTGTGGCCAACTCAATATCACTCATATTGAGGCACGCATCTCCTCGCCTGGCATCTCATGACTGTGGGGATGTTGCAACAGTCATAAGTGTGAAACATGGTCATAAGTCACTTTTTTCTGTGCCATTGTAACTTTGAATGGTCACTCCACAGAAGCAAAGTATCAGCAAAGGAGGAAAAAAAAAACTCCAGAGAAGTTCCTGAGACAGGAAGTCTAGTCCTGCCAAGAATGTAATAAGGGTTAACGGAGAGGCAGTTTCTGTAAGCAACACCAGAATGTTTCCTTCCTGCTTTTCTTACAGGATTAGGCCAGTAATTTCTTCTAACAACCAGTTCTCCAAACTGCTTAGAAAGTTAACAACCAGTTCTAGCGAATAGGTGCGAACTGGTAGAATCCCACCCCTGCCAATCCCCCTCCCAAAGCCAATTCAATCAACTATGTAACCAGTACAACATTGTGGGCATCAGAGTTCTGGCCACTGATAACTATGAATCACTTACTGTTTCAGATTTTAAATTCAAGGGAATTGATTTCCTTGTCACATTAGCCTGACCAGCTCTATAGGCTTTTAAAAATTGAGGAAGCAGAATTTCCTCCTTACTCCCTATCACTGCACAACGTAAAAACAAATTCAGTGAGGTGAGGACCACAGAGGTAGTCCTCAACTTACAATAGCTCATTTAGTGACCATGCAAAATTATAACAGCACTAAAAATGTGACTTATGACCATTTTTTACAAGTACAACCTTTGCAGCCTCCCCGTCCCCAGTTACCAAGCATCTGAATTTTAATCATTGGATCAAAATCCAGATGCTTGGCAACTGGTTCATATTTATGACTGTTGCAGAGTCCTGGAGTCATGTGATCACCTTTTGCGACCTTCTCACTAGCAAAGTCAATGGGGAAGCCAGGTTCATTTAACAACCGGATTACTAATTTATCAACTGCAGTGATTCATTTAACAACCGTGGCAAGAAAAGTCATAAAATGGGCCAAACATCACTTAATAAATCTCTCACATAACAATAGAAATTTTGGGCTCAGTTTATTTTTATTTTATTTTATTTGGTTTGTCAATTGCTTACAAGATAATAGGTATAAGTAAAAACATAGTTATGAATACATGGATACATATAAGAAAAATAAAAGAAACAATAGGACAGGGACAGTAGGCACATTGGTGCACTTATGCACGCCCCCTACAGACCTCTTATGAAAGGGGTGAGATCAATAGTAGACAGTCTAAAGTTAAAGTTTTTGTGGTTTGTGGAAAAAAAACCCCACAGAGTCAGGTAGAGTATTCCAGACACTGACCACTCTGTTGCTGAAGTTGTATTTCCTGAAATCAAGTTTGGTGCGATTAACCTTGAGTTTGTGTCTATTGTTTGCTCTTGTGTTGTTATGGTTGAAGCTGAAGTATTCATTGACAGGTAGGACATTGCAATAGAAATTTTGGGCTCAGTTGTGGTCGTAAGTTGAGGACTACCTGTAGGCCAGGGGTTAGGCACTTTGGCTGAAGGCAGGTTTGGGGTCTCCCATTGGCCCACTGGTATGGAATGGAGTAGCCTCGTTGGAAACTCTCAGCATTTGCATGAATGGCCAGCAATGAGGTCCCTCACAAGGTAGAGCCAAAATGTTTTGTTGTGTTCTGTTAAAGAGAAAGTTTTCCCTCTGGTCCACCAATTAGGCAGGAAAACAGCTCCTATAAAAGGAGAACTGTCAGACGGGGCTTTTGCTGGCTGTTGCTGTTACTCGAATAAAGAAGTTGCTTCATTACCTTGGATCCGAGTCTTCCTTTCACCCATGATACATGTTTTGTACTCTAAAACTGATGGCTGTGTAGAAGTGTCTTCACAGTATTCCTTGGAAGGGAAAAGAAGAAGGAAGACTTCAACCAGTGTTTCTCAAACTTGACAACTTTATGATGTGTAGACTTCAACTTGAAGTTGAGAAATGCTGGTTTAAACCTTTGGAGGAAACAGCTGTTTTGCAGATCCTCCCCTTCCCGTTTGGCCTCAGTTTTTAGAAGGGAGCTTCTAGCAGAACAAAGGGTAATTCTGCTCTGTCTGGTAGCCCCAGACTTTTAAAAAACTGCTATTGGGGGGGGGGGAGCTGGTGCCTTGGCAGTACAGCGTGCGATCTTGAAGCTCCAAGATCACCGCTGATATCTCCATTGCAGATGGTCCCACCAGACCTAAACCGTCCCATAGAGACGGTGACTGAGGAGGGCACATCCTGTCGATCCCAGGGACATCGCAAAGTCCCTGGTTGATCCAGGAAAAGCCCTTTTGCCAGTGGCGGAGAGGCAGCCATTCAAGCTGCTAAAGCTGGGACTGCTCCGGAACGGAAAAGATTGAAGGAAAGTGTGTCAGCTTGGTGAGATGAACTTTTACTTATTATTACTTGAAGAGAACATCCTGAAAGATTTAAAGTGAAATTAAAAGTGAAGAGGAAAGAGTTTAAGCAAAATTAAACTAGTTAAAGTGAAAGTTTTTTTTCTTTTTCCCCTTTTATTGGAACTTTGAATTTTGTTCCTTTTAAATTTTCATCCTTGTTTTTATTTTTATTTTTTTTAATAATTTTTTGAAAGTCCATTTTAATTAAGACTCATTTTTTGGATTTGAGTTGTATTTTTTTTTTTTAAAAAAAAGGAAGGATTCCATTTTCTCTTTTTGTTTCTGGAATTGGATACAAGAGGGGGGGTGAAAGTGAGGGGGGGGAAAGTAGCACTGCCATTTAGAGGCTTGGATATATTGTTTCTTTCTTTCACAGTTTGTTTATGTACTTGCTATACTCAAGGTCTCTGAGCTTTGAAATGGAAAAGATAGTGGGATGAGCATGGTAGATTGTTTATACAGGTGCTCATCTGTTAAACTAAATAATTAGAGCTTTGAGCTGAAGTTGAAAGAAAGAAGACTGAAGTGACCTTGAAAATACCGGAACTAGAAACATTGAGTTTGATTTATTAAAGAGCCTTGGACACTTAGTGGCAGCAGCTGGCTTAACTCTAGATTATTTTCCATCTCCTTTTCTACTCCCCCCCATTTAGATTTTTATGTTTGGATTTTAACCTTCTATTCCAGAAACTAGAATGTAATTTTTTTTTAATCTTCTTCCTTTTCTCTTTTTTATTAAGAGAAATAATTAGATTAAGGTACAAAAGTGCCTGAAGATTTTTCTTTTTCCTTTTTTTTTTTTTTTTTTTTTGGGAGTGGCAACTGCCTGCCTGTAGTCCTTTTTTTTCTTCCTTTTTTCTTTTTTTCCCTTTTCTCTCTTCCTCTCTACAGGTAAGCACAAGATGAGCAGAAAGACAACAGCACCACTTTCCTCAATACCAATAGCCTCTTCATCATCTGGAGGACAACGGTCAATACAGACAATTTTACAACAGGAGAAAGAGAAGGAAGTGACATTACAGATGATTATGCAAGGAATCCAGAAGATTGAAAAGAGAATAGAGAATATTGAACAAAGAGCTGAGTATATTGAGCAAAGAACTGAAAATACAGATGAGAAAGTAGAGAACATTCAACAGATGTTGATGAAATATGAGGACAGAATTAAGAAAATTGAAGAAGATATACAAAGGGATAAGAAAATTGGAGATATTGACACTCGATTGAGTGATATTGAGAAGCGCAGATACGAACCATTAGGATGGGAAATTGACAGATCAGAATTCCACCTAAGATTTCAAAATGTAGAAGAAGGAAAAGGTGAAAATCTTGCTGAAATAATGACAGAAACACTGGCAGAAGTGTTAGAGATAACCAAAGAGAAGATGCTGGATGGGATGGATGAAGTATTCCGTGTATATACAAGATATGCAATAAGAAACAGACTACCAAGAGAAGTTCATATTAGATTCATTAAAAAGATTATTAAGACACAGATACTACAGGTTGCAAGAGAGAAAACCTTAAAGTACAAAGATAAAGAAATTGTGGTGCTGAAACAGGTACCAAGAAGAGTAAGAGAGATGAGAAGAGAATATTTATTTTTGACTAAAGAGTTACTTAAAAGAGGAGCAAATTACAGATGGCTGATGTCACAATGCCTCTTGTTCATCTGGCAGGAACAAAGACAGAATTGACGTAGTTGAAAAAGCTGAGCTATTCTACTTAGAATATTTTAGAGGAAAAGAGGAAGAAGTGAGAAAGGAAGAGTCACTAATTGAATTCCAAGAGGACTGTACAGCAGTAATTGAAAAAGAGAAAGAAGAAGGTGCAGTAGGTGGTGTACCCAAAGAGCAACGAGAATTAAGACCTACTAGAGCAATAAAACCCCCACACAAAGCCTAACATGGATGAAAGAAAATTGATTATGATTAACATAAATGGACTTAATTTTGCTACTAAAAGAAGGAAAGTATTTCATAAACTAGAGAAATTGAAATTTGATATAATTTGCTTACAAGAAGTACATATTAAAAAACAACATGAATATATACTTAAACAAAAAAAAATAGGGAAATCATTTACATCACTGGCACAATCTAAAAAAGAGGTATGGTTTTATATATTAGAGAAACAATTTTGGCAGAATTAATTTATACAGATGATGATGGAAGGATTTTGATGGTGGAAATAATGAACAATAATGTTAGAACACTTTTAATTGCAATTTATGCTCTGAATGATAACCAAGAAGAATTTTACAGGAAATTACATATGAAAATAATTGAATTGGACTATGTTAATATTTGTATGATGGGAGATCTTAATGGAATAGTTAATGATCGGTTGGATTACAAAACGCAGAAATCAACAAAGAAAGCTAGAAAGATATTACCAAAATCTTTCTTTCAAACAACAGAAAGATTCAACTTAAAAGATGCTTGGAGAGAGAGAAACATGGAGAGTAAGCAATACACCTTTTACTCAAACAGACATGCTTCATGGTCTAGAATAGACATGATATGGATGTCAGCAGAACTACTGGCTAACATACGAGAGATCAAAATAGAAACAAGCACTTGGGCAGATCATAATCCAGTGACAGTTACTTGAAGAGGATACAAGAGATCCAGATGGACCTTAAATAATACGATATTAAAAGAAAAAGACCTTAAACAGAAAATAGAGAAAGAAGTTGCTTTCTTCTTTAAAGAAAATAGAAAAGAGGATACATCTCTACAGAACCTCTGGGACACAATAAAGGCCTACACAAGAGGCTTGATAATAGACTATACAAGGAAAAGAAACAGAAAACAGAAAAATGACTTTCAAAATATTAGAGGATGATTATAAAAAACTGGAAAAAGACTTACAGAAGTCCCTGCAAAAAAAGACATTAAAAATAAAATGGATATAATTAAACATAAAATGGGACTAATGGAAAAAGAGGAACTAGCAGAAAAAAATAAAAATGCTAAAACAGAATTACTTTGAAGATGCAAATAAACCAGGCAGATGGCTAGCCTATAAATTGAGAAAGGACAGAGATTCAAGAAGAATTAGCCAACTAATAAATGAAGGACATACATGTTATGGAAATGAGGAGAAGAAAAAAATTATACAAGATTACTATGGGAAATTGTATTTTCAAGGGAATACCCAAGAAGAAAAAGTGAAACAATATTTACAAAAAGGGAACTTACCTCAAATACCTAAAGATATTGAAACAATGCTAGAAGGGAATATAATAATGATGGAATCAACAGAAGCTTTAAAAACACGGAATGTTGGAAAAGCACCAGGTCCAGATGGCTTACCAGTGGAATTTTACAAGACCTTTCAGGAAATACTGAATCTTCACCTATTAGAAGTTATGAATGAAGTTATGTTAAAGAAAAAAATACCCAAAACATGGACAGAAGCATGCATTACACTTATACCAAAGGAGGATACAGACCTGCGGCAAGTTAAAAATTACAGACCTATATTCCTATTAAATTCAGACTATAAAATCTTTGCTTCAATCTTGGCAGAAAGACTAAAAAGATATTTAAATAACTTTATCCATATTGATCAAAATGGATTCCTGCCAAAGAGACAAATCAAAGACAATGTGAGAATTATTTTGGATACTCTGGAATACTACGAGGCACATCCTGAGAAGCAAATGGCTTTGATGTTTTTAGACACACAAAAAGCCTTTGACAATGTGAGTTGGCAATTTATGTTATTGCAATTGGAACGAATGGGTTTTGGCAAAAAATTCATTCAAGCCATTGAAATGATATATTATGAACAAACTGCAAAAGTTATGGTAAATGGAGAACTAACAGAATCTATAGATATAAGAAAACGGACAAGGCAAGGTTGTCCACTGTCGCCCCTGCTGTTTGTGTTAACATTGGAAGTGTTGAATAGGAATATTAGAGAAGATAAAGAAATAAAAGGAATGAAAATCAAAAAGGAAGGGTATAAATTGCAAGCTTTTGCAGATGACCTGGTATTTATATTATAAGACCCATTGGAAACAGCACCTAAATTAATAGAAGAAATAGAAGAATATGGAAAAGTAGCAGGCTTGAAAATAAACAAAGATAAAACAAAGATACTAACAAAGAATATGCTAGTAAGACGAAAGAAAGAGTTGGAAGAAGTTTTAGAAATACAGGTCACAAACAAGGTTAAGTGTTTAGAGATATACATTACATCAAGATGTAGTACACTGAAGGAGGATAATTATTTTAAACTCAAACAGCAGATTGCGATAGATTTGACAAAATGGGGAAACTTACAATTATCATTGATTGGGAGAATATCTACAATTAAAATGAATGTATTGCCTAGAACTATATATTTATTCCAGACAATTCCAATCCAACTAGGGAAGGAGTTTTTTGAAGATTTAAATAGAATTGTGTTGAAATATATTTGGCAGGGCAAAAAAGCAAGAATAAAATTAAAATTGTTACAAGATGCAAGAATAAGAGGAGGGTTTGCCTTGCCTAACTGGGAGTTGTATTACCAAGCAACAAATTTGATGTGGGTAAAGGAATGGATAACATTAAGGAACAATAAACTATTGACCTTAGAAGGGCATGACTTGCTGTTGGGATGGTATGCCTTCCTTTGGTACAAGGAAACTAAAACACAGGGGTATTTTAGAAGACATTATATTCAAGAGGCATTGTTTTTGAATTGGGAGAAGATAAAAAGACAATATTATTTAAAAATTCCACTATGGATATGTACCATTGAAGCTTTTTCTTATCCAATAATATATAAAAAGGAACAAACAGATATGGTGAGATATTGAATGAAAAGGGTGAACTTAAATCTATGCAAGCGTTGGAAGAACAAGTTGTAAAAATAAATTGGTTTTCATATTTGCAAATACAATCTAGATTTGACAAAGATGTTAAAGCAGAAGGTATTTATGATAAGCTGACTTAGATAAGATTTTGATGGGTACTGATGAAAAGGTAATTAAAAAACTTTATGGACACTTATTAGAATTTAAATTGGAGGAGGAACAAGTTAAAGAAAATATGATTGCTTGGGGGGAAATTTTGGATATGGGATTGATTCAGAAAAATGGCAAAATTGTGGTCTCAAAATTATAAAATGACAACGTCAACTGCATATAAAGAAAATTTGTATAAGATGTTTTGACAGGTGGCATCTACCCCCCGACGATACTTGCGAGAATGTTTAAGAATAAATCAGATAAATGTTGGAAGTGTCATCAGATACCTGGTTCATGTTACCATCTGTGGTGGACATGCTCGGACGCAAAGTGATGTTGGACTAAAATCTACACATGGTTGGAAAAAATGATAAAACAACATATAGACTTTAAACCAGAGATCTTTTTCTTGGGAATTATACCAGAAATATACAACAAGGAGTTGAAATATTTGATTGTAAATGTACTAACAGCTGCTAGGATTGTATTTGCTAAGAATTGGAAAAATGATAAAATACCTATGTAGGAGGAAGTTATTAAGAAAATTATGGACTGTGCTGAAATGAGTAAATTGACATTTGAAATTAGAGAACAAGAAGATAAACAATTTTATATGATATGGGATTTGTTTTATCAATGGCTGGACAAAAAGACATAATAGTGTAATAGACTAGATAATTTTGTGATAGACATTTAATAGATTGATATAAGACATAATATAGACAATATAGACATATATAACCATTGGTTCAAAGTATAACATAAATTTTAAGATAAAACTTGGAACATCTTGTATAAAATGATGGAATAAATAGTTTAGTCGTGGATGATTAATAACTGATAAATATACAAGCATATGTTAGTTCAACAATGTGAAAATTGATATAAATTGTGAGTAAATGACTGCAAAAGAATAGCACAAAAGATTTGCAACCAACTGACACACTGTATATATATATAATGGAACATGGTTTTATGTTTTTATGTTTTATATGTGTATGTTTGTTTTTAAAAATAAAAATTCTTTAAAAAAGAAAAAAGAAACTGCTACAAGCCTCCCCTGCACACTGGTAACAAAAGTGTCTTAAGAGTTCCTCTAAAGCAGGGATGTCAAACTCCTGGCCTGTGGGCAGGATGTGTCACACGCTGGCCATGCGTGTGATTAGCAAAGTCCCAATACATCACGTGACGCCACGGTGACAACGTGAGTTTGACACTCCTGCTTTAAAGGCCTAGTTGTTACGATATTGTAAAATTTCTATTTTTCTAGTCCGGGGAGAATTGTAAATCTTACTGAAGTTTGAAAGCAGGTTTTTTTTTTCTACTGGTTAGAATTTAACTTATTTTTTTAAAAAAAACATACTATGAAAATCTTCTGGAAGAAGATGAACATTCATTTCTGTATCAAACCCTGGCTGGAAAAGGTCTGTCTATAGAGCATTTATGTAACATGTCATCATACCTAGCAAGAGAAGAGGGCTTAGAAAAACAAGGCTCTCCAGCTTCTGAAGATGGAATCACAACAGAGTCACACTGCTCTCTACTGTTCAGAGAAGAAAGAAGCAAAAACATGAGAAGATTTTATGCTGGATGTGAAAATATATAGAGCATTTTGCAACCTGGGGAAATCAGAAACAATAATAGAAGGAACTGGGCTCCTTTGTCTAAGACAGTGATGTATACTGGAACAGCCTTTCCTGCCTGCACAATGGTTTTATTGAATGCATTGTTCCATGAAAAGCATAGAACTCTCTGACTTTTTTTCTTTTGTTTATAAGATTTGGTTCCTATACTTTTCCTTCTTTGGACAGCTGAAGCAATTGCATTTCCTTGTTCTGTTTCATTCTGCTGTGTCTTCTCTTACTCATGTAAGTGTTAAGTATATGGAGAGAGAGAGATTATACAGAGAGAGATCTCTGTTCTAGTTTAAAATAAACAATGAAGAAAACATCATGGAAGGAAGATAGGAGGACAGAAAAGAAGGACTTCCAAAATAATTCTTTGCATGAGCTAGACCAGTTAATGTGACTCTTCTAGGCCTACCTGGGTACAGAGTATACTGTAACTTCAGAATACGGAGATGGAATGGTCGGGTGCCCCCATTCCTAGGTGTTTCTTCAACCTACCAAGACACTTTTCCACTCTAGTGTAGGACCTCAGGCCTGCTGTGTTTGACTATACAGATAGAATGATTAATTCTCTGGGTATATTGTTCATTCCACAATCTAGCAATCTCCTTACCTGTAACAGCAATGTACAGATGGCCTTGAAAAGTTTTTAGAGAGTCATGAAGGGAGAAACAAAGAGGGACTTGCAGAAAAGATTACTCAGTCCAGAGATAGAAGGAAGCACAAAAAAAAAAAATCAAAGTAACCACACCTTGACTTGGGTTAGTTTAAATGGGATAGAGAGAAATTTGGAGAGGCTTTTGTTATTTTATCTCACTACAATAAAAGACATTCCTGGAATATTTTCCATGCTAGTTTCTTGACCTGGCCTACCTTAAAGGGCTGACATCAATCTTAAACTCTTAGGGTTTTTTTTCCCCTTTGACCTTAATACAACCTCTCTTTTTCCCTTTGTTGTTTATTTATTTATTTATTACGTTTATATGCCACCTATATCACTATCAGGCAACTCACAACAAAGTAAAAATATATAACCATTAAAATGAAGAATTATAGTACCATTATGCTTTGATACTGTAGTAGTTGTTAAGAGAAAGAGAGCATACCTTCATTCCTAGTTCTGCTAGAGATCACAGCAGCTTTGTAACAAGAACGAACAGCTTCATAGAAGCAATCTATCCATTTACAGATTTAGAAATTTTTTAAAAAAGGATTGGAAATTCTGTAATACTATGGGAAAACTAGGAAAACAAAGACAAAATTATTCATTCTGAAAGCCAAAACTAAAATGTGCCCACACCTGAGAAATGTAAGGGTTGAAAGGAACAATGAGTTTCTGAGGGGATGGAAAAACATAGATGAAAACTGATTTAACAGGCCATTGTAAGCATAATCAAAAGGTAATTTAAAGCTTGGTAGCTGCTGACCTATTATCAGCCCCAAGATGTAAATCACACCAGGAAATCAACTTCATAGGAGGCTAATCTTGGGGCAGCTAAACTACTTTTACTAAAACTTTACCTTTACCTATTAAGACTAGCTATAGCCACAGAATCTTCCAATTATAACTATGCTTTATCTCCTCCCTTTCCTATACTAGAAGAATCTGAGGCATTTTTATATTCCTCCTTCCTTTTTTCACTCCTTGTTGCTTTGATAATAGATCTCCCCTCTCTCTGTCAAGCCATCTTCCTTACTCACTACACTAGTAGAAAACATAGGAAACTGGCAGCCCAGGGTAGTGATCAGCTGCTGGAACTATTGCAGAATGATGTCTCCCTAGGGATCCATACTTTTCTCGCCCTTCTGACATTCCGGGAACAGCGTAAGACCTGGTTGTTCCTCTAAGTCCTGGTCCTGTGATAGAGGTTGAGCCCCTTGGATTGCTTATCATTGGCAGCTTGGATTTTATGGTTTTGTTCTGGTCGGCTGTTAAATTTTTTTTTACACATATTATTTTCTTTAAATGGTGCTGGTCTGTGACTGTAATAAAGATTGAATTGAATTATTTTAATTATTATATGTAAGTCACTCAGAGTTGATATAGAACTATAGTCCTTCTATGTACATGGTGCTTCTACAGTATTTGCTTACAGCTGATATTTCATTTTTCTTCCTCAGCAACACTCAAAGTAGCTTTTCTCCATGACATTTAGCACATATGCTCCTTACATTTGCAAGCACTTAGACGGTTCTTGAAAAATCCAAATGATGTTGTCCTAAATAGTATTAAGCAGAAAAGGCTTCCTGTTTTTTTTCCCCTTATCAGTTCTTGTTTTATTTGATGAAAGCAATTTGGCTTCTGAATTTTCCATCCAAGGATAAAAGAACATTAGTGAAATGCTTATGGATGCACAGTGGTGCTCTTGCACTTTTTAGTTATGAGGTTTTTCATTATTGAATTCTCTCTCTAGGTTTCTAACTAAGAACTGTTCTCATTTTTCAGGTTGGGAAAACTGGAAAGCCAGGGAGAGTGAAGAATGACAGAAAGATGTCGATCTAGTCTTTTAACAGTTCCCAAAAGTGGGAACACCCTCCACCAACTTCAGCAGTTAAAGGAAAAAATATCGTCACTATAATTTAAAATAATTTCTCGAGCACTGTGAGAATGAGAGAGAAAAAAACAGGAGAAAAACATTTCTGAGAATGTGCAAGATGGATTTTGGCACAGTCTTAGTTCTACCTACATCTATGTAAATATGTTATCCCAAAAGGAATTGGAACATTCATAAATACTTCCAGCAGATGGCAGTAAAGTCAGTTTAAGGAAAAAGGCAAAAAAAATATGTGTCACACCTAACCACTGTCTTATGTTTGCTATCGTTTGAATATTCTTCCACTAACCTCTCCTTTTACTGTTCCCCTCCCTATGTCTCTGCTTCTGACAACAGCTGTGTGCATAGATAATGCTCCTTTCTCTGTATTTGATGTTTCATAAGGTTGTCTATGATCCATAAAAACATACCCAGTGATAACAAGGGAAGTCTTCAAGAAGCTTACAGCTTTAATGCAATTTGTATTGTTAAGAAAACAAAATAACCCAGACAACATGGTGTTTATTAAGCATTAAATAAATGTAATGATAGAAAATTAATAAAACTTGATTTTACAAAAGCTACAGCTTTATTGTCACTTTCAGTTAAAAAGAAGTAGGCATGTCAATTCACCCCATTTCAGCTTTTACCTTATAAAGAGAAAAAAATATTTCGACTACACGTTTCTTCTCCCCCCACAAAAAAAAATTCTGCTCAGAGTAAAAGTCTGTAGAGATTCTCAATCATCCAGGTCATAGTTGTCCCAAAAGTGCTTTTTAGGAGGCAACTGGACTTTCTTGTGCTCAATAAATTTCACATTTTCTATAGGTAGGCAATCCCTGCTATTTCAGAGAGAGAGAGAGAGAGAGAGAGAGAGAGAGAGAGAGAGAGAGAGAGAGAGAGAGAGAGAGATTCTAATTTATTTTCTAAAAATCTAGGTTTTTAAACCCATTTTTTTTATCTTTAGAATAACCTTGTGAGATGAAATATGCTAGAAAATTATTAACCCACAAAGCCTAGTAAACTATAGAGCAGAATGGAGATTTGAACCTGCCCGGCCCTAATCCAGCATTTTAATCTCTATGTCACATACAGGAGTATTCAAAGTTATCTGGCTTTAAAATGATAGATGCAACTAGGTAATCAAACCCATGCCCCTTTTTCACATGCACACGCACACATTGCACACATGTAAAGAAGAATAGGGCTTAGGCCACCCCACCATTTTGAAGCCAGTGGACATTGCTGACCACATATATTTATAACATAAGTGATAGGGCGGTCAAAACTTCTAAAATATGTCTGGCTCCTTTAATAAATACCAGAGAGATACCATACTCATGAAAGTTCCATAGCACGCAGAGTCTCAATAAAGGTCGGATTGCTAGATTGGCACCAGATTGAATAGGACTCACTAAGAGCAACACAAACTCTCTTTTATGGTGTAATGAAAGTGAGGGCAATTCAGCCTCCCAACCTGCCAGGTTGAGGGCCAAAACAATGGAGAGATTGCTATCTACACTACATAAAAGCCCATGATTGAAGCAGAATGATTGCACAACAAAATCCTCCTCTGAAAGCACCCATTGGCTGGGTTCACACACAAGAGAGAGAGAGAGACTTTGAAAAGCTCAGTTAATTTGAACAGTTTGTCTTGGTGACAAATTCCAACTTCAAGAAATCCAGAACGAAAACCATTTGGGTTTGGATGACACCATATACTGTGAAGCTTTCTTTTAACAGCTGCACATAATGGGAAAAACTGGTGGTGAACATGTATTCATTAATGGAGCTTTTTAGGTTTAACATGAAATACTGAAATACTTCATGGGCCTGCTTTATTGCAGGCTGATAGAGTAGTTGCGGGAGTGTCCTATACATCACCATGAACGGTGTAAGAAAAGAGATGAAGGAAATTATCCAGTTCTTTAAAAGAAATGAGGAAAGCTAAATCTAATCAATATGAACTTTGTGAAACAGAAGTATTTCTTTCCCAGAAAGATTTATCGCTTTTTTTATAACCAATGGCCTACCAGACTAGAATTCCCTCTCTTTGCTAGAGAAATAATCCTGAGCTTGTATTTCTCTAACAAACTCATTTTTAAAAAATTGAACATTTCGATTGGGTGGCTTGAGAAAGAATTATTTTGGAAATTTGTAAACTGTCAAGTCAAACTTTTTATCGTAGCTAAAAGAAGCAGAGTTTTAGTGGCCTCTTTTCCTGTCAGAGAAATTAAATAAATTGCCTGAGAGATATGGGTTGGTTTGATATTTTGCATTAAGCCACCGAAGTTTCAACCATGATTTGTTGAACAAGCCAAAACTAGCTGGGCTGGTGCAACATTGTGACTTTGTATAGTATGGAAACACAGCAGGGAGGTAGAGTAGAGTAGAGTAGAGTAGAGTAGAGTAGAGTAGAGTAGAGTAGAGTAGAGTAGAATAGAATAGAATAATTTATTGGCCACATGTGATTGGATACACAAGGAATTTGTCTTGGTGTAAATACTCTCAATATACATAAAAGAAAAGATACATTCATTAAGAATCAAGAATCTTAACGTACAACACTTAATGATACAATCAGGGTACAATCAGCAATCAAATCATACTAGAAACAGTCAATATAAATCGTAAGGATAGAAGCTACAAAGTTACAGTCATACAGTCACAAGTGGGAAAGGATGGGTGATAAAGAGTGATGAGAAGATTAACAGTAACAGTAGTGCAGACTTTGTAAATAGTTGAACAGTGTTGAGGGAATTATTTGTTTAGCAGAGTGATGGCTTTCAGGGAAAAACTGTCCTTGTGTCTAGTTGTTCTGGTGTGCAGTTCTCTACAGTGTCATTTTGAGGGAAGGAGTTGAAACAGTTTATGTCCAGGATGTGAGGGGTCTGTAAATATTTTCACAGCCCTCTTTTTGACTCATGCAGTATACAGCAGGGAGTTGCATTTTCAGGTTACACTAAACCAAAATTGGGCAACCTTTTGGTGGTTGGTAGGCCACCAAATACTTTTCAGGACAACTAAGAACTGAAATGAAGGAAACAGATGATGATAAGACAGCAGGCCATGTCATGCCCATACATGAGGGAACCAGTCCCTTTTGCTTCTCCTGGTTTGTGGAGGAAATCGGGTGGTATTTCTTTTTCTCTGTGGTAAAGCTACAGCTTTTGTCATTCAAAACTGTGAAAACTAAAACATGGTGATTTTTAACAACTGTGGTCAAAAGCAATGGTGTGAGTCACACAGGAAAAAAAATTTTTTTTTTAAATTAAGAAATTGAGGTTTGCATGCCATCCTGGGGTTTTACAGTAACAACATAGCCTATACCTGCAGGAAGCCTTAAGGCTGGTTTAAACACCTGTTAACCTGCTCACAAGTGGTGCTTCCAATGAGCCCACCCATGGCTTAATTCCCCACACTTAAGATGTGTAAGCTGTGTCTATGGCTTCCTCCAGCTGGAGGAAATCATAAAGGCGTAACTTGTTTTATTTGTTTAGTGTCAGAGTCTTCTTTTCTTTTTCCTTTTTTCCCCCCTTTTGGTGGATGAAGTCAGAATCCGATGTTTGTATAACATGCTAAATTTGGCTCGCTAAGCCTAGCTTGTTCCTGACCACATTTACAGCTATGTTTGTAAAAGTAGTTTTTTCCATGTCAGTTACTTTCCTTTGAAACATAACACTTCTCTGCATTTAACCCAGACTGCTGCTTATGCGCCAGAAAGAAAAAAGGGCACTGTATAGCATAAACATATATATTCTCATGTGCACATAAATGTAAGTGTGGACTGGTAAATAAGGAATATAACTTGAAGGCAGGGCTGGGATTCTACCAGTTCGCACCTATTCGCTAGAACCGGTTAACATTCTAAGCAGTTCAGAGAACCGGTTGATAGAAGAAATTACTGACCTAATCCTGTAAGGAAGGCAGGAAGGAAACATTCTGGTGTTGATTACAGAAACTGCCTCTCTGTTAACCCTTGTTACATTCTTGGCAGGACTAGACTTCCTGTCTCAGGAACTTCTCTGGAGTTTTTTTTTTCCTCCTTTGCTGATACTTTGCTTGTGTGGAGTGACCATTCAAAGTTACAATGGCACAGAAAAAAGTGACTTATGACCATGTTTCACACTTATGACTATTGCAGCATCCCCACAGTCATGAGAGGCCAGGCGAGGAGATGCATGCCTCGATGTGAGTGATATTGAATTGGCCATACCCAGCCAATAACATGACCACCAGCCATGACAATAACATGACCACCAAGCCACGTCCACCCAGTCACATGACCAAGCCATGTCCACCCAGTCACATGACCACCAAGCCACCACCTAAGCCACATCCACAGAACCGGTTGTTAAAAGTTTTGCATCCCACCCCTGCTTGAAGGCATATTGCATATAATACACAGTGGCAGATGAAAGCTTCAGAACTAGAGACCAGGAGAAATCTATGCAGAACCTTGACTTGTGTTGTCCCCATGCTGTTTTCCTAGCAATGTTGTGAAGGTAGTTTGTTCAGAATGTTTTTTCCACTTTCCATTCTAGCCAAATTAGCCATTGTGGAATAATGGTTATGGTACCAGGCTAGAAACTGACAGACTGAGCTCTTGCCCTGGCTTGGGACTGACTTGGGCCTGTCAGTCTCTCTCTCTCTCAGCCCTGGCATGAAGATAAAGGCAACTCACACCTATAATCTTGACAAGTAAAGTGCAGAAATATGTCCAGGCAGTCATCAGAAGTCAAAACTGGTTCAAAGGCAGAAAAAAATGTTTAGCCAATAACCCTGGAATTCTAAATGCTAACCAGAAATAACCTTGTTTAGCTTCAGCAGCCCCTATAAGATTGATTGAAGCAACAGGGTTATTTTGCCTGGTATGACAAGTCCTCTAATTGCAAAAAAGAGGAAAAACCTTTGAGCTAATTGGGCCAGAAGTTCATTTATGAGTCAAAAGATTAGCAAAGTTTGCAACTTTTCACCAACTACTGAAAGCATGACTTCAAAGGAGATAAGGGTTTTCATTTCATTTCATGATGAGTGAGATAACCCACATGCAGTACATGTGTTGTTTTTTTCATTTATAGAGCACAGAACATGGAATCATAGGGCAGAAAGAAACCTCAGAGGTTTTTTTAATCCAACCTGCTACTCAAGGCAGGAGCACTAGCGCCAGTAATAGACTTACAGTAATATACCGGCTTCACACTGCTTTATAGCCCTCTCTGAGCAAATGTCAGCATCTTTCCCACAACAATCTGGGTCATTTTACTGACTTTTGAAAAATGGAAGGCTGAGTCAACCTTGAACCGGTGAGAATCGAACTGCTGGCAGGGAACAGTGAGTTAGCCTTCAATACTGCATTCTATCCACTGTACCATCACAGCTCCTACAAGGAGGCCTTACAACACCTGGTGTAAGTATTTTTAAGGTGAGTTTTTAAATTTTGATTTTGTGACTGAATGGAATCACAATATCAATATCACAATATCTTTTATTTATTAAACTAGGACATCTTTATTAAATTATATTTATTAAACTAGGACATCTAATAGAAAAGGACCCTCCATAGATGGCACTTACCATTTATAGGACCAACTTTATGCTATGGAAACACTGGAGCTCCATGGAGCCTTGGAGAAGACCATTTCCCATTTGTAGGAACATCTGCTCTTCACCCACTTCAGGTTCATGTCACTCTCTTACCCAGAAGTAATTTCACAGCAGTTTTAGATTGTACCTTGACAGCTCCCACTCCTAAACAAAGTCCCCAATGCCAAACAATATATTCCCCCCAAAATGGCTAGGGATTTCTGGGTTATCTTTTAGTCATCTGGAGGTCAATTGATGACCTTAAACAGCCTTCAAGGTTCACAATAGTGAGACCATTTTAAAATGGCTTTTGAAACTTTGGGGGAAGATGATAGTGACAGAGCCAGGAGTTGTTTGACTCTTAAAATTGTGTGTGGGTGTGGATGTGTACTGTCGGAGGTCCAGTCATGTTTTTCCCCCATCTTGGACAGGGTAGTTAACAAATGTTAAGATATTTAGTGCTAGATAAGTAGGAAGACTACAGAAAACGTCAAATATAATTTGTGTAAGCAAGTTAAAGTGATGTATAAAAATGGTTCATCCTAAATTTATGAAAACATGGGTAGTCTAGACAAACTAGGAAGTGATTTGGGGATTGTGATGTAATCATCATGATGAAAGGCACTGTAATCCTCTAGTCTATAATCTAGTTTTCCCAATTGAGAAATACACAAGATTGCCTTTGTATTTAGAATCCTATGTTCGGCTCTGATCACTAAATTTCAAAAGGTTTTCTCAGTTTTACCCTATGTAGAGAGTTACAACATTTAGGACTTTTTTTAAAATTTACTTTCTTTCTTTCTTTAAAAAAAATACAGTAACATTTGTAGTGAACATGTCTGTGATAAGAAACCAGCAAAAGAAACAGTAGAAGAACCATGAAGGTTATTATAAGAAAACAGACTTTCTACACCCCTCTAAATTTCAGTCCCTTTTCTTGGCAAGGTTTTTTGGAAGTGGTTTGCCCCGGCCTATTTCTTAGGGCTGAGAGTGGAGGACTGGCCCAAAGTCACCAAAGCAGAGGTGGGAGCAGAACTGAGGATCTCCCAGTTTCTAGGCTGGTGCCTTAACTACAACACCAATTGGGTAATGCACGCCTCCCCAACATTCATTCATTAGTATATCCTATATCCTTAAGGAAAGATTGCATGTAGTCTAAATCACCATCAATGCCATTACCCTAGGTCAGCCTTCTCTAAGATGACCCTCCAGAGAAATGTGACGTAGAAAGCTCCTAATTCCCAGTCCAGGTCACAAAGAATGCAATGGCTCAGAGTTACAGCTGAGGACAGATTGGGGAAGACTCACTTGGAAACTAATGGAGGAGAGAAACAACCTGGAATTAAGGAGAAACTTCCTAACAGTGAGAACAATTAGCCAGTGGAACAGCTTGTGTTCAGACATTGTGAGTGCCCCATCACTGGAGGTTTTTAAGAAGAGACTAGACAGCCACTTGTCTGAAATGGCATAGGGCCCCCTGCTTGACCAGGGGGTTGGGCTAGAAGACCTCCAAGGTCCCCTTCCAGCTCTATTCTGGTTGATGTCTGATTGACTGACCGGGCTAACTCCGGAGCATGAGAAGCGCGGTAACAACCCGGAATTATGCCCTTCGAGCATAATTCTTCGCAAGTCCACTTTAAGGAGGAACCCCAGTCAGAGCGACTCCCTTCCTCCCAATCGTGCCCGACGCCTCCGCTTTCGAGAAAAGGAAGTGACTCCCCACCCAAACACCCACCTAGCTTTGGTCCTCCACCTGCCTTACTCGACCGAGGGGTGCCCCGCCTTCTTGGTCTCCGCCTATGGGGACGAGACTCCACCCCTCGTTCTTTTCCCAGGTAGAGCGCTCGATTCTTCCTGTTTAGTTGGCGCGGTGTGGCCGCGCTTCTCCCCCCTCTTTTGCTGCGGGCGGGAGATAAGGAAAGGAAGGGAGAGGCGCTCCGGAGTCTGGGGCGGAGGATGGCTGCGACCTCGTGCGTCGGTCTTTCGTGGCTCCTTCTTCTCCCGCTCGGCTGCTTCCTTATTTGACAGTTAATCGCGACCCGGTTGGGTTGTTTCGTTCACGTTCACGCCCTCTCCGACCAGCGACACGCTTGGAACCCCGGCTGCTGCTGCTGCTGCTGCTGCTGCGGATCTGGAGCGGGAAAACCCCCCGGGGCGGGGGGCGGAGTGGACCGAAAAGAGAGGAGAGCGACTCAGCCAGAAAGAACTTCGACTCGCCGTCTCCGGACCGCCGCCTCCGCCTCAGCGTGAAGTGCGCCGGCAAAAAGGGGAATTCACTTCTCCCGAGTGTCGGTAAGTGCGGGAGGTCTGTGAGTGGCGCCTCTCCGGTTTGGGTTGCCTTCTTCCTGCCGACGACGCTGGGTTGCTTGGTTCGCCTGCTTTCTCACGCTTAGTTTCGCGAGGGAGACTCCGCTCCCCCCACCTTTTCGTTTGTTCTTTTTCTTTGACCCCGCAAACCTGTTAGCCTGTCGCCGTGTTCAACTACAACGCCCATCATCCTCATCCAGAGTGTGGCTCAGAGGCTGCTTTGCGCCCCAAACCCTCTTGTCAAGACTTCTACCCATGTGCGTTGTTTCGCCGCCTTTCTGGGAGAACCCGCTATTGCAGATAAAACTACAGTATTGCAACATAGGTTTTTGCTGCTTTCTTGTTCCCTGTAAGTTCAATTCTTTAGTTTTTCTATTCCCCGACCCAGTTTTCCATCCCAGTGATTCATCTGTAGATTTTGCTAGCCGGATTCTACTCCCCCCCCTTTTTTTTTCTCCTGATAAGAATGCAGCTACTTCCATTTGATGAAAACAGTTTGTAATGAGCTGTATTTACTCATCGTTTAAGTAAGGTTGATTTAAACGGAGTTTAATTCTGTCAGAGTGCAAAGGACTCCAGGGGGTTGGTTCATTGTTTACAGATTTGACCTCAAGAGTTCTTGAGGTCCTTTGTTGGTGATTACCAAATCAGATATATTTTGCTCCTCAATATTTCTCTCCAGTGAAGCTGTGCTTGAATTAAACATGGGGAACTATAAGAACTGTAAGGATGAGATCCATCAAAATAAGTATGGTGATTGTAGTATTAAAGACTAATTTGGGTCTGCATTTGGTAATCTTGGGTACCACAAATCATGCTGTTTTAGATACAGCAGCCAACACATTTAACTTTTAGAAGTTGCTACAAATGAAAAAAAAGATACTATAATACAGTACTTTAGGTTGTCTGGCAGTATTTTTCAACAGAACATAGAACAAAGTCTCTACTGTATAGAGGGGACAGTGATGTAATATTTTACGGCTGCCATCTCATTGTTAAAGTGCCTATTATGCACTTCTTATAGCTGTTATTTAACATTTTTGTGCTTCTAAATTTTATTTACATTATAGTTCCAACTGCCCCATCTTTCAAAGGGAAAGAATGCAAAACAATATTAAAACTAAGGACCTCAGCTCAGAGGAAAATGCAATCTTAGATACAGGGGACATCTATAATTTGTATAACACCATACAACAAAATATCACCAACCATAATTCCTGGCCAAAAACATACAAGCCATTTGATTCTTTGTGAATTCATAATATAGTCTGTTTTGTTATTACATGTGTTAAAATACAGTGTGAATTTGTTACCCTTGGTTTATAGTATGATGTATAAACACAGTTTAGAGAGGAAAATATAATATAGGCCCTGATAAGCAAAAGGTTATAAATCATACAATGTGAATTGAAACCACTTAATTTTTCCTGCTTAAAACTCTGAAACACAAGGCTATCTGATTAAATTATCTATAGTTTATTCAGGGCTGAGAACACCAAGACCTGATTCAAGGAGATCTCTATGTAAAGTAAGTTTGAAATTTATTCATGGAATTAGTTAAAGGATTCTTGTTAAGGAAATGCTGGCTCTCTCATTACACATGCAATATTTGGTGGCCAATTCCAAATGTAGTTGTTGGTACAAGCAAAGGGCCACATTTTTTTCACCGATATCTGTTTTGAGAATGTCTCCGACAGCACCTGCTCCACATGTTAAGCTGCATTCTAGTTTAGCTTGATTTTATGAACAGTGTCAAGGTTCTCTGCTGATTTAAGGGATTGAGTTCAATTCAAGGAAATGAGACATTATTATTGCACCTTAGAGGAGATTAAAGTATAAATATAAAATGTATATATAGGGCTGTAACACGAAAGTACTATATTGCCAAAATGACAGAATTCCTGTCTTCCAGTGGAAACTATGGTGTTGGAAAAATACCAAAATGAACTAATAAAAAGACAGAATATGGATTTGGGCAGTTTAAACTTTGGGAGGAGAAAAGAGGAAAAAAACCCAGAGTGAACTTGTTCAGTGAGAGGTTCATAGCCCAAAGGAAGATTTTCTTTCATGGTGGCCCGTGAGCACCACTAGACACAGAAATTATGATCTTGCTTTATACAAATTTCACAAATTCATTCTGAACTTGCCTCTTTGGGTATGAATTGGGACATATTTTGGGGATAAAGATTTTCTTTTATGTCACACCACTTGAAATTCTAGCACACACTTCCTATCAGTGAGACTTTAACATTAGAATAACATAGCTTTATAGTCATAATACAGGAACAGTGGTTGGACAGTCAAAGACAAAATTCTCTGGTTAGTATAAGCTGCCTTCCCCCCCCCCTTTTTTTTTTCTCCTTTAGAAAGATAAATGGGTAGACAGTTGCCTAGCCATGGAGAAGCCTTGCAGCACTAAGAAATGAATTCCTGGAATAAAAGAAAGAGAAGAGAAAGCTGTTGTGCTAAAACAGGGACAGCTTCTTTCCTCATGCCATCAGCCTGCTGAACACCTAATTCTTGCAGCTGACAAAATACAGTGACTATTAAAAAATGTTTTGTCTAATGTGGGTGTGTATATTAACCCATAAGTTGTGGCTGTAGTATTGTTTTTCCCTTTTATATTTTTACTTCCCCTTTTTTGGCTATGTACTTTAATATTATTATATTCTGTTGTTTTGAAAGTACATTGAGTGCTTCTGTATTAGAGACAAATTCCTTGTGTGTCTAACCACAGTTAGCCAAATAAATAAAGTATGATAAAGTAAGGCAGTGAGCTGACAATGATTGCTTGATGACTTTTGAGGTATCATGTTTCTCCTCATCCCATGACACAGGGAAACCCTCAAAATTACTTCCTGGTCAGTTTAATAGCTGATTCTTATAAGTTCCAAAAAATTCTAAATAATGGCTATTGAAAGCATAATGTGGTATTAACGTTCACCAACTCATGAAATTTAGATAATATGAATTATTACTGTATTCCTGAATATGAGGTACAGGGAAAAGCCAGGACTGGATTGGCTGGCCACATTCCCACATGCCAGTGTGGGGGAATGATAAAGAACCCCTTGTATAAATCTTGACTACTCAGCAAGAATATGGCACTGATTTAAACTCAGCCCATGATCTCTTTTAATGTACATTATACAAAATTGGTGCAAATATCATGATATATGCATCAATTTGCATACTGGGGACATTAAATAAATGATTTAAGTTGCTAGGGGGTGCTGTAAAATTACATCAATTTAACTGCCTCATCCAGCCTATTGCCTCATCCATTACTTTAGGGCACAATTAGGATGGAAACTGGGTCTGTGAAACCTGAGGTTTGCAGCATGGAGTTCTGCTAAACTGAGGCTTTACTGTATTACAGATATTGTACATTTTCCATCTCAGGTTGTCAGGAAACTGCCTTTTGGGATTTATTATTATGGGAATATAGGATTACAAAGAGAGGGAGGGAGTGAGTGAGTTGTGGGCTGGTAGATAATCTGATGATCTCAGGCTGCCCAATCCTGCTTTAAATCTAGAAGTTAGATATTACCATTTTTAGTAATGGGTGAAAAGAAGAACACAGAACAGTCCAGGTAATTTTTCTTCAGTCTTTATTGAAACACAATTGGCCCAGCAGAAAACAGGGCTATGCATATCATATTCAATTACACAAAGTATCTTCGTTTTGTAAAACATGGGCAGCATCCAAACAGAGGCAGAATAAAATAGTATTTTATCCAGAAAAGATTTAGAAAAGAATGACCTGAAACAGCCATGTGATTTAGAGGCTATTTTAAGGTACAACTTGGATGGAAATTGAGTCTGTTGAATCTAGTTGCTCAGGGAATGTTTTGAACTTCAAACTAAATCTTGAAGATCTCTGGCATCAGAACCATACAATTAGCAACTGTCTCAAGGATGAACACAGTTTAACTCTAGTATCATTTCCTATCATTGCTCTTCTGAAAGAACAGTTTTGCCTCGGTGTAGGGAAACCTGCTGGCTTTAGAATAATTGTGGAGATTAGCCAGTGAAAGTAATTTGCTTTGGGATGAGTTTCATTGAGCTATATATTTTGCCTAAGAAAAAATGATTATAGTATGCCTCTTTTAAAGAAAAAGTGGAGAAAACAGTATCCAATCCTTAACAAGGAGTTTCATCCTAGTCACTCCCTCAGTATAAAAGTATGTTCAATATTATAAAAGTTGTTTTTACAACACTAAGATAAGAGCTAAGTGCACTCTATGTGGTCTCTTTGACTTTGAACTTTTGTTCTCACAATAGGAATTGATGCTAGATGATGATCATATATGACCTACCGTTTGCAGTAATGACTTAAACATTTCAAGGTGGAATCTAACTTGGGATAGTGACTTAAAAGTTAAAAGGCATTACAAATTCTAGACTGATAACAAATTGTCTGGCATAAGTTATCTAAACTCATCTTTGGATCAAAACATGGGAATTTCTGGAACAGAAAGTCCTCATGTCTCTCTGTGTCTCTCCAATAGATAGGGCTTTCAAATCTGGGGTATCAGAATCGAGACAATTGTGAATCACACTTCTCTCTCTGTGTGTTGTCATGTAGTAGCTGTTTGGATCAGATCTGTCATTAGAGCTCTCTTCCCCACCCCACCCCAGGCAGCTTGAAGAAAGAAAAGGGAAGGCAATTTGGTCTTTCCTTCTTTTTCCTCCAACATCACCTGTAATGGAGCTTTGGAGGGTTCTTGGTCTATCCCAGTTAGTTCTCTGCTGATGTAGGGAGCCACAGAGACAAGCCTGCTTTTCAAGGTTTTCCTTCTTCCAGCGCTGTTTGGGAGGCACTCAGTGTAACATGCCAAAGAATTATCACTGGCTATAAAAGTCCTTGGCTGCAGATATGGGAAAGATAAGTCAAAGGAACTTTTTTGTTTGTTTGTGTAGCAGTTGAAGAATTTATTTTAGAGCTAAAGCAGTTGCAGAAGTTCATCAGAGAAATTGCTCCAGCTCTGCTTCTAACAAGCAAATGTTTTTCACCTAACACGTGCAAAGATTTCATGTTTCTTTCCTCTTTCCTTCCCTAGGAAAGGAGTCTCTTACTTTGGGCTGTTCTAATCAACACAACTGACCCTTCAGTAGAACTATTGACTATTGATCAAATTAGATTGTTATAAAGTGGAAAGAGTACCAAAGAGACGGTGTAAAAAAAATTATGAGGTGGATTTTTTCGGAAATATTTTTGTCAGCCTTTTTTTAAAACAATTTTATTACTGTGATGTTAAAAGTGTTGTAGATAGTATCTTATGTGAAAGAAAGGTCACATCTTTTGCCATAGTTTCCTCCTTTTGCAAAGTTGAGACAGGAAACGTCTTCAATCTTGCTAACCACCACAACATTCCCATATCTGCAGTTTGTGTTACTTTAATGCTCAATATTCTAAGGCACAGTTTCCCAATTATGGCAATTTCCAATTCTGTGAACTTTAAATCTCAGAATTCCACAGCCAGCATAGCCATGGATGAAAATTCTGGAAGTTGGAAGTCCACAAATTGGAAAGCCCTGTAAGGTGTCTAATTATTTATGCAACCTGAAATTCCCATTCTACTCTGTGACAAGCCTCCTCCAGTTGGCATCATAGTGTACTGGTTAGTCTTTGCATAGCATTGTGGTTTTATTTCATTACTTGTAGCAAGTTAATATTTCCATGTTTTGGATGCAATTTAGTGGTTGAGCAGCAGAGTTGCAGCCATTTCTGAAGACTTGACATTTACAAAGCAAAATTTATGTAGGGTTTGATGTGGGATCTTTAAGTTACCCAGAAAAACCACAATGGCAGGACAACAAGTAAAGATCCAGAGCTTTCTGGAGTGCAGCAGCCATTGGGAAGGGAATCAATCCTCCCTACAGGCTACAAACATGCCATGACCTTTCAATGATACTTTTAAATACATGTAATAAATTAGTGATGGGCTCATCAGTTTCAGGGCTTCATATTCTCTAGGTTGACTGATCAACCAGTTGTTGTTTTTTAAAGCTGGGCCTCTACTCTCAGGACTGTAGAACAGGTGCTTAACCCATGGCCTAGATGGAAGGGCCGTGGCAGAGGCAAAGCACACCTGCCAGACCAATGGAGACGGTTGGGGACCTCTGTCTTATATTAAAGAGAATCAAGGCATTTTCCACATTTTTTCTTTGCTTTCATGGCTAAGCTTTCTTCAAAGCTTTCTTTCTCTGTGTTCTTCTACACTCTATTCTCCTCAGGAAAAAATAGCAGAGTCTTTAGTTTGAGGCAAGGTAGCAGTGTATATATGGCCATAAAAATGTCAGGGATAGAACAGTAGGGCTGGTTTCATTCCAACCATATTCTTGGTAGCTGATTTATGTTGGGAAGTGGATAGGGAAAGTCTGATGCTGTTGTTTTCCTGACTCTCAATGCAGCTTTCAGAGCTATTAGTTATAATAGCTTTTAGTTATAATAACTTTTCAGGATTTTTTTTTTGTAAATTTTTTTTGAGTTTTCACAAAGAAATACAAATAAAACATCTTTTTTGAAAGTAGCGTGATCCCGGGTTACATTTCTTCATAGACACAAATTCAATTTCATGCTCATTTTTATGTTCAATTCCATATCTTATTACTGTTTTACATTTTCTACATAGCTTCTCCCCTCTTTTAATTTTCTTAATTTTATTTTAATTATCTCATCTCGATTCAAATCCTTATATTTATACTTTTTGTCTGTCCTTTTTCAATTTCATATTATCTTTTCTCATTAAACAAAGTTTCTCCTGTAGTTGCTGATTGGAGTATGACACCTTTATATATTTTAATTTTATCCATTTAATTCTTATTTAAGCTTCAATATATACCTTAAAGTTTAACATTCAATATAATACATAACTTCAATTCAGGTTCTGCTTGGTTCATTCTTAAAATACACATTATATTCTTAAAAAGAAAAAAAGGATTATAAATATATGTAGTTAAAACAACACATTCCATTCCAATTCAATTCTATCATTACTATTAATATTCATTAAAATCGTAACTTCTTTAACATTACTTTTCAATTAAATATCATACTTCTATGGGAACAGTTATACGTTTTCCATAATTAACTCCCCCCCCTTCACTTATATTTTATAAAACATTAACTAATTAAAATGTTCCCGTCCCTTCCTAATTCAATTCTCTCATTTATTTTATTTCATTTATTTTATTAACAAACATTTCACAAGAATACAATTGCTATTTTATCCCTCATTTTAATCATACATTGTTTCCAATTTTCTAAAATTATTTCTAATACTAATATAACAATACAATCTTATGTACCTTTACAGAATCCCTTTTTTAGTTAATTTCACCCATTATCTCTAAATAGGCCCCGTTTCTCTATATCTTGTTTCTGTCCTTTATAACTTCTTTTCCTTTCCTTCTTCCCTCTCTTCTTCTCTCTCCCCTTTTTACCCCCTGGTCTCTCTACCTCTATTTCTCTCTTCTGTATTCCCCTTTTCTGTTGCTTTCCAGTATTATACTTATTTTTTGAATTATTTTTCTTTTCTTTTTTTTTAAGTCTTAAGTTCTCCATTCTCTTTCCCCCCTTTCCTTTTTCTTCCCCCCATAGAATTACTTGTTCATTAAAGATGGCTTCTTCTTTGTCCCAGTCTTCTTGTTTTGCAGTCTTTTCTTGTTGTTTCTCATAGTTCCAAATCTCCATTTCTAAGAATTGAAAAATGAAGCCGAAAGAGCCTCTCCCTTCTTGTGCATCTTCTTTGTATTTTTTAAGTTCCATTTTCAATTCATCCAGAAGTGGTGCCATTGTATAAATTTTTAAACAACCACCCGATTAATTTTAGTCATTCAAATGCAATAACCAAGAATCCAAAGATCACCAAGTAATCCAAATATATGCAAGCTGTTTCTTTTTGCTTTTTTACACTTTCTCTTCCTGGGGATCTACAATTTAGTTCCCAAGTTTCAGTTAAAATGTATCTTTTAAAAGTCTTGTTAAAGTTTTACTGTAGGTTCCTTTTAATTCCAGGCAGTCTCCTCCCTTTTTCCAGATCCTGCCCTTTTATTCTTTTTCTCTCCTTTTTCTCTCCTTCCCTGTTTAAAAAACTTTTTAATGTCCAGAAATCTTTATTATCCCTTTGCCATTTTATTTTATTTTCAGCTTAATTGCCTGTTGATGTCAAAGCGGATTTTTCCCCTGATTTCTTATTTAAGTCTCTTGGTTGTCAATATAGGGAAAGGGAGAGAAGAAGAAAAAAGCCAAACCTTTCCCTTTTCACTTTCCTTCACTGATTCTGAATCTTCTTTGGGAACGATGTTACTTTTTTTTTTAGTTTAAATTTCAGGGTACCTAAGTTGTTGCTTTTGCAATTTAACCCAGTCAGCCAGAACTTTCACTTCTTATCTTCCTCCTCCACAATCTTTTCCAGTCGAGTTCTTCTTTGAGGTGGCCATTTCTGACCACCGCTGCAACCGCCTTCAGGAAAGGGAGTAATGTCCAGCTGAGGAGGAGAGATGCAGCTCTCCTCAACCCCGTTGGCAGTCTCCCCCCTCTTTACCACCTCTATGGGGTGGCTTAGCCCCGAAACCAGCCGGCTCGGGGCGTTCCAGCGGCGAGCCCAGACCGAAACCACGCACAATCGCGGATTTCTGTCTGTCGCCGAAGAGGCTCAAAACTGGAAGCCTTGAAAAAAAAAATTTTCAGGGTTTGAGACATACTGTCATTTTACATTGACTTCAGTCCTATTTGGAGGAGTTCTGAAGCTGGTGCTAAGGAACACCCATTGCATGGTTTCTTAGTATTTGAAAGCCTCTAGCTTACCTATATGTCTACACGGAACCATTGAGTGGAATAATCAGACATTAGTGATCAATATATGGATAAAGTGTTATCAATATGGGGATAGCCTAGCTTCTTCTCTAGTCTTACAAAGGTAGGGATTTGGAAGCAGCTTGGAGGGAGGGGGAAGAGAAACAAAGTAGAATTTAATCTGGAGGATAGAAGAGTTGATAGAAAAATCAGGATGAAGATGTACAGTTTTCTCTGGATTTAGTGGCACTCCTTTCCAAGAGCATGATAAAATTTGAAAGTGCTCATGAACTCTGTGCTTTTCATAGAAGCCCTGTGGCCAACATGCCTTTTAACAACTGATCTCTTAGTTTAAGCCTTATGTGGAGAAATCTTGATGCTGTACCTATACCATATGTCATAACTAAATACTTGACTATTCTAATAAACATGATTGTCCAGAACTATATTTAAAGCAGAGTCTACAACTAAAACACTTGTTGGACACAGGTGTTTGTTTATGTATTCTGGACCAAATATGTTCTAATTTAAGGGGCTGGTATTATCTTCCAAACTCTTAGATGATTTTGTGCTGTTTATCTCAAGGGTAGCCTAATCTACAAGAGTCTGCCTGGGCTTTAGGATCAATATCTGAGTGCTGTTGCATGAGTATACCTTATCTAGTTTCCCAATAATTAGGAACATTTTGAAGACTTGCTTATTTCTGGATACATTTGATTTGGTTTCCTGCAGAGAAAGGCTAATCTATTATTTATAACAGAAGCTGTATTTCAGCAAATAGTATAAATCAGTCAATCTTGATTATACTTTAGTATTATGACCTTAGCTGTAATCAGCATAACAACTAAGTTCTTGCTCTTAGAAATGGTCTTAGGGAAGGTTTGTAAATAAGAGGCAGAACAAATGCTTTTTGCATGAAATAAATCCTGAGCTCCAAGATCCCTGGTATCTCTTTAGCAGAGATAACAAAGCTACTGCCTGAAACATGGAGATCTGCAGTCAGTCAATAGGGAAGAAGCAGTTCAGATCTGGTTTCATCGATCATGGGCGGATGGGATTTTTTGGAGTCCAGATGACATCATTTGCCTTTGCTCATTATTCTGTATCATTTTTTTCTCCCTCATCAAGAAAAAAAAATGCCCAGCAAGGAATGGAAACTGGATTCACTGACCAATGATGAGAAGCCCTCCATTTGAAAACATGGTTTCACTTATCCTTGCCTTTCCATAAGTAGATTCCCATTTTCTTATCTTTTTGCTAATTTTTAATGAATCAAAAACATGGTAATACGATGTGTATCCTCCTAATATCTTTAAAAAATCAGATGGTAACTAAAGAAATCTATCATTAGAATTTTTCTAACATCCAGTCCAACACCCCGAAATGTAAGACTGTAAGTTCTACGTTGTTCATTCTGGAGTGACAGAGAACACTTCATGGCCATTTTCTGTGTGACATCCCTTCAAGTACAGGTAGTTCTTGACTTAAAACCATTTGTTTATGAAGGTGCTAAAAAAAGTTACTTAAAACTGGGGCTCGCACTTAAAACCACCATAGAAATGAGGACTACCTGTATTTGAATGCTGATGTCACCTAATATGCTAAATGACTGAATAAAATTAAGCACTGGTATGAGTCTATGTTTGCCCCTGTACCATGCTGTAAAGGCAATGAAAGTCAATACATGTAGTCCTCGAGTTACGAATGTAATGGAGCCTGCCCATTCCACTCGTAACCCAAGGATTCATACCTTGAACAGGATCACTCACTCCTTTTGCCCATGCATTCGTTAATCGAATGTGAGGCTCATTAAGTGCACATGAGGTATTTCAGGGTGGGGAAGGCCATGGGGGGCCTAGTGATGGAACAGGCCACCTGCCTAAGAGCACCCAACCTGACCCACTGAAATACCTCATGTTCCCCATAATTGCTTTCCCCCTCACCCAACCTGCCCTGCCAGGTCACTTATCTTGCGAAGAACTAGCATGCAATCTCCTCTCCAGCCTTTCAGCCGTGTGCAACCCTCTGCAGCTCCGTTCGGGTCTGTGCAGACCTCACCCGGCGTGTTGCAGGCCAAAATAGAGCATCCATTTCAACCTCCAGAAATTTGGCCTCATTAAAATCTTGGGGGATGGAAAGGTTGCAATGAGGTTTTAATGTACGGGAATTGTGATGTACTTCTGGAAGTTCCATTTCAGCTGGCAACATGCAGGACGAATGTTGCAGAGCCTCTGTGAAGGGCAAACAACTGCCATAGTGCTGCAAGTAGTTTTGGGACTTGTTCGTAAACAGTAAGAGGCACTTATCGCATAACTTTGAACGTTCGTTAAGGGAACACTCATAACCCAGGGATTACCTGTATGTTTCTACCCTCAGCAAATCAGTGGAATTCCACCTCGTGGAACTATTTCAGGTGACCTATAGCCTTTAGGGAAGGATCAGGCAAAAGAGCTTTCTTCAGGTTGCCATGATAAGTGTGCAAGGTATTTTGCTGCTAAGGGGACTCACATTTGCATGGGTTTTAATTTTATTGTATGTACGTTGCTCAGCATTTCTACAAAGCTGGTTGGATGTAATTGTGGTAAAACAAATCTAAACCTGGGTTAACAAAATTTATTCCTATAATGTTCTATCTTTAATAAATGCCCTGTAGTATGAATTAACATAACAACCTTGTTAACAAATAAGCTAATGCAATAGCTGGATTTCCCCAACATGCTGAACCATATATAGTACCCAACTCCTCGTATCCTAACTTAACATGGTGTGAACTAAGCTGAAGAGAGTCATTGTACTCTCTTTGCTTCCCTTGTCAGTGTCTCTGAAAACTAAACAAACTCAGTTAGCTCAATTACTCTTTATAGGATTTCCAATAAAACAGAAAATGCTAGTTAACATAAAGAAAACTTCTGTTTAAATGATTACTCTTAAGCAGTGAATGCTTTACTTTAATGCCTTACTATCAGTCCAAGACTCAAACTTGATTTTGTTCTGCAGGCTTTTTTTTAAAAAAGAGGGATTTAAATGAAGTTCACCTGAGGATCTGACAAGCCTGGCCACTCTACAGAGTTTAGAAATTGAATTCCTATTTTCCATGTTGGAACGGGCAGAAATTTTCTTCCTGTCATCCGTCATCAGAAAGAAACCCTTATATTTCATTTAAGAGTTGAAGTATCTTTAATCAGGACAAATGTGTCTGAGAAATGTTTAGTTTAGCTGAATAGGCTGAGCTTAAAGAGTTTTTTTCAAACCTGAGAGTGTACTAAAGACTTTATCTTCTAAAATATCCTAGCCATTCTGGCCATTTTTGAGAATTCTGAAAGTTAAAAGTCCACTAATCTGTAGGGGACAACTACTGAAGAAGAATATTGGGAAGTCTAACTCTGTAATTTCATGTCTCCTTCAAAACTGCAGTTTTAAGCATGAGGGTAGCACAAATATAGCAAGTACTGTCATTTGTTTTTCATTGGTTTCTCCCCCACTCCTCCACTAAAATTGGTGGCCCAGGCTTGAAAAAAACCAAAAACAAAGGCTTGTATCATACATGGAATGCTTGCACTGTACATCACAATATCCATACATTACAATCTAATTGTAACCTTTGCATCTCTCAAGATGCCTTTTTATTGTGACCAAATTTCTGGAGGTTGAACAGTTTCCATTTGATCTGGAGGAAATAAAGAATTACAATGAAAAATTAATCTCTTAGCTATTAGTTATGCTGAAGTGCCTATGCTTGGCAAAACTTCGACCTACTTATCAGTCAAGGCTGTTCTGCCCCTTCCTAGGCTCTGAAAGTAATCATGTATTGGTTGACTGTTGGTCGTTAAATGACAATAACAGGAGAATAATCTTTTCAGTCATTGTCCCGAATGCTAATTGAAGTCTATTTTATTCCCCTCTCCCCCTTTAAGCAAAAGGTCACCTGACTTATAACAATATATATGTTATTGCTGTATCCTGCATAATGTTTTTTCAAACAACAAGAACTTCTAGAACATCTATTTTGCAGATTAATGTATTTATTAGCCTGCAATGTGCAGCAAGATGACAATGATTTTGCTTTACGTTGTGCTGACTTTTCTGATCAGCATGCTATGAATGAAGGGAAGAATGTATTTTTTTTATGGCAGCATTCACCAGAATATGTTTCCTTCTCCTTTGCTATGCATAAATTTCAACTCCACCCCCAAGCAAATCTTAAAAGGTCTCTTTCTCATTAGAATCACCCCAACCAACTTCATTTACCCATGGCTGCTATTTGCCGCCATTACCTTCTCTTCTCCCTCTCGCTTGCTTTTGTGTATTTGTTAAATTTTCTGTCCAGCCCTAACTGAAGTGACTCAATTGGGATTATAGACAGAAATACAGAAAATAAGGAAAACGCCTTCTACTTTGTGTAATGTGAGAAAACACAAAGGCAGTTTAAACCCACTGTCTGGGTTTAGTCGGTCTGGAGAGACTTAGGCCTTCCAAGACACAAATTGACACCAAAGAACCTTTTAAAAATGCAAATAGTTAGAACATACAACAATGAAGAAATAAATGAATGAGTGGCTTAAAGAAAATGATTAGGCTTCAAAAGAGGAAATGTGAGCAGAAGAACAATAGGTAGCTTATCTAAAGAAGAGATTAGAGGCTATAGATAATAAAACCCAACCAATGGTCCTGGTTATATCTAGCTGCTGCCTAGTTACTTACTACAGCTAGAGTGTTGAAAGGGGTAAGGTTTCTTTCTATGTTTTGCAAGTGGAGTGGGATGGTGCCCTCTCCCCCACTCTCTGATTCCTTGTGGCAGCTAAGGAAAAGCTACATAAAGTATTTATTATATAGGCAACTTATATGGCTACCTGACTCACAAAGTCACTCAATGTAGCATTAAAAGCACAAAACAAAATGGTCACAGAATATAAAAACCACAGAAATAACAATAACATGCAACATAATCAGAGGCAAATTGCAGCCTGTTCATTCTTCTGGAACCCAGATGGGCTTATCAAAATGGGCTCACTGCCTTGGGGGAACAGGTTTTTAAAGGCTAACAGAAGGCCAACACTGTCAGGATTATCCAAAATTTCGGGTGTGGGGGAGAGAATGCTGTTCCAAAGTATAGGCATTGCAACAGGGAACATGCCTCCTGGATCCATTAGGTGATGTTGTTTCTTGAAGGGTTTCTAAAATGTGTCTACCCTTTTGGATCTCACGGAATGAACAAACACAATCAGCAATAGGTGACTCTGGACATGACCTGGCCTTTTGCCAATTAATCGGTTTAAATATTTTAATTAACCAAAAGATGCAGCGGAATTAATAACAGAAAGTACTATTTCAAAAGAACTCTTCAAGGATGCCTTGATTCAAAAATAAGTTTCCTGTAAACAAATTTAATTTTGAGATAGATTAATTAACTCATATGATTGGTTTTACACTTTCCTTAATCAGATTGCTCCCCATAATTTAATAAAACTAAATTTCATCTTTCTAGCGGCTGTTTGAGCTTTCTTCCCCGTCTTTAGTTAATGCTCCTCATTAGCATGAGGCTCTTATTCAGTCAGAAGCCAGCTCCGTCATAGCTCTTCCAGAGATTTCAGAGAGAGCAATTAAAATACCAGGAGCTTATGGAGAATTGATTATTATCAGAAATCAACTAGCAATTTCAATAGACCATGTTGCTAGCCAAATGCAGTGGACCTTAGCTAAATAGACCTCATAATAGTGAAGCCACCTACCACATGCATGGACTGTGGCAATGATCTGGCGATGCCAAGTCGTAATGCTGAGCCTTTGTGGTCCCTTCCCTATTACATGCATAGAGAACATTAGAAACGTCTGTCCCTGATTTGCAATATGATTTGTTATTAATTGTTATTAAGCTCTTTTGAATTCTACTATATAATGCAGTGTTGGTGAGGTGTTGGGGGTTTTCGGTTCAATGTGTAGAGTGTGAAGGATGTGGGTTTGTGTTTATTTTTATGGTCATTATGAAGATGGTGCTTGATTTCATTGTACGACATGCAATGACAATAAACTAAACTAAACTAAACTAATGCTGCTCTCAACTTCTTCAGAGGATTGGAAAGAGCAAATGTTTGGACTTTGGTGTCCAGAATCAAAGACAAGTACATAACCTAATGATTTGTCCATGTGTATCATGATTATTTTTTTAAAAAATAACTCAGTTTACCAATTGAGGTTCAGACTGAATACCAAAATTAGTCAGGAGATCGAAAAATAAATACTGTCAATTGAATTTAAGGCTGTCCAGGTGGCTATGCTATTTGTGACTCCTTTAATTCTTCGTTCTGTTTTCAGTCACTATAAATATGACAAACTTCTTTGACAAATAGCACTTCCTGTGTGAAAATTGGCAGACGGTCTCTGGGAGAATAGGGGGCATGCCTCTTTTTCTTCTGAAGCTATTTTATCTTGGAAATAATCTAACAGACTGCATGACTGAATGTTGACTGACAGGAAAATCTCAGCTTCAAATGAAGATGGTGGTCACCTTGTTTTGGCTACTCCTTTCCATCTTGGGCATTGAATTTCTCCTTTGCAGGGAATTGCATGAAATTAGTCATTAGAATTGCACGCTGGCTACACGTTCTATAATGTGCTGTTCACCATTCTGCATAGATTCTACACGTGTGTGAATTCTGTACATAATGTCTATGCCAGTTGCACACTACTTCCACAGAAAGTAGTCATTGCAAGAGATAGTAAAAAGGATGTGTGAAACGGATACAACTTCCCCCTCCTCCAAGCCTCTCCAAAGTTCTTTAGATAGAAAAAATCTTTAAAAATGTTAGAAACTGGTATGTGTGTGTATGTGTCTCTTCATGTCATTGTTGACTCCTGGCAGCTGCCTGTACAAGTCCCTGAAATGTTCTTGGCAAGATCTTGGAAGTGGTTTGCCTATTTCCTGGGGCTAGGAGTGAATAACTGGCCCAAGGTCACCCAGCTGGCTTTGCGCATAAGATGGGACTAGAACTCGCTGCCTGCCTGTTTCTAGCCTGATGCCTTAACCACTCTACCGAACAGCCTGTAATGTGTTAGAAAATATTAAATATGTAAAGAATGAAAATGTCATCTACTGTACTTATTTTCATTTTAACTCAACGTATTGTGGACTACATTATTAATCCAGATTAAGTTTTTGACACACGTGGCAGACAGAGAGGTGTGGAAGCAGTACTCAAGGACATTAGCGGACCTCGCCCGAGCGCGAGACAAACGCTGAAGAAAAAGAAGAAGAAGAAGATTAAGTTTTTGTCTAGAAAGTGCAGGCCCTTTGAAAGACAGAGCATACACTTCTCATAAACCATAAACTAGCATTGGGGCATGTTTAGAAATAGTTATAATTAACAAAGCTAGCAAATTGAGATCATCTCTGTTTGGTAGGCTATTTTCTTGAAGGGTAACTTTTGGCCTGTGTTAAAACAGAATGTTAGTGTTTCTGTAAGGGAAACCGTCTAGAAAGACTTGGACAGAAGATGTTTTCAAATGGAATTTTTATTTCCCAAGAGTTTTCTCCTTTGAAAAGATTTTTTTTTTTTCATCTGTTGGGTCTTACTTATGAAAATGCTCGTTGCTGGGTACACAGACTAGCAATTTATGGAGCCAAGAAGGGGGCTCCGTTTTAGGTTTTGGAAAAAAAATGAAGAGGCTGGAGCTGGCCATAGTTCCACGGCCATGTTTGTCTTTTTGTAGCCTTTTAATCAATGACCTTATGGTGGCCTCTTCTTCTTTTGGCTTCTCTATGAGCAAAGAGTTCCTTAATGCTAAGCAGGGAAATGCCAGAATGGGAAAGAAAGTCTGCTCATTTTATTCTTATCTCTCTCTCTGCATAATTTGCAGGACATGTGCTATTTCTTGAAGGTTTGCTGACCCATTATAAGAGAGTCAGGGTTAGCCATAATAATTTTCAGGGAAAGGTCAACAGCATAGTGTGTGTGTGTGTGTGTGTGTGTGTGTTACTTTTGATTGAGTAGTTCAAGGCCCTCAAGCTACGCAGAGGCAATTTATAGCTGCCCAGAGAAAAATGTATTGTTTTAGAGTCTGTGGGCCATATGATGGTTTCAGCTTCCTGTTGTGTGGATGGGATCAATATCCGGCAGAGGAAAACTCACAGCTGGAACAAAGTTAACAAGGTTGCTATTTGTACAGTTGTTTCCTGCTCAATGATTAGGATCACCATTCTCTTTCTTTTCCAATGTTCTGGCAATGTGGGGTTATGTGTTTCTCCCGCTTGTCTTCAGAAGAGCTCAGGGCAGTGGATGTGGGTTCACCTCATTTCTAGTCTCATGGCAACCTTGTCAGGGAGTTGGTCTGGCAGATTGTGACTGACTCAACACCGTCCCTAAAACTTCCCCCTCCATTTCAGTGGCAGGCCTTCCTTGGGTGGGGGACTAAGATCATGTGGATTTCTTGATGGAAGGGGAATTTCAAATTGGACCTTGTCCCAACACCAGCGATGGTTACACCAAGGTCACTCTCTGGCTGTAGCCCATCTCTCTTGATAAAAGGTTTTTAGGGCAACCATAGCATGTTTAAAACACAGTAGAAAGAACAAAGAGAACCAGTGTGGCAAGTGCGTGAACGTTTTTAAAACCAACCAAACCACAAGCTGCCTAATGAAAGCTGGGCTGCTAGCTAAATTCAGTGGTCTGTTTTGCGGTAGGGGATAAATCTTGAAATGGAAACTGGTTGGATTGCAATCCTGCTTTCCAACTGGTTTTGCAGCATTACTGACAGCCTGTGCTGTGCCAACACGCAAGTTCCTCCCTTTCTAGTAAATGAGAATATGTGTTTGCATCCTTCCTTTGCTTCATGACAGGAAGCAGACTTGACAGAGGCAGATTATTGTGCAAACTTGAATATCCTGGAAACTGGGACAGGCAGTGTCAACCGCTTCTTGTCTGTAAATTTGTGCACATCTGCAGCTGGCCACTCCTTTCCAAAAGTATATTATCTACTTAAAAGTCAATAAATTCAGCACGGTACCTGTCTGCTGATTAAATATTTAACTCTAGAATAGCAATTCATAAGAGAGCTTCGGGGAGATAAGAGGAAATTCTGTGTCCTGTGGACCACTTTCAATCCTGCCTGTTTTTCTACATGGAGAAGGGCTTATAAAAATTGAAATATATATCTGCCCTTCTTTCAGTGGCAACAAGAATCTGTTGCACATTTCCTACAATATGCAATTCAGAATAATGTCTTTGGTGTATATTCTAATCTACAAGATTTTTAGGTAGAAAAGATGTACAAATATTGATGAATGTGTCTTGTACATTCCTTTTGTATGCTTCCTACATGAATCTTTATACCAGGATGGCCAGGAGCCACTCTTTTAGAAACAGACACAGTCACATTCTTTTCAGTATCGGAGAGCTGAAAGGGGGCATGGCAATAAGAAGAAAGGTGGCCTACATTTATGGAGACTCAGTCATAAGAACTGAGGAAGTTTCTTGGATGAGAAGCAAAATGTTTTCAAAGAAAAACAACAACAAGAAAGTCCAGTAGTCGTGTGGAAAATAAAGCACATTTGAGGTAGGAAAGATGACATTTTGCTTTGTTGGTTTGCAGTTTTGGTAATAAGATGGGCAGGTGAATAAAATAGACTCTTGAGAGCTTAAGGCTCCTATTTCTGCTGCTTATTCTTTTTTTTTTTTAACTTTGTTCATTTATAAACTTCTAAATCTCAGTATCTCTAGACATCCTAGAATTTTCGAGTGGGTTGCAAAATAAGAAGAGATTAAATACACATTGCTCACCTCTTATCCAGAGAATAGGATAGGATTAATATCCTATCCTCTTCTATTGCTATACCCGCAGTCTTCAGAAACAAGGTGATCTCTGCAAACCTGTTCTGCAGTCTTTTCTAAGCCAAATCCTATTATCTCCAATTTTTTGCCTTTTTTATATTCAGTAAATAAACACAAAGAAAAAGAATACACAAAATTATTAAAGGAGAAAAAACTAAAATAGAAACAAAGATATAAGACATTTTATGGACATACATAAATAAAGTGATGTCCATAATTCATGAAAGTAATTCATTAGATGATCTGTATATTAATCAGTTTAATGAGAAGTTGGAGCCATATATTTTTCTTTCCAATGTTGAAGAGTAAGTTTTGTTTATTGTTAGTCCATTGTCTTTGTCCAACACAAAAATAACATGTTAACTTCATGGTATCTCCAACAACATAAATGCAATGAGATCATTTCTAAAATATGAGTTATTTTCGAAAAGAATATAATCTAAAATCAGTTGAAATGTTTGGGATATTTTTTACACTGCTTCTTTATGGATTAAATAAAACCTGCAAGCAAAAAAAAACCCTCAAAAAGAAAAAAAATATTCATTTAAAAAAAATTAAAAGAAAAACAAAAATAATAAAAAAATATTAAAAGGGCATTCCAGTAGCCCCTCCTTTGTTCCTCCCTTTCTTTCTGTCAGGTACTAATTGCTACTTAAATATGTTTATATTTTACTTTGGACAATATTACAGGTGGTCCTTGACTTATGACCACTTGCTTAGCAATGGGTTTGTCTAATGGCTGCAGCATTTGCTTTAATGATTGCCACAAAAAAGTTCAAAGTGGGGTTGGTCATGTGATTGACCCAATTTATGGTCATCACAACATGCAAGCATAATAGGAAGGCTCTATAATGGTCATATGTTAAGGACTACCTTTACTCATACCTGTTTTGGATAATTTTAATTGTTATTAAATGTTTCTCTTCATAAAGGTTGTCCTTGCGACAACCAGGACCTGGATGATTGAGAATCTCCATAGGACATTCTCTTCATAAAGTTTCAAGAAACTTCAAGAAATCCTACTAGCTCCAAGTGTTGCTTTCTAAGTCTAATGATAGCACTTTATGAGAATGGTCACTACAACGTTCTGTAAGTCATGAGACTTGAATCATCTTCTGGTTATACAGATTAGGTCATGGGGATTGCCGTAGTATGCATCTTTGCCACTGCTTTTTAGCCTGTAAACAAGAGCTACTAATCGAAACTCCAGATGCTGGCTGCCCCCTTTACTTTTTCCAGAGCTTCTGCAACAGCTGTTAAGACACCCACAAGTGAGTTCCCAGCCGGTTTCTACATCTGCCTTCTCAGTAGTGTGGGTGTTGTTTCACATTCCCCTGTCAGATCAAGAACTCTTTTACTGCCCATTTCACCATCCACGTTTTAACCTTCCAGGGCCCAGGGCTTCAAGTGGATCACAGAGAATCCACCAAGCATTGTGATGGAGGCATAAGGGGTGCTGACTTGATACTTCAGAAATCCTGCCGTTCTTTCCCTTGTCCCCATTGAGTGCTGCCTTAGTGGTTTCTTTATGTGTGGTTGGCTCGCAAAAGATCCAGAGCATAATATGATACTCACATGGTGTAAGAAAAAGTATATTCATTTTCTGAAACTGTAATTGATAGCAAAAAGAAGCAGATCCTCTGTGTGTGTGTGTCTGTCTGTCTGTCTGTCTGTCTGTCTGTAGGTGGAAAAATATATTGGCTTAGATCAGTGGTTCCCAACCTTTTTTTCACCCCGCACCCCTAAAGAAATTTCACTCAAACCCCGCACCCCCTGTAATAAAATTTCACTCGAACCTCGCACACCCTGGAATAAAAATGCCAACATATAGCCAATATCTCATTATTTACCTAGACTTTTCTCACACCCCCTGGAATATTGTCTTGCACTCCCAGGGGGTGCGAGCACCGCAGGTTGGGAACCCCTGGCTTAGATTCTTATATACTGTAATACACATTCCTAATTATGGGTGTCGTTGGACTTCAGTAATGTGATATAAATATTGAATCATGCAAGAATTTAGTGTCCCTCCAAATGTAGTTTCTGAGGGTAAGTAATGTTAAAGGCTTGTAGTGAATAAGTAATTTCTCTTTTCAAGCTGAAAAGCATTCACCCATTTTTCTTTCCTTTTTAAAGAAAGCCTAAAGGCTACTACTGACAGTTTAAAATTATGATGTTTAAAAATATAGCTTTCCACTTGCAAAATGTTTTCCTGTTTCCCTTCTCCGCGGGCCATTTATAACGTGTCTTAGACATGTGTAACTATATTCTGAATATTAAGATATTTGGGTCACATGAAAGTGGGATTTTGTTTATTCATATATTCATGCCTCTGCATTGATCATGTGAACAAAGGCATAGGTTTCTCTGTCTTCATTGGTTCAGTAGGGAGCCTCAATTTTTAAAGGGGAACATAAAGTCCTTAGCTTGCATCTGATAATAACCCACAATGTAACCAAAATGTGGTTGTAAGAACTATGGGTCCATGACATCAAGTTGCATATTCTTCCATTTTTGTTTTGTGGTAGGCCGGTTGTTTTGCTTCTATTGGGTTGAGTCTAGGCCTGCTTAAACGCAAACAAAAACCTAGTTGATACGGTTAAAAATTCAGATACATTCTTTTTTCTATGTCCATGTTCTCCTAAGCTAAACGAACTGAGTACCCTACCTGACAGAGTTGAAAGCATAGAATCACTCATTCACTCAATAGAAGAACCCTTAGCAACACGGTTTGGAACAACTATACAAGCAAGCCTAATTTCTCTTGAAAAAAAATATATATAGCACAGATAAGTGAGTACCTATCAGCTCAAAATCAAATCCCACAACAACCACAACCACTACCTCAACTACAATCACAACTACAACCAAAAAATAACCACCAAACCACAGCTACAAACAATTACTATCCCTTCAAATAATTCCACAAATAATATCTCCTTACTCACCAGAGACACCATGGAACATGAACAGAAACGTCCAAATGCCATCTTATTTGGTCTTGAAGACACCAACGAATCAGATGACATCACCAAAGTTCGTGATATCACAAGCAACTCTACTACAACAAACATCTCTTCTGAAAATATCATTGAAATAACCAGAGATGGCCATGGGTACAAATACAATGACAGCTCTGTGGACCCAAGATTTTGTAAAGTTGTATGCAGAAATGAGTCCAGCAAATGTATATTCATTCATACAATAAATGCCATTGCAAAAACCAATCCCAACCAAAAAAAACTTTGCTCAAGACCAGACTTATCCATACTGCAAAGAATCTGCTCCCGTGAACTCTGCGCAGAACTCAAAAACCATCTAGACAATGGAGAAAAGGACCTATACCTTTACTACAGAGCTGATTGCATCAAAAGAAAGTCACACAACCCACAACTCCGCATCCAACCCCACCCCATACAATCCAACATCACTCAAAACTAGGCATGCACGCCCCTAACTACCTCTATTCCAACCACAACTGGCCTTAAATGCAAGCTACTCAATGCAAGAAGCCTTGTGAATAAAATACCTGAATTTCTCCTCTTACTAAATATGGCTAAATTCGACATTATATTTGTCTGTGAAACATGGCTCAATGCATCTCTCCCTGACTCCATTACCACAGTGAGAGACTATCATGTTTACTGATCAGATCGTGAAATCCATAGAGGAGATGGTGTTGTTATCTTCTATAAAAAGTCCCTACATCTAAAAAACATCCAAGTTACCCAGGAGCTTGCTATTCCTGAGACCATCATCTGTGAGCTGTCCTTAAATATCACATTTCGGTTCTTACTATGTCACAGAGCCCCTGATTATGACATCGAACATGCAAACAAGCTAAATACACTACTAACATGGGCAGCATCCTGTCCAGATGCTTTTATCTTTCTTGGTGACTTCAGTCTACCTCATATTAACTGGACCCTTAGCGAATGTACAACTGAACCCACACATGCAACCTTCTACAGTGCAGTAACAAATCTGAGACTAGAACAACTAGTAACCCACAACACTAGGCTTAGCTGCCTCGATCTCATCTTCTGCAATAGTTTGAATTCAATTTACGGAATACAAATTAAAGAACCCTTTTCCACAACATGCTTGACTTTTGTCTCAACATATGTCCACACAAAAATCATCACAACGATGGAATCCCCAATTATAACTTCAAAAAAGGCAACTATGATCTTATAAACAACAATCTCTCATCCCTTGTTTGGCAATTTCTATTCTCTGGATGCAATACTGTAGAAGACCATTACAGCATATTTTTACTTGAAGTCAAAAGAGTCATCAAACTATATGTACCATTAACAATTCCCAAAACCAGAAAAAAATTACCCAAAACAATAAGGAAGCTTCAATCCAAAAGGAAATCACTTTGGCGGAAAAATAAATCTGATCACGTTGCCAATTTCAAAAGCCGATACAAAAATTTATGCCACCAGATAAAAACTGAGTGCACCAATTATCACATTAAACAAGAGAAAAACCTTCTACACACCAACTCCACCCACGCTTTCTACAATTTTATAAACAACAAACTAAAAGACTCAACGTCCATCCCACGCTGAAAGGACCTAATGGTAAAGACTGCAACGACAACACTATTAAAGCCAACCTCTTTAACACATTTGTAAACAGCAATGGATCATGCCCAGTATTTCCTAGTTGAACCACAGACAACTACAATGATGTAATACATATTGATTTTACAGAAGACAATGTTGAAAAAGCACTACGCAATCTAAAACCTTTTCTATTGGACCGAATGGAATATGTGCCAACTTCTTAAAAAAGCTATCCACTGCCATAGCAGAACCTCTAAGCATAATCTTTGAAAAATCTTTCAGGACTAGCTCCTTGCCAAAACTATGGTCACAAGCCACAGTCATCCCCTTCTTCAAAAAGGGAGACCCCAGCCTAGTTGAAAATTACAGACCAATCTCTTCATGCTGCGTCACCTGTAAAGTCATGGAATCAATTATTAACCAATTCATCATCCTCCACTTAGAAACAAGCAACCTACTCTCTAATAAAAAAAATGGTTTTAGGAAAAAACATATGAGCTACACAACTCGATCAGGGCAAAGCAATAGACGCAATCTACATAGACTTCTGTAAAGCCTTTGATTCAGTGGTACATGACAAACTACTTTTAAAACTAAAATCTTACGGTATCTCTGGACACCTGCATAACTGGATAGAAGCATTCCTGTCAAACAGACAACAAATGGTGAAAATTGGTAGCGTCCTATCAAATTCTGTACCTGTCAACAGTGGTGTCCCCCAAGGCAGTGTTCTAGGACCAACTCTTTTCATACTCTACATAAATGACCTCTGTGGTCATATCAAGAGCAACTGCATTCTCTTCGCTGATGATGTAAAGCTATTCAACACCACAGACAATACTGCTACCCTTCAAAAAGACCTTGACTATGTATCAGAATGGTCAAACAAATGGCAACTTCAAATCTCAACAAATAAATGCTCTGTCCTACACATTGGCAAAAAAAATCAGAAAATAAAATACAGGCTGAATAGTCAAGACCTTGTTGATGATCCAAACTCTGTCAAGGATCTTGGAGTACTCATCTCAAATGACCTAAGTGCTAGAGCCTACTGTAACTATAAGCCAAAAAGGCGTTAAGAGTTGTTAACCTAATCTTACATAGCTTTTTCTCTGGTAATACTAAACTACTAACTAGAGCTTACAAAACATTTGCTAGACCAATACTCGAATACAGCTCATCAGTCTGGAACCCACATTACGTATTTGATAGTAACACAGTTGAGAAAGTCCAGAAATATTTCACAAGAAGAGTTCTTCACTCCTCTACTCGTTGCAGAATACCTTATGCCACCAGACTCGAAATTCTAGACCTAGAAAACCTAGAACTATGCCGCCTTCGGTCCAATCTAAGTGTAGTATATAAAATCACACATTGCAATGTCCTACCTGTCAATGAATACTTCAGCTTCAACCAACAACACAAGAGCAAACAATAGATACAAACTCAAACTTGATTGCAGGAAATACGACTTCAGCAACAGAGTGGTCAATGTCTGGAATACTCTACCTGACTATGTTTTTTTTCCCCAAACCCCAAAAACTTTAACCTTAGACTGTCTACTATTTACCTCACCCCTTTCCTAAGAGGCCTGTAGGAGGCGTGCATAAGCGCACAAACGTGCCTACTGTCCCTGTCCTATTGTTTCTTTTATATATTTTTTTCTTATATGTATCCATGTATTCATAACTATGTTTTTACTTATACCTATTATCTTGTAAGCAATTGACAAATAAAAATAAATAAATGAAATGAAATAAAATCTTCTTCCATGTACTTCAGCCAAGTTTTATTTGGAGCTTATTGGTATACTTCCCAACCCAAGGAGTACAATCAGTAAGAAAGCTGGCATGACACCGGGCAGCAGATGTATCCAAATCACTACATTGACTCTTTCTGAATGTCAAAGGAAGCATGAATGGAGTGTGCATAGATCTATCCTGATAGATAGATAGATAGATGCAATAAAGTTATTGCATGAATGCATGATATCATCCCTGATTAAATCCTGTACAAGTGTCCTATGGTAATTGCAGTGTTGATAGAAACACAGGGAATCACATAATTGCTCCATAATGGTGCCATGGAAACTAAATTATATATATTTTTGCTAGTAAAACAGGAGGTGCTTTTTCAAGTTTTGATTTTATAGCACCAGGTCTGCAATACGGTTTTGAGCCTAAGAAAGAGGCTCTATTTTAGATGTTTTGCAAAGTTTTCCACTTGTTCTAGTAATCTAGAGTTTGCAAAGTTTTGTTTTAAACTGAAAATAAAATTATAGTTAGCAGAGGCCCTCCTTGCTCTGGATTTCTTGCCTTCTGTTTATTTTAGCCTGGTAGAGCGAATTGAGAAACTATTTCAGAAATATTCTGGAATATTTTAGTGCTGAATCTTCTTTTGAACCTGCTCCACTTCCTGCTTACCCTGTCATACTTTCAAGATAGGCTGGGTCAGGAAACAGACACCACAAGAAATTCTAGAACTCTATTTACTGGCTATAATAATAGGATATTGAAAGCCTGATAGTGTTTTCCATATGTTCCTTCTTATACCCCCAAAGAATCAAGGGGGAGCAATTTTATTTTTTCTTTCTCATGCTGGTCTTGTTTTCCCAGACTGAGCTCATGTTTTGCTAATGATCTTTGTACATTTCCCCAAAGTTATGTCTTTGTTCCAACACTTCTAGACCAGAGGTGGTATTCAACAGGTTCTGACCAGTTCTGGAGAACCGGTAGCAGAAATTTTGAGTAGTTGGAGAACCGATAGTGGAAATTTTGAGTAGTTTGGAATACCACCTTTGACTGGCCCTGCCCCCATCTATTCTTTGCCTTCCGAGTCCCAGCTGATTGGCTGGATCTTCTTTTGTTGCCCTGAACAGGAGAACAGAGCTGGAAAGCAGATTAGTGGGGTGGGGAGGGAATGGAGATTTTAAAGTATCTTCCCCTGTCAAGCCCGCCATGTCATGCCCACCAAGCCACGTCACACCCACCAAGCCATGCTCACAGAATCGGTAGTATAAAATTTCAAATCCCACCACTGTTCCAGACATATTGAACAGCAACTCCCCTAATTCCCAGACAACATTGTAGGCTTCACACATGCTGATAAAGAATTAATGCGAGTTCTAGTTCAAATTGTCTAGGGCTTCTAGATTGGGCTCGCTTACTAAAGTGGTTCAAGTGAATAAACAAGATTAAACTTAAGTATTTCTGCAAAAAAAAAAAAAATTAAATTCTGTATCTTTTTCTTAGGCCACCTAAGCACTACAAGGAAAAGAACAAAACAAACATAATTGTCAAATCACAAGATTTTGTAGGTGGCTCATAAATTAGACTAGTGTTTTTAGTGGATTAGTTTTCATCAGGAGCAAGAAAACAGATTGCTGGAGATGCAGTTAAGAAACTTGAACAAATGTTCTCATGTTTGTTTTTCTTCTTGCTCTTCTTTAACTTTGCATGAATTCATGCATGCTATGAAGACCAGAATAGAGAGGCTCCAGAAATCATATGACCCCATAGAAAGAGTTTGCCTACCAGATTGGGCTTTTTAAGAATCAGAATAGGAAGAATTGGAATAGGACCTTCAGACCCCTAACATTGTTCAGATGGCACCATGCCAGCCTCCAGGAGAAGCTAAGGGCTATCAGGTGATTGTCAAATGGTACTGTAGAGTGCTTCCAAATGAAACTCTTAAATTGTGTAATTGCCTTGCTTTGTTTATGGAATTGTTGTGGGTGAGAGCAGATGCTTCCACCCATTCCTAATGTTCTTCCACCATTCTCTTTGGGAGGAAATATGAATCACAGTCCACTGATTAGTTGCTGCAGCTTGTTATGTTCAAGGTTAGCCTTTCTTGAACCAGAAATCCTTCATGGTGGAATTGTTTCTTGATCAGTTGCTGCCTACCTGATGGATTGCTGATGAAGTTCCGCGCAGTTAGTTAATAATAATATTGATGATTCTGCTGTTGTTGTTTTTTAATTCCACCAGCTGAGGTTCATGATGGGGTTAACATTCTTTTGAAAGTACCTAAGAAGGAGAAATATGGGCTCATTTAAAAATGAATAAATGCCATTTCAAGCTCGGTAGCTTTCTGATTCCTGCAAAAAGAGTTTAAAAAGCTACATAACTACTACAGTTAACGGATGTTTATATTGTTATTTTTTACATTGGAGGCTTAAGTAGTTCACTTTTTAAATGAATCTGTAACTAGACTCTTCATTTTAGGGCCCCTACCATAAATCTTAAGTTAATTTTGTGTCTGTACAATATCTTTTCTGTTTCATGGCCACACCATCAAAGAGTTATTATGGTGCCCTAAAAGTTTTTATGTTGTGGAGAAGTGGTGAGGTGGGTGTTCCCTGCTCTCTTAATAAATTTGGCACAAAGACAGACAAAGGGGAATTGAAAAGTGCCAAAATATTTTATCTCAGGTTTCCCCCATGTGGCTGGGCCAGGGAAACGTAGGGGTGAGGGAGACATATTCTAACACATCTGAAGGCATTAGGGTGAAGAAGGCTGGATAATGTAACTTGGTTACTGGGACTCTGAAACTGAATGTTTTATTGTTTGAATACAGGGTACAGGTCATGACTTGCTTTTATCTATATATAACAGCCTCGGTGGCACAGTGATTAGAGTGCAATACTGCAGGCTACTTCTGCTGACAGGCAGCTGCCTGTAAGTTGGCAGATCGAATCCCTCCAGGGTTGATTCAGCCTTCCATCCTTCTAAGGTGGGTAAAATGAGGGCCCAGATTGTTGGGGGCAATATGCTGACCCTGTAAACCGCTTAGGGCTGTAAAGCACTATGAACGTTGTATAAATCTAAGTGCTATTGCTATATATTGCAGTGTATATGCAGGTTACCAGTTGACATTTTTTGCTGTCAAAAGGGTCACCATATCATCGTTTCCTGCTGTTCTCATGCCAGCACTGTTGGATCCTAGAGGATTTTTATTTTAGTGAGGGAAATTCTGTGTGATGGGTAAAAATAATAAGACAGGCCATGCCCAGCGGTATTATCTAAATAGCTAATTTAGTCTGGTTCCTGAAAGCTGGTTGTTAACAAAATTAGATAACATTTAACAGCAAGGCCAGAGGAAGTAGGCTGGAAAAGACAGGCCTGAGGACATCCACAGAGTGATGGTCAGAACTGCAGGTGAAACTATGGGGAAGGAGAATGGGCAGTTCTGCATGGAAGGTCATACAGAGGAGCAAAATGAGGCCATCCAGACAATGGGTGGCAGAAAAACTGAACACCCCAATGGGAATCACCTATAATTCTGCATATGTTTTCCTGGGAACTCATTCTGTGCCCTCTCAATGACTTCCTTCTCCTGAGGAGACATGTGCAGGTTTGAAGTATGGTCAAAACCAATTACAAGCAGTCCTTGACTTACAACATTTCAGTTAGTGACCATTCAAAGTTATAACAAGAAAAACAAGAAAAAAAGTTAATTATGACTGTTTTTCACATTTACGACCGTCGCAGCATCCCCACGGTCACAGGATCAAAATTCATATGCTTGGCAAGTGGTTCGTATTTATGACGATTGCGGTGTCCCAGGGTCATGGGATCCCCTTTTGTGACCTCCTGACGACCAAAGTCAATGGGGAATCCAGATTCACTTAACAACCATGTTACTAATTTAACAAATCAATGATTCACTTAACTGTGGCAAGAAAAGTTGTAAAATGGGACAAGCGCGCTTAACGAATGTTTCACTTTGCAACATAAATTTTGGGCTCAATTGTGGTCGTAACTCGAGGACCACCTGTATTGCCTAATTTAACTAATACCTCTGGCCATATTCCTGTTCCAGAAAGCCTTTACATGATGAGAATTTCAGAAAATGCTCTTTTTGAAGCTGATGTCACATCAGATGAAAATGTGATGTCCTTCTTCTTCTTCTCCTCATGTACAATATCCTATTTCCAGTGAAGAGCCAGCTTGATGTAGCGGTTAAGGTATCAGGCTCCAACTGAGAGATTGTGAGGCCTAGTCCCACCTTAGGCACAAAGCCAGCTGGATGAACTTGGGCCAGTCACTCTCTGTCAGCCCCAGGAAGCAGGCAATGGCAAACCACCTCTGAAATCTTGCCAAGGCTGTTACCAGAAGTCAAGACTGGCTGAAGGATACCCCTCCCCCCCAAATCCAGTGAAGCTATTATGGCAAACCAATAAATCAGGAAACCAGATTTCAACATTCTCCTTTGTGTAACATTTCAAAAACTGCTTATTTTACAAGTGTGTCTTTCATGAGATCAGCAAGTGGCATATGGTTGGCTTACGTCACTTCTTCTAAGATGACTTGTTCCTTCCTGTACCATTACCCTTTCCAGTAAAAATGCCTTTCTTTTCTCACTCTTATGGCTTTCATGCTCTAAAACAGAACACTGTGACATTCCTTTGTATCTCCCAACTGGTCTAATTTAAGAAGTAGCACACTGGTTAGTATATCTTTCTTTCTCCAGCAGTGAGGATTCACTAGGAAAATGACTGCAAGATCAGATTCTGGCCAAGGTAGAAATTTTATGGTTTACTAATGGCTCTTCTGCTTCATGCAAAGGCATGTTTTTTCATAGTTGGCTCACCCTACTTCCTTATTCTAACTCTTCGGATCTAGGCAGTGGTATTCATGGGTTTTTCGAACTAGGAACCCCACGTTTTCTTGAATTCAGGTTCCCTTCCATCAAGAAGTGTAAGCCCCGAGCAGCGTAGTCTTTCCTGGTTTTGTTTTTGCATACCATATTCATTTCTCAATCCTCCACATCAAAAGAGTTGGTGAGATAGTTTCCATTCCCCTTTCTACCACCAGATGAACTTCCATGGAATTAAAGTTTTCCATAGCTGGAAGAAGCTGTTCCGTCCACAGGAGGTAGATTTTGAATGCCAGTCAATGAACTGAAGCCAATTAGCTAGCAAGTAATTACATTTATTTGGAATGGATTTTCTACACCATTTTAGAAAAGTTAAGTAAGTCTCCTTTGAGTGGAGCTTGACTCATGCTCATTTCATGGACATGTCTATGTAGTTTTCCTGGCTGCAGTGTGGAAGTGGTTTACCACTGGCATCTCCCAGGATGGATACATACATACATACTTTCTTTCTTTCTTTCTTTCTTTCTTTCTTTCTTTTTCTTTCTTTCTTTCTTTCTTTCTTTCTTTCTTTCTTTCTTTCTTTCTTTCTTTCTTCCTTCCTTTCTTCCTTCCTTCCTTCCTTCTTTCTTTCTTTCTTTCTTTCTTTCTTTCTTTCTTTCTTTCTTTCCAATTCCCCAGTGTAGGCTACAACTCTGGAGTTTTTAGTGGTGTCCCGTCCAGTTCTGACTCTTCTTAGCTTTCAAGATTAGCTAAGACAATTATACTGTATTTAATCTAGTAAAAATGTCCTTATTAAAATAGATCATTAAAAGGACACAGTTACTTGGGTCTTCTTTCTAGCTCCAGATAATTATATTTGTGAAGTCTTCCTTTTTTGTCTGTTCCTTGTTTTCATTGTATGATACAGCATGTAAGCCCCCCCGCAAGTTTTTCTTTATAGTATTCAAAAATATGTGCATGCACAGTTCTGATGGAGGAACACGTAGACAAGAGGAGGGTGTGCTGGAATGCTATCACATACCACCACTAAAATTAACTACACTGGGACTTGAAAAAGTCTCCCACACCCCTTCCCGGTCCCTTAAGAGAAGGAAGAAAGCTCCTTCAACCAGCCAATCTTGCAGCCACTCAGTTATCAGGACGGATTTCATAGATGAAGCACATGTGACAAAGAGGCCCTTGATGGCAATAGAGACAAGGCAGTGAGTCCCTTCTGAGAGCAGTTGACCAATACAAGGATGACTAATGCCCTTGAGTTCACTTCCTACATCACTTCTTCAAAAGTTGCTGCTGCCTGTGATATTTTTAAAAGTTTTCTGCAAACAATTGCTGTCCGGGGGCTTTTCTCTGGGCAGAGAAAGACTTTGATGGGGCAAACTGGAAAGTCTGTCTTAACACCATTTCCCCTTGCAAGCGCAACGTGACAATGCTCAAACTGCTGCAAACCTTAAACTGTTTGGCTTCTCATGAGTAATGCATTGAAGAGTAACTTTTGTGTTTTTGTTCTGTTTAATTCCAATTAACAGGATTGGGGTGTAAGCATGGAAACATGATCCAGCTGCAACAACTAATATGGCAGGGGTGCCAAACTCGCGTCATCAGATATCATCATATGACATATTGTGATTTTTTTCCCACTTCGCTAAACCAGGCATGGGTGTGGCCAGCTTGTGATGCATCCGGCCCAGGGGCTGCGAATTTGACACCCCTGCACTACAGTAGCAATACCTCTAACATTATTCCTCATAAGAGAGAGACTCTTTGATTTATATTATTTTTTGTTGTCATCATCTTAAGCTGTTGAAAGAAATGTCCCTGAAAACAATATGGCTCTACATTAGATTTCTTCAGGTATTTTCCCACGTCTTAATATTTGTGCTTTTAAAATTATAGCAACGTTTCAGCAGAATCTCATCTGCCATCCTCAGCCTTGTGTATTGAGTTCTTTTTAATCGTGTGTGTCAGGCTTGGCAGCCGTTTTTTGTTTGAATTTGGTGCTGGCTTTCTGCTTTATTTGAATGGTTTTTTTCCTCATCCTGATTGGCTGGGAGTCTAGGTCTGTGTTTATTGGTCCTTGAGTTGGCAACATTGTGTTTTGTGAATTGCGGTTTCTTAGTGCAGCTTGGTTTCTTGTGAATGGCCAATAATTATTTATTAGGAAGCTAGGTTTTATTTGAGTAGCTGGATGGGGCGTGTTTGGGCTGGAGGTATTAGGGGAGGTCTGTTTGTGTCCAGGTGCTTGCCTGGATTGTGGTATAGAGATTTTTTTGTTTGGGGGTGCAGGCTTCCAGATGATTGATAGTCTGGTGGAGTCATCTCTTCTATTCATACTATTAGATCTTTTATCAATTTCTATGGCTTCTCTGATGATTCTGTGGCTGGGGTTTTCTATAGTAGCTAGGGTTTTGGTGCCATTGAAGTCAGTGGTATGACCTGTGGCTTTCATATGTTAGACTAGTGAGGAAGTGTGTTCCAGCTTTTTTATTGCATTCTTGTGTTCTTCAAGGTAGGTACTTATCCTTCTATTGGTTTGCCCTATGTATGTGGCAGGGCATGATGTGCAGGATACTTCATATATGCCTTGGTTTTCTTGATCAATTTTATCTTTGGAGTTTCTTAGGATGGCTACTATTTTTTGTCTGTTTTGAAGGCAGTCTTGATGTGATGCCTGCGTAGTATCTTGCTGATTTTGTCTGTTGTTCCTTTTATGTAGGGCAGGACAGCTGTTCCATTGGTCTGTTCATCTTCTGGGTCTCTATTGTGTTTCAGTGTGTTTTTGTGGATCAGGTCCGTGATTTTGTTTTTGTAGAAGCCATTAGCTATCAGTATTTTGGTCAGGGTGTGTGTGTGTGTGTGTGTGTGTAATCATTCTTGAATTACATTGGTATATAAAACTGGTTTCAAAAATTATAAATTTAACTCATTGTATCAAAAGGCTGGAAGGGACTTTCTAATTTATAGTCCGATTCCCTGCCCAATACTGGCTGTCCAGTATTTTCTTAAAAACCTCCAGTGATGAAGCACCTTCAACTCATAAGAGGTAAGCTTTTCCACTGATTAATCATTCCCACTGTTAGGAAATTCCTCCTTATTTCCAGGTTGGATTCCTCTCTGATGAGCATCTTCCTGTGGCTTCTTCTCCTGTCCTCAGATGCTGTGGAGAATAAATCAACACCCCTTCCCCGTAACAGCCCTACAAGTATTGGAAGACAGCTTTAAGGTCTCCTCTGAACCTTCTTTTTGTTAGGCTAAACATACCTAGTTCCCTTAGCCATTCATCATATGATTTAGCCTCCGAGCCCTTTATTATCTCTGTGACTCTTCTCTGCATAGGTCACTTAAAAATTGGTACCTTGCAAGTATTTATTTCCTGCCTGTTCCCACATTCATGCAAACAATTGAGATAGGTATCAATTATCAGCAAAACAAATGTCAGTAGGCCAGGTACTCTCTCTCAGCCCAGACTACCTCACAGGGTGATTGTTGTGGAGAAAATAGGAGGAGGAAGGACTATTATGTGTGTTCACCGCTTTGAGTTACTTATAAAGTAATAAAGGTGGGATTAAAAAAATTCTAATAAATAACCAGAAAGATTGAGGTCTTCTACATGATTCCTTGGCACCAGGGGCAGAGGAACCAATAGCGAAGGAAGTGAGGACAGCTGTCTTGGAGACCTGCAGACACAGAGGACTTGGGCTTGCATTGCCCCACGCCTCTTAATTTCTTATCTGACCCAGTTGTACTGAGGCTGGATAGGAGCCATAGAGGCATAGAATAAAGGAAGCGACAAGGAACTAAGGCTGTTCTTTGAGACAACTGTTGTTGGGAGACCCTAGCAAGGCTCAGCCATGCTGCTTCATAGTTTACACTTTTCTTACTCTAATCCTAATTGCTGGCACTGAAGCTCATTTTAGAAAGGTCCCACATGAATCTTGCTTCCTTGATTATGTTCTGCAGTTTAGAGGGTTGACATTTACTCTTGGCAGTTAACAGTTGAGCACATAGTACAAGTTCACAACATTATGACTGAAATGTCCATGGGAAAAAAAAATCAGATTAAACCTAACAAGATATAAATAACAAACATTTCAAAGAACACAGTATTAACATAAGTTTATAATAAGCCAGTCCAGAAATAACTCCTGTCATAAGCTCCCCAGGAGAGCTCCATCTTTAAATGCTTCCAGAAGGATAGCCACATGGATGGAAATCTACGATAATTTGCAAAGGAGGGCCGTTGCATAGGTTAGGCACAAATACTGGAGAAAAATGCCTAGGACACTCAGATCACTTCACCTTCCAGACATAGAGAACCAGCAGCAGTTTCACCCAGGATACGTGGAATAAAATTGAATTGATTCTGGTTGGAGAATACAGTCCTGAAAGCAAATGTAAATCATTTTATAAATTGCCAGCAGGACTTTGAACTGCACCCAGAAGCAGCAGAAATTCACTTCCAGCTCTGGTGTATTGACCTCATGACATTTTCACACAACTGGGCTGCTGCACCCAGTACAAACGGAAGCTCCTGGGTGGTTTTCAAATGCAGCCTTATGAGGGGCATATTAGAGTACTGTAGTCCAAGTAAGTCATGAAGTTGGTATCATTTACCGTTGCTAAGTCGTCCTGCCTAGTATGAATGGAAAGTAGATAAAATGAGTTACTTTCATGTGAGGATGTTGGCTGTACAGATATGCTAAATAATTTTCTTTAAGAAAAAACAGGATCATGACATTGCTGGGAAATGTGTGTGCTGCAACAAGAGGCAAGGGAGGAAAAAGTGCTGTCAGGAAATATGCATCTGCTTTATAATTTTAAAACAATTATATTAGACCTTATGGTACATGGACAATTTCCAATGTTGAACTGTAATCAATGTTTGATGGGCTGTACTGTATGAAACCACAACTCTACTTCTCTCTGATTTTTCTAATATTTTTATTCCTTGTTTAAGTAACGGTTTCCAAGAAAATACTTCAAATATTTAATTTTGTATTTCTCTTTCTATTTTTGAATATGGCTTCAGAAGAGTAATCATGGTTGTCTTGTCCAGCAAAAACAGAGATTATTGTGCCATCTTAAGCACTAACAATTTCTAATTTTGCAAACTTTGTTCTGTATGAAAAGTATTGGTAGTATGTCTTATCTGTCACCTTGTTTCTAAATATCACCTACCAAACTCCACTGGTTTGCTCCTGGCTTATATGGATTCTGTATAGCTCAAACTATGGTTTGATTGTGTCCAAACATAAAATTAATGGGTTATCTCAGTTTTGTTTAAGGCACCCACCAAGAAATATCCATGGACTGAAAACTGAGAGCCAAATGTCATTCTGACAGCTCAAAGTTCCTATCATGTTTCAAACACTGAAGTTATTTTATAGTTTACATGATGTGATATTTGAAACTAATCTCATGATCATCTTATGATTTTGCAACAACTTCTGATATGGTCACTGCTGTGTGCACCAGGGAGATATAACAGTGAACGTTTTGAACTTGAGTTGTAGAACCTACCATCAGACAGAGAAGTCCCTTAAGTGATTTTGGGCCAGTCATTATCTTAGCTCAACAAAACTCTCTGGGAACAAGAAGAGGGAGTTTGGTGTATGTGCCTTGAATTCCTAGAGGGAAGGCAGGTTGTACTATACATCTATCTAATAAAAGGTAAATACTTTGCTTTTCTTAGTCTCTCCTCAAATAGCAGAGGAACAAATGATCAGCTCCTAATTGACAAGATGATTTTAGAAAACAGTAAGAGAAGACTAACATGAACGTAACTTGGACTGATTGCAAGAAGACATTCAACTCCCTATCATATCATTGGATAATCAGGTGCCAAGAAATAAAGGAGTCAGTTGAAATATTGGACACTTTGTGCAAAGGTCAATGATGCAGTGGAAGACCAAGTTGTTGGTCAGTGGTGACAAACTGGGGAAGATGAATTTGAAGAGAATGGTTTGGCTTGCAGAGAATGAGAAGCATTTGATCGGAGTCACTCAGTGAGCTTATGCCTAAGATAGACCCAGATAAGGGTCAGTTGGGAGGAGGTGAACACACTCCTGTGGAATATATGGAGATTGGCTGGCATTTATTTCCACTTCTAGTGTTACAGGTAGCTTTCCAATAAACATACTTAATTGAGAGTTGAGATGGCACACTCTTAAAATAGCTGAAAGTTAATTGTTTGAACCTTCCCTATCCTCTGGCCAACATCTATGAAGAATGCTTTCCTTTTATTGCCCTTAAATTTTCATTTGGCAGAATAATTCAGACAGTGTAGAGACCAGGGTTGAACAAAACCTCTCCAATAGGCAGGGATTTCCACTGCGTTCCTTGCTGAGATGGCAAAGGGGCAGCTTTCCTCCTCGTTACAACTTGTTAAAAAACAAAAACTGCTTCCTCTCTACTCACATGACTGACCTTTGGTCTGTTTTAAATTTTAGAGTCATCTCCTGTCTTGGCTTCCTCCTGCTTGAGCTAATATATTTGAAATGGGCAGAAAATGGCTTGAAGCGGTAATTGCAAGTCTCAAGGCCATTGATTGAGGAGCTGGGTGGAAGTAAACCTAGGAAAAGAAAGGCAACAGCCAGAGATTTATATGGCAATAAAAATCATAGGATTTGCCAGTCTTGACACCTGCAGATGTGTTGAAACCACTGGAGGCCATAATTCCTGGGAACTGGAGTCACAAAGTGCCCTTTTATTATTTTTAGTGTTTTAATTTATGATAGAATCTTTTGTCAGAGGTTCCTTTATTGGGTTTTTTAAACTGAAGATTAATTTATTATTATATTTGCTTGTATATTCTTGGTTCCATTAGAAAGAAGAACAATATACAAATTATTTCACCAAACAAATCAGTAATAATAATCTATGAAAGTCTAGTATAGAATGAAGTGACAGAATATTATCATTCCCATTGGACTTGGATGGCCAGAAAATTTAAAATAATAATTGTTCATGCATTGCTACCTGCTATTGTATGTGATACAATCCAACAGTATGTAGTAAAAGTAAGTTCTTTCCACATATGTAGAAAGAAAACTGCCCAAATAGCAGGAGGAATAAATGATCAGTTCTTAATTGACAAGATGAGTTTAGAAGACGGTAAGAGAAGGAAGACTAACATGAATATAGCTTGGATTGATTACAAGAAGGCATTCAACTCCTTTTCATATCATTGGATAGTCAAGTGCCTAGAAATAATAAGAGTCAATAGAAACAATAGATGCTTTGTGTAAAGATCAAGGGCACAACAGAAGACCAAGTTGTTGTCAATGGTGATAAACTGGGAAAGGTTAATATGAAGAGAGGAATCTTTCAAGGCAACTCACTGTCACTGCCACTGTTTGTAATTGCATTGATTCCTCTGTCAACCATACTGAACAACTCAGGCCATGGTTATCAGACATCAAAACCACTTGCCAGGCTATCTTATCTCCTTTAGATGGACGATCTGAAGCTGCATGGAAAAACACCTAAAATAGAATCACTGCTCAGCATTGTCTATATACGATATATGGAGGTTGGATAGGACCATTGTGCCATCCGTATCATCAACATAGTAAAATAGTGAAAAGTGAAAGGATTGAGGTGTCCTGTGGAAATTACATCAAGAGCCTAAATGAAGAATATCACTACAAATATCTGGGCATCTTTCAAGCTGACAACATCAATCACATTGAAATCAAATAGAAGGTTAGAAGTTAGCACATCATGAGAGAAGAAGAAGATCGTAAAGTCCAAAGTCAGTGGAAAAAATATCATCAAGGCAATTAGGACCTGGGTAATTCCAGTCATTACATACACAGCTGGAATAATCAACGGGACTCCAGTGAAACGAAAACCCTTTGTATGAAGATCAGAAAAATATTGACTACGAATAGTACCCTTCATCCACACAGTGACAATATTGACATACTCTACATTTCAATTTATCATAGGTGAGCATGGAATATTTGCAAGTACATGAGTTAATTCAAGAAGGGCCCTGGAAGAATATCTGAAGGACAGTGAAGAAAATGCCCTGGAGCTGGTATATCATGAAGGCCTACTGAGTACTGGAGAAACCAAACTCATGTACAAAAAAGACCAGATGAAGAATAGAAAAGAGATAGACAAAGCGAAGTATTACATGGCCATTTAAATATACTAAAAACAAAAAACTAGCAGGCAAAGCAGATAACAAGCCTGGGAATAGCTAAAAATAGGAAATTTTGAAGAAAGAGACAAAGGGGCAATTCTGGCTGCACAAGACCAAGCCTTAAGAATAAATGCATAAAAGCAGAACTGAGAAGACAACGGCAATGGACAGCAAATGCCACCTCTGCAAAGAAGCTGAAAAACAGTGGACCAGCTAGTTAGTTGCTGCAAGAAGAAGGCACAGACTGACTATAAACAGCAGCATAACAAAGTAGCAACAATGCTCCATTGGAAGATCTGCAAGAAACACTATTTGTCTGCAAGCGAGAACTGGTGGAACCACAAAACAAAGTAATAGAAAATGAAAAAGCTAAAGTGCTCTTTAGTTTTAAAATTAAAAACAGACAAGCCTCTGTCATACAATAGCCAAGATTTAACCATGCCCACTGTTTGTATTTAGTCTGTGCCATCTCCTTCTATCAGCTGACTACCATGGATGGTTCCCTGTTTTTCAGCTTCCTTGCAGAGATGGCACCTGCTGTCTGTTCCTATCTTCTCAATTCTGGCTTTGTATGCATTTGTTCTTAAGGCATAGTCTTTTGCAGCCAGAATTAGCCCCTCTTGTCTCTTTCTTCAACTTTCTTGTTCTTAGCCATTTCTTTAAAACAAATTGCTTTGCCTGCTATTTTTTTTTTTTAATGTACTGGTTGTGTAATTCTTTGTCTTCCCATCTCTCTTTTCTGTTCTTCATTTGGGCCTTCATGTAGGACAGTTGGTCTCTCCAGTAGTAAGTAAACCCACATGGTATACTAGCTTCAGTGCATCTTCTTCACTGCCCTTCAGATATTCTTTCAAAGCCCTTTTTTCCTATTTATAATTATTTTCTTTTTCCTGTTTATTTTTTTTAGGTATTTTAACTTTTGTTAAATTTGCTTCATCTATCTTTTTTTTTCTTTTCAGCTATATTAAAAAATACAATGGAGATTTTAATATTAAATAATTAGGTTAAAATCAGTCCCATCACCATGTAATTGATATTTTGATTTTGAATTTCAGTGGTTCTTACTTTAATACAGTTTCTGACTTTGGATGAAAAAGCCAAATAATTTAATGCTGTATATTGATAACCTAAATTGTAATTAATATTGATACATTTTCTTCTTTCCTTTCGGTATTTTAATACTTTGTTAACAGTCTGTTATTTAAATAGCTTAAACTTCTAATCATCATATAAATATCACTGTAATTAAAACAATACAATGTATGAAAATTTATAACAATATAATACAAAGGAAAAGGAAAAGCATTATGCTGGGGGCGTAGACCATTTGGACCAGCTCTAGACAGAGTGAGATTTGGGAAATTATCTGCCAGCTACCGTATTTAATTGGACAACACTGTATTTTTATTTCATGGGAAGAGGAGAGGATCTTCATCTAGAGTCCAAATGTTCTGACAGGTGTTTTGGGTGTTATGCATTTTGGCTTAGTGAGATGTACATTGTACAATGTACAACACTTCATCGCCTCAGGCACAAATATCTTGGCCAAGCCTGCAAACTTCTTCCTGCGCTTTTCACTTGAATAAAACTAACCCAGAACGAGGCTGAGGAAAGGGATGTCTTTTGGCCTTTCTGAGGTGTTTTTCCCCATTACTGATTCCAAGCAGCCTTAGGTATCTTAACCCCATAAGCAGGGTCGGAGCCCATCAGCTGATTGCTCTGCTATTTGACCACAGCCTGCTTCTTGTTTTTGTTACATATGTGCCACTGTGTTTCCTGATCATCTTAGCCAACTACCTGCCCAAGAAGTATTCAACTAGACCAGCAATCACCAACTGGTAGTCCGTGGACTGTTGGTGGTCCGTGAGAAAATTTTGGTGGTCTGTAGAAAAATTATTTGCATTTTTTTATATTGCACTAAATCAGGGGTTCTCACACTACGGCCCCTCAGCTCATACGTGCAATGAATGTTTGTGTTGCTGCAAAGAGTCTCCCCCTTTGGGGTCTTTTTGTGCGGGTTGGAATGGGGCAAAAATTCTGATTGGGGTCTGCTTTAGCCTCCTGGTGCAGGGCTTTGGGCTGGAGGGAAGTGCCGCTGGTGGCGAAGAGCCGGAGGGCCTTGTTCCAGTGGGACTACATCATGGCCTGGAACTGGCTGACCATCTCAGTCTGCTAAGCCTCCAGGTGCCGGTACCTGACCTTGCACTCCCACAGGTCTTCCCTCTGCTTGGAAAGCCTATGCTCGTAGTCCTCGGTGAGGTGCTTCTGCTGAGCCTCCTTCTCGGTCAGATCCAATTTGAACTGAGCCAGCTGTTTTGCCAACAGCTGCTTAGCTCCAACAACTACTTCCTGTTGGGGACCTAAGGAACTCAGGTGGGCAGGCAAGAACTCAGGTGGTTAGGAGGGGAGGGGTGAGTAGCGGCCGGCGAGGTGCCCCTCGACATGAGTGACATTGATTTGGCCATGCCTACCTGGTCACATGACCACCTAGCCACACCCACCCACCCAGTCATTAGGCAGATCATATTAATGGTCCGCGGGATTTAAAATTATGAAATTAATGGTTCCTGAGGTCCGAAAGGTTGGTGACCCCTGAACTAGACTGACATTACCAGACTGTAATGGCAACCAGAGGTCAGTGACTCTATTTGAAAAAAGAAGCAAGAGGAGTAAGACTTTTTTTGAGCATGTTCCTTCCTCAGGGGCTGATCCAGGCTCCTCCTTCAGAAGCGGAGTCTGTAGTAGTATTAGAATATGATTGTTTTTCCACCTTTCAGTATGAGCTCCATGTACTCTCTCTGTAGAACGGCATTATAGATCAACTTCCACCCACGAGAACAGAGCAACTCCTAACTCTGGTGTTGCTTTGTGTAGAGAATGAGAAAGATGGACTTGATAGAAATATGTAGGAACTGTTACGTAGACAAAAGGGCTGAACCATTTTTTAAAATCTAGAGCAATGAGATAATTGGCTCTGGTGGATGTCTTTCTAATTCGCTGGAATATTAGGAGGACAATCAGACCCAAAGGTTCTTTTCCAAAAGGTAACTAGACTTTCAAGATCAAGGGAATCAAGGGACTTTCAAGATCAAGGGAACTAGACTAGTCAAGATCAAGGGGAGTACTAATTACCACTCTATAAAGCCATAGTAAGACCACACCTAGAGTACTGCATCCAGTTTTGGTCACCACGTTATAAAAAAGATGTTAAGGCTCTAGAAAAAGTACAGAGAAGAGCAACCAGGATGACTAGGGGACTGGAGGCTAAAACATACAACGAACGGTTGCAGGAACTGGGCTTGGCTAGTCTAGTGAAGAGAAGGACCAGGGGAGTCATGATAGCGGTCTTCCAATATTTGAGGGGCTGCCACAGGGAGGAAGGGGTCAAGCTATTTTCTAAAGCTCCTATAGGCCAAACAAGGAATAATGGATGGAAACTGAGCAAGGAGAGATTTAACTGGAAATAAGGAGAAACTTTCTGACAGTGAGCACAATCAACCAATGGAACAGCTTGCCCTTGGAAGTTGTGGGAGTGCCATCACTTGAGACTTTCAAGAAGAGATTGGACTGCCATTTGTCAGAAATGGTGTAGGGTCTCCCGCTTGGGCAGGGGGTTGGATTAGATGACCTACAAGTTCCCTTCCAGCTCTGATTATCTGTATCTATATCTTTCATGGGGTTTTTTTTCTTGAAAACATTTTGCTTCTCATCCAAGAAGCTTCTTCAGTTCTGACTGAATGGTGGGGAATGGAAGGATTTGCAGTCATCTGAGTAGTTGCCACCCGGAGGGTTACCTGTGTTTTCAGTGTCGCCTGATTCAAAGTTCAAGTGGGTGGGTGTTTCTCCCATCTTTATTATTTTTATGATTATTTTTACAAATAGTAAATTGTTCTGCTGCCCCTGTGTCAATGTGAGCCGTACTACTAATTTGGTCCCAGGCACCATCATTGGCTTACTGATGATATGCTGCTTGGTTTATTTGTTCCTTCAGCAAGCACCAGCTGGGTTATTAAGTAAATAATGTTTACTTCTCTTCCGTGAGTTCAGTCTCTTGATTATAGGATCCTTCTATAATGAAGGAAGTCTGAATGGATTCAAGCATAGCATGCTGATTAAGTAAATCAAATCATAGCAAGCAGGATAGTTGCATTGATTAAAGAAAGCCAACTAAGCAAGATGGCAACATGGAAAAGTGTCAGAGGTACCTGTGAATGATCTTATTTTGGGAAACCACTACATGGTCTCTGGTCTTGTCTTCTCCTTCTCTCTCTTTTCCCCTTGTGATGCATTGCATTCTTCTGTTCCATAATGATAGTTTACAGTTGGCATAGTCTAGATCAGGGGTCTCCAACCTTGGCAACTTTAAGCCTGGCGGACTTCAACTCCCAGAATTCCCCAGCCAGCTTGCTAACTGGGGAATTCTGGGAGTTGAAGTCTGCCAGGCTTAAAGTTGCCACGGTTGGAGACCCCTGGTCTAGATGCTTCACTCTTTTCCTTGCTAACAGAGAATAAGTCTCTTCTCTCACTGTCTGCAGGACTTTGGAAGGGAAATTTTTCCATTCCAACTGAGTCTCTTTTTTGTATATTAAACCTGTTCCAAGTGAGGCAGAATGAAGTATGGGAGCAAACAGGAGTGGGGGGAATCAATCTTGGGTTGTGTGGCTGTTTGTGTTACGGAGTAGATTATGCAATTTTGGATTGAAACTTTTAAATGTTGTTTTTGCAAATGTGCTTTCAAGTCAATCTTTGAATCCTGGAGACTGTCTGGAGAAGGTTTTCTTGGCTATGTTTTCGGATGTGGTTTGCAGCTACTTTCTTCTTAGGGCTGAGAGTGTGAATGGGCCAAAGCCACTTAGCTGGATTTGTGCCAAAAGTAGGCCTAGAACTTACAGTCTCCTGATTTTTAACATGCTGCCTAAATCAATATCCCAGACTGTCCCTCTTTGAAGAATTGGTACCACCCAAAAATTACCCATGAGTTAATCTTTCTGTGATGGAGCCAAATAAGCTACCCTTGCTTGTTTTTTTTCCCAACTGATTAATGTTCTAATAGTGACTAAACCTTGAAAAAAAGTTTGAGAAATGAAGATTATTTTTCAAAAACTATAGGGTAGTTGCTTAGCTATATTCTAGAAATACTGAAATATTGCTTCTTGGTTGATAGATTAATTTGGAATGACTATGTTGCAGCATATATAATCAACATTAACTTATAACTAAATTTTATTTGGGACTTGGTTTATGAATGACTGCTAAGCTCATATCCAAATGCAGCCTTCACACACACAATGTATTTGGAACACAGGCCTCGTCGTGCCTAGCCATTACCCATTGTGTGTGCTGGCAGGGGATGATGGGAGATGTCATTCAAATAGGTGCAGCTAGTCTTCTCGGTCTGGTGCTCTCCCGGTGCGTTGGACCACAACTCCTGATGACTGAGAATAATGGGAATTCTTGTCCAATATTTCTAAAAGACGTCAAAATTGCAGAAGATTGAAATAACTGATATTAACCAATATCAGTTATTTGAGGTTCCACAGAATCCTAGGTTTCCATCAGAGCTCATTAGCAGTTCCCTGGAGATCATGATTTTCTTTTTTTAAAAGACAGACCAAACAAAACCCTTCCAGCCTCCACACACTGCCAGAGTATCTGCATATCCTGGACAGGAGTGGGGATTGTGCATACAGGTGCAAACAGGGAGGTGGCCAGAGCATGAGCAGAAGAGAGAGCTGAGCTGAGGAGTGAGGAAGGGATAAGGAAGAGAGGAGAGAGGAGTAGGTGGTGAGACAGAGAGTCACCCTCTCCTTGTGAGGACTCTCCTTGCCAGGGCATGCCTGCCTATCTTGCAGGTACAATGGGCCAGGGGGCTCTGTCTCAAGGCAGGTACAGAAGAGGGGACTGGAGACTAAAACATATGAAGAACGGATACAGGAACTGGGCATGGCTAGTCTAGTGAAGAGAAGGACCAGGGGAGACATGATAGAGGTCTTCTAATATTTGAGGGGCTGCCATAGAGAGGAAGGGGTCAAGTTATTTTCTAAAGCGCCTGTAGGCCAGACAAAGAATAATGGATGGAAACTGAACAAGGAGAGATTTAACCTGGAAATGAGGAGAAATTTGCTGACAGTGAGAACAATCAACCAATGGAACAGCTTGCCCTCGGAAGTTATGGGAGCGTCATCACTTGAAACTTTCAAGAAGAGATTGGACCACCATTTGTCAGAAATGATGTAGGGTCTCCCGCTTGAGTGGGGGGGTTGGACTAGATGACCTACAAGGTTCTTTCTAACTCTGATTATCTGTTAACTGGTATCTGATCTGGGGCTGGGCTGGGAATCAGCAGTTTCAGGAGCCATCCACAAAGATGGGGGAGAAGGAGGCAGAGGAAAGGAAGACGTTTAATTCTTTATTTTAATTTAAGAATACAATACACACACACATGCGTGCGTACACACAAACACACACACACACACACACACACACACACGCGCGACAAATATAATTTTGTAACTTCTGCCCTGAATTTGAGTCTGAGTGTTCAGGGGTTCCTGAAACTTGAAAAACATTTGAAAAGTTCTTCCAGGCACAAAAGGTTGAGAAATATAACAGACACATCCCCAAAACTGGATGTTTTAGCAATGCAATGTAAATAGCGGCGTACAGTTAATTGGTCAGAGAAAATTCTCTCATCTTCTGTGGTTCCCATGCTGAGGCTCTATTTATGCACCTTCACTCCCTTCCAGCCTGGTGCCCTGCAAATGAATTGGATTTTCCACCACCGTAATTCCCATAATTCCCCAGCTAACATGGCCTGCAAGATCATTTCACTGCCTTCTTCAATTTCATTCCTGTGGAGATAAGCCTTTGTTTTCCTGCTGAGAGAAAGAGAGGTTCTGTTTCGGCCATGCCAGGTCATTTATTCAATTTTTGTTGAAGAAAAGCCTTGGTGTGGTCCCCCCAAAAAGGCTGATTCTCATCCTGTGGCTTTGAGCACCCTTGGGCACAATAGCTCTTGTCTTGGTTGCAGTCACCCTCAAGAAGAAGGGAGGTTAAAGGAGCTAAGCCACAGCTTCTCATGGTCCCCCTTTCATTCCATTCATCGTTAAATGCTCCTCCTTGGCAGGCAACCTGCCAAGGAGAAAACAAGTCATCCAGGCCCCAAATACAACTATGCACCAACTGATAAGGCATTTTATTATGCTGGTGGAGTGTGAATTCCAGTATTTTGCCATTGTATTTGCTAGGTGATTAAAAGCAAAGAAAGAGAATTCTTGAGGGCAGTGCTGGCAGCTGCGTTTGGTGGCCATTCTCGTGTAATTAGTCATTCTCTCTATGAATGGGCTGCTCGCTTGCCAAAGGAACATAACTCCAGTTTTCCCTTCATTTATTCATTGGTTTATTTTGCTTTTTGTATAGCAGCTTAAGATAGTGTACACAGCACTCTCTTTTCCTATTTTACCTTACAACAACTGATCCAAAGTCACCCACAGAACATTTGTGGCTAAGAGTAGACTAATTGGACCTTCCTAATCCTACCCCTAATGTGACCCCTTAACTATTACACCATTTTGGGGGTGCGTATCGTTCAAGTCTGTCCTTCCTGCATGAGGTAAATAGCAGAGACCTTTGTCAGCAACAGCCTGAACATATAAAAAAATTGAGGGGAGGGGATGACACACAGCTATTTTGGCCTACCAAAGTAGATGACAACTTCTTAATAAAACTTCCAATTGATTTCAAGTAGGTTAAATAATCTTACCTCTGCATAACTTCCCACTGGAAATAGAACACCATTTTACTTCTAGGCTAGATTTGGCTTAGGCATGTCTTTTGTGGTGCATTTAGTGCATTAAGCACTCTGAATGAAGTTCAGAGCCCTGCATGGTTATGAAAACTTTTGTTTCCAATAACCTGCCATAGGATCTCCCAAGAGCAAGAAATATCCATAGGAGGTGCAGGAGTCCACCTGGGATCTCTCAGTTAATCACAGGAAGCTAATTAGATATATGAACGCAGCCTTCAATCTCCTGTGTCTGTCACCAAAAAAACCCATTGCCTTGTTGCATTTCTATACCATTATTCCTGTTTATCAGGGCGAGCTTGGCTGAAGTCCTTTCTGCCAGCTCTGGTGGTCTCTAATACCTGCTGGTGCTGTTTCCTATTTTTGGGATTGTATCGACTTGTAGAAATATTTTCTCCTTCAACATTTAGATGGCGATGGTCCCAAAATTTATAATGGATGAGGCAAACTACTAATGCATCAGCCCCTCTTTCTCTGTTGACAGGAGCTCTATTTCTTGCTGGCTCAAGCACTTTGAGAATTGCTGTATAGGATGCTTGTTCTCCTGGGATGCTTGAGGGCCTGGATTATTTATTACATTGCTCCCTTCCTGAGAGGGGCCTCTTAAACATTTATGGCTTCTTCTCCCATGCAATGCATTCTTACTGGGATGCTAGGCTAAGGCTTGCTGTTCTTCCCCAAAAAGAAGATATCTCACTTTAAGGTAGCTATGAAACTAATACAGGCGCTTATCAGCTGGGCATAATGGACACAGATGCTCTCAAATTTTACTACATGTGCACACACAAACACCCACCTGATACCTCATATGTCTCAGAAATTAAAAAAAAAATGCTAAACTAATAATATGCTTTAACAGAATTAACTGAATTATGTTATATAGCTGTTTTATCCTAATCATCTCTACAAATGTTGAAGCATGTAGAGCATAGATATTGGTCTGCTAATCTAGTTTAGAGATGTTTCAGCATATAGCTGTTCTTATCTGACCACAAAAGCTTAGTGGGACCAGAGTCCAGACTGGTTAATCCTCGTAACAGAGATTCCCAGGACTGTGTAGATAAGACTGGGAAGCTAGAAAAAGAAAATCTAGAAGGGCAAGACAACCACTTTCATAGGATATATGTACATCTTCTTAAAACATCCATGAGACAAACTTGATTTGAAGGGGAGTTTTCTATTTTAATGACTTATGATTAAGAGAGTGACAAGGACCTACCCCATATTTCCATTTAAATATATATATATATATATATATATATATATATATATATATATATATATATATATGTATGTATGTATATGTATATATGTATATATATATATATATATATATATATATATATATATATATATACACACACACACACACACACACACACACACACACTCACCCTTCAAATACTTTATATTATTGAGCAGCTAAAATAATTTATTTAAGGCACCGTGTGATACTTAATGCAGTATTCCCCAAAGCGTGTGTTTCCTATATTGAACCACTGTTCATGTTGGCTGGGATTTCTGATTATTGTAATGGATTTTTCTGGAGAGGGGCACATTGGTGAGGAAGGAATGTCTAAAAGCCATGGTGACACTCTTTAACAGCAGCAGCATCCAACTGCAAATCAGATCAACAGGTAATTAGAAAGCTGAAAAACCTAGTTTAAAAAATGCTCCTGGCAAGAGCTAGGGGAAGAATTAAGAATTCCCCACACTGATTTCTGGGAGTAGAAGTCCCCACATTTTAAAGCTGCAAAGATTAAGAAACACTAGTATTCCTATCAAAAGGAACCATCTCTCTGCTTATCTTCTATATGCACTTGAATTGCCTAATAAAAACACTGCAGTCTACATTGAACCTCCTTGTTTATCATTTTCATCCTCCCAGTAAGTAAGCCTGGAAGATGCCACAGTAAGGCTCTTGTTTATTTTAGGCCCGCCAAGAAAGCTTGAATAACATGAGGCCACTGCCCTCTAACGGCCATTGGTGTCATTGCAATGAATTTTTAAAAATGTATTTGCTGGAACTTGGTATGTCTGAAGAACAGGAAAATAAACATGCACTTTTGCCAGGGAGTATGTAACTTTCTTAATGCTTAAGCCTGTCCTGAAAGAATAAAACAGGAAGGATATATTTTATCGGAACGTCACCTTAACATCCACATTGCTAATAGAAAAAAAAATCTCCAGCTGGGAATGAAATACGCATCCTTTTATCTGACCACCCTATCTTCTATACTGCAGACATGGTTAGGTAAAAGCAAAACCACACACAAGTTAGGGACATGGTTTGAGTGAGAAGACACATTTAGAACTAAAGAATGGTAGTCTCTAATCACATCTTTAGTCCACAAATGGTTTTATTGTATGAATGCAACTTGGTCTGTTCATACAAAACAAAAACAAAAAACCCCTTGTCTGTTTCTTTCAAGCCTAATTTTAGGATGCAGACTCATAACTTTTTCTGGTTTTGTTCAAATCAAAACTACCCTTTCCCCCAACCTCTAAACCAATCATCCCCACAGCTCAACCTCCATCCTAGTCCAGTGTCTGGGTGGGGGAGGGTAGAGAATAGCCCGTCTTCCCAGACTTCTGGAAGGCTAAAAAGTGCATCTCACTCACCATGGGAGAGTTATATTAATATTGAAGGAATGGGATAACAGAATAATTAAAGAAAGAATGCAAATGGAGGAACAAAAGGAAATGTGAATGTCAAAAATAAAGATAGCTTTTATAATTAGGTTATTTAAATTGAATTGTCCCACAGCAAGTTGTCCTATGGCAGTTCCAAGGGCTGAGATTGCCATTAACAACACAAAACTCCAAGGTCCCAACAGATGACAACATCTAAGGCAGAGAATTTGGACTGTGCCCATTCTATCTAATATATAATAGGATGGGTAGATATCCTCAGGGAGAAGTGGTCCCTGGGTAGCCTGACCCTCTACTTTAAAGCTGATAACCAGCACTCTGAATTGCATCCCGAAAGCAGTTAAAAACCAGTATACCTTTCTAGTATTATTCAGGTGAACCACGGGGTATCCAAGTGTGCCACATCATTCTGGGCTAACTGCAGCTTCTGGGTGATCTTTAGGAGCAGCCCCGTGTAGAGTTACTTGGGTCATTGCAATCTATTTTTAAGATGCAGCACAAGTTGGTATTGGACTATTTTCTGAGCATTAGCACAGTGTTGGTTAAGCACTTATGAATGGATATATACAATTTCCTTCTAATCCATAGATCTTTCCAGCTCCTGGAACCAAATGGAGAAGCTGTTTTAAACTGGTGTCCTCGCTTTCTTGATCCCCATCCAACAGAATCATTTATTTATTTACTTAGTTATTTCCCGCCTTTATTATTTTTACAAATAAGTCATGGCAGCGAACATATCCAACACACCTCCCTCCTCCCATTTTCCCCACTACAACAACCCTGAGGCTGAGAGACAGTGACTAGCCTAAGGTTACCATGTCATTTTTTTTTCATGCCTAAGGTAGGACAAGAACTCATATCTCCCACTTTCTAGCCTGGTACCGCATTGATAATTCTGGACATTGCAATCCTAACATGCTATAGACCTCAGGTTAAGGAAGGTTGGAATAGAAATTTCATTCCTGATGGTTTAACCACAGTGCAATATATGAAAATAATATATATTTCATTTGGAGGAAAGGAAGTCTGGGAAAGAGTTAAGGTTTTATGTGAGGATGGGAATAAGGTTTCATGTTTTTGTTTTGTGGTTGAGGGATTAAGGTTCCCATTCTTAAATTTATTGGATTAGATCCAGCATCTAATTTCATGCAATAATCAACTAAATTTTTGTGAACGTAGAAATAGTATATCTTTAACGTTCATGTCTGTAAATATTTTAAATTTATGCCATCACTACATATTCAGGAAGTAGATTCTATAGCTGACTTATGATGGATATCATATTCTTTTAATGCAAGAATCCTGAAGGATTACTGAGACAAGGATCACTGTACTTTCTCAAAAGACAAGCTTGTTTAAATATTAGATCATTTTATGTTTAATTAACGCTTTCCAGTAAATTACTTAGAATCAGTGTTAAGCAATTAAGCAATTTAGCCAAACTTTGCAAATTCCTTTTTAAACGTAGTTGTTATACTTGAACCCTCTAATGTAGAAGGCAGTTTGGGTGACACGTTGCATATCTTTTCCTAAAGACCAGTAATTTCATATGAGAGATCTTTAAGACTCCTTGGGTGAATGGTTAACTATCAATTTGCTGTCAGTAAGGCCCAGGACTTTTTCTTACTGCTATTTGTCTCAAGTTTTCAAAATCTTATTTTTTCAAAAAAATGCCTTGCCTTTTCACTTAAGGGTAAATTCAGAATGTCTGCAGATTTGTTCATTCATCTATGAAACTTGAATATTACGCAACTCCAATGATTAGAGGGGAGGCTCCCCACAATCAAAACAAGAAAATTACAATAAAACTAATTACCAAGAAGGAAGAAAAAAAGAAGACAAAATAGTGGATAGATAGTCTTCACGGCTTTTCTAAACAACAGTAGAGTGAGGGCCATCCAGATGTTGGAGGACCTCATTCCAGAAGGCAGGTGCTTCTATAGAAAAGATTCACTTCAGGGTCTTTTTAGATGACATTGATTAGTCAAAGAAATCCTGCAAGATTGAACTGGCTGGGCAGATACTTCTTTATTAGTTCCATTGTCATGCTTTGCCTCTCGAGCAGATTTATGCTGTGCTGTCATAAAAATAATAGTGACTCGACCTCAGCCAATTGAAACAGCTGGCTGACCATTGTTGGGCTTGGAAAATGAGCAGAGCTGATCAGTACTAGGATGGGAAACCACTAACCAATCTCAGTAGCATAAACCAGATTAGGAAATTATAAAAAAAAATGGAACAAGACAGTGACAAACTATTTCTGCAACATTGCCCAGTAATATAATATCACCAAGAAAATTACACCAAGGCGTATGTAAGGTCATCAATCAAGCTTGACCTGAAGATCTTTTATCTTTTACCCCAAGTTGCTGATATATAATTATTGCCATTGCAGCTCAGGTAAGGACATGGCTCTTTAATGATGTTAATGGCATTGGTGTACCATACCTTTCTTGGAGCTTTTGTAAGAGATTATTCTTATCATATTAGAATGTGAATAGTTGATTATAAGATGGGGAAACTTCTCTCTTGGATATAAGATACAACATTGACCCCATGAAGGACTGCATGAACAAAAATAGGTACTATTTTTATGGAGCCTTTGAGACTCCTGTTATGCTCTGTGATCTGATGTATATACTAATTAAGTCACCATCTACATGTTATATATAAGATATTATTTGACCATTGTGTAAACTATTAGGAGCCGTTAGCTTTTCCCATGGTAGTATTAATAGGTCAAAAGGCTGAGGCAGCCTAACCTAAATAGCTCTGGTAGTAAAGCTGGTGAGGTCACATAAGTGGCACTACAAACCCTAGCCGACCCATCCAGCAATTGCAAACTCTCATCTGTTTGTGTTCTGTCCTTAAGATGACTCTCTGAAGCATCCTTCTTCCTGCAGGGAATGATACAACTGCTGGTCAGCGTGAATAGGTCAGGATTGTTATCTTTAATCCTTGAAGGTCCCTTGCGTAAACAGGCTTAGGATGACTGAGGGAAAGTTTCAGTTCTGAAACGAGTGAAAACTGTGATAAGAGATATCTATATCTATACCATACCATATATCTTGCTTTGGCAGGTTGAAAAAGTCTCATTGGGGAACGGATTGTTTCCAAAGCCCCACCAACTTTGATTCCAATCTGAATCCAAATCTCACAATAGAAAATTTTCATTTCTGGAGCTTTTTCTGGAGTTCAGCGAACAACTGAAGTGTTTTTAAGAACGGTGTGAAAGAATTGATTTAAACATTTGGATCAATGGCAAAGTCCCTTGTGGATATGCCAAACTTCAGACAAGCAAGGGGTTTCTGTACAAGAATGTGTGTGGGGTGTGTGTGTGTGTGTGTGTTTTGGGGTAATTAATATAAAATGAAATAAGACTGCAGAGGCCTTTGGGGAAAAAGCTTTCAGCATTCACAAGGACAGATTTAAAGAGAAGGGGCGTTGGTTCTTACCTGATACGCTTCTTTTCGTAGAGCTGTTGAGAGTGTCCAGGTTGGGAGGAGCTCCAGTCTCGGCTCTCACAGGCTGAGCTTGAGATTGAGGCACGCCTCTCACCATCACATGGTCCTCCGGGCACGCCCCAGTTTTGCGAAGACGAGAAGGAAGGTCCTGTTCTCATCTTACTCAGGAAAAAAATATTAGTTTGCTCGGTCGAACAGCAGGGTTTCCCACCAGACGGCCTACGGGTGGGGCTGAACACTCTCAACAGCTCTACGAAAAGAAGCGCATCAGGTAAGAACCAACGCCCTTTTCCATAGAGCTGTCTCAGTGTCCAGGTTGGGACATACCAAAGCTTGGCTAGTCCTGCGGGCGGGCTCCCGTCTGGAATGGGACCTCTCCTGGAACCCTGATGACCCGCTGGAGGGCACGCCCAACAGGAGAACCCCTCGGAGGTTGGAATGCCTCAACGAGAGGGCCTGATGAAGGAGACGGGGCTGTCTAAAGGTAGCCCTGCCGGGATGCCACGGATGCTTACTGAGACCGTGGGGCAAGGAGACTAGGTAGAGCGGCCAAAACCTTGTTAGGGACCCGTGCACGAGGAGCCCAGGCAGAGGCGAGGATGGAAGTTCCCCTGAGAAGACCTAGCCAGAGTGAGGGAGGCGCCCTCAATAACCGGAGGGTCACCGTATGCGAGGGTGGCGATGGGACGCCCTAGGGTGTTATGGGATAGACCCTGTTGGGAACCCCCTGAGAGAACTCCAGGTCAGAGTGATGGAGGGGAGACGAAGTGGAGTTCCCAAACTGTGACCTGTGCTAGTGGGGACCAAGTTTGGTTCCGCCCAGAGCAAGGCGGTCGGCCCTGCTCAAGAGCCAACTGACCGAGGACCGCCCAGAGGGAACTAAGGGTAGTAGTGAGGACCAGGGCAAGGGGTCCGTGTATCTGGATTATGAGGCTGTGGGCCGGGGCCCAGAGAAGGAACCCCAGCTAACATGGGGTGGGGATAAATGTGTTGCCGGCCAGATGCCCTGGGGTAAGGTGAGGAGGACAAGGGTGCTCCAGACTATGAACTCTGCGTCCGGGAGCCGTATGGTCTACCGGGAGTCTTGGTATGGGGAGGTAAGGCAGATATGAGGATTAGGCTTCCCCAACGGTTTGGGCAAGGCTGAAGAGAAAGAGATTTTGCAGGAGTTAAGTGTCAGAGTGGAGCCAGACTAGGCGAGAAGCCTGAAGAGGATTGGCTTTCTCGCTCTCCTTCTCCTCGTTTTTATACTTGTTTCTTTCTTTCTTTCTTTCTTTCTTTCTTTTTTTGGGGGCAGCCACCTGGGGGCTTACTGCATTATCGGAACGACGGAACGAACCTCTCCCGGATCCCGGGAGGGCTTCCTGGACAGGTGCCTCCGGACCTGTCTGGTTCCGATCGGTCGGGAGGCCTGTAGGGAGACGATTGGTAGTACCTGGGGAAGGAGGAAGAGCGGGAAGAACCTTGGCGAGAAGAGGAGAGGAACCTCTGAAATCAGACCTCCTAGCAAGAGAAGGGAGATATTTGCGCTTGTTGCGGGTCTCGCCAGGAATGGGTCGAGAACCGGTCCAAATAGCTTCCCCCAGAGATGGGGCTGATGCTAGCTTAGCCTTGTTTTTACGTCCGCCTGCCAGTGGCGGAGCCAGAGAAGGCGACGGGCAGTGACCTGGGACGAGATGGCCCTGGTGGAGAATTTTGCAGCCTGGAAGGTGGCTGTCTGCAGAGAACCGGCCGCGGCCAGGATCTTGGCAATATCCTGGTGCGCTCTGAGATTAGCTGCGGGACGTGCTGCTTGAGCTGCTGGAGCCACTTGATGGAGGTTCTGGTGAAAAAGACGCGGCCATGGAGGCCCTGACCGCCCAGGCATCAGAGAGATGAGCGCGGCGCAGGGCCAGTTCAGCTCGCTTGTCCTCGGGCTGGAGAGCTTCGAGGACTCGCTGGGAGTTGAGCGGGAGGCCAGACCTACTACGGGCTCGCCCACAGGGGTGGGATCGAGCAAGGTAGAGAACTGCGGTTCAAGATTAAAAACCGCTTGTCCTGGGCGTTGGGAGGGGAGGAGGACCCGAGGAGGCTAGCTGCCTTGAGACCATGTCAGAGAATATGGGTGGGACAGGAATCACTTCGGTTTCCACCACAGGCTGGGAGAAAATGGAGTCGGGAGGAACCCCCGATGCCGCTGGGTTGGGTGGGGGGAGGGTTCAGGCCCGAGGTATTCCTGGCCTTGAACAGGAGGGACCTAAATAGATGTGGTTTAAACAGCCCCAGAAACGCGGGCTGGCCTGGAGAGAGGCCCTCGTCCTCCGACATGTCCCCTTCTGGGGGCCTGCTCCCGAGAGGAGTTCACTGTCTACTACAGACCCCAATTCGAGATCCTCCTCGTCCCCAAAGAGGGTAGGGTCCCCGAGTTCCTGGGCCTCCATCTCCTCCATCTCCAAGGGCAGGGTCAAGTCCCCGTGGAGAGCTACCTGACCATGTGAAGTTGCTGATCCTCGAGCCTCGGGGCCTCAGGCCTAGGGGCCAGACCGGTCAGCTGCTGAAACTGTTGTGCTATCCCGTGCCGGATGGCCAGCTCCATCGCTCGTTTGAGATTTTCGGGGATTTCCACCGTGGGGGTGGGTGAGGCTCCTCCGGGCGCAAACCTGCAGCAGCGGGGGAAGGTGGCCTCAGGGGCCTGTCCAGGCTGCGATGAAGAGGCAGAAGCAGGGGAGGAGGGAGGATGGGTGGAGGTAGAGGGAGTGGGATTGGAAGGGTCCAGAGGCACAGAGCTTGACTCCTTAGAGCGTCTGTCAATCTCCTTTTCAAGGGCCCTGTGTCGCCTAAGGGCATCCCTTTGAGAGGCTTTGGATGTTTCCTGTGCTTGTTTGCGCAGGTGGTGAGACTTAGCCTTGGCCTTCAGGGAAGTGCCACGAGATGCATTGTTGTCTGCCATCTGGAGAGGAGGAAGGACGAAAAGTTCTTGATTAACGTGAGGTGATTAACAAGGCTGGACACAGCCTCGGCAGGGGCCGGGAAACCCAGTACTCATTTCGCACCCCTAGGTCAAGGGCAACAGAGGTGCTTTGCACGTTGTTGAGAAGTAGGGCCCTAGCCCAGAAGCCAATTGCCAAAGATGGACGCCAAAAACCACCCTGCCGGGCGGACCGGGAAGGGGATGGCGGAGCTGCTACCTCCCTTGCTGGGGAGAGACTGTGTAGCCAGTAGACTCCTATATCTAGAGGAGTACCAAGGCAGGATTGCAAGGTACCAGCAAGGATTTGGACATTCCAAGGATCTGCCCAGGAATCAAACACAATGCGGCCTGCAGGTAGGCCTCGAGCAGTGGCAGGCGTCCCTGGGGCTACCAACCAAAAATTTTAAAGTAAAGTGCCATCACGGGTCCTCGGACAGTTGCACGCTTGGATGCGGCCTACGTAGAGGCCGGGATCCTAGCGCACATTTCGCACCCCCTTTGATCAAAAAAAATTTTTGTATTTAAAATAGGAGGCTGTTGCACAGCAGGCCTAGCCAGAAGTCAATTAGCCAAAAGTTGAACGCCAGGCAGCTACCCCTGCCGGACGGACCGGGAAGGGGATGGCAGAGCTGCTAACTCGCCTGCTGGGGAAGGGCTGCAGAGCCAACTAACCCTGGTTAGCCTGATAGAAACTAAGCGCAAACAGGCAAGGATATAGGCAGTCCGAGGTCTGCCTATAAAACATTAAGAAAAACCCTGTTATAGGCCTCTGAAAATGGCGCCCGGCCATGCGGCACACACAAGATGGCGGCGACTCCTGCCACTCCCAAGATGGCTGACGCCACAGGGAGCCCAAAATGGAGGGCGCAATGACGAGGCAATCCCCAGCGGCTATCACCCAGGAGAAGTTAAAAAGGCCCGGAGGCCACAAGAGTACCTGGGAGAGGCAGGGAAGCCTCTCCCTGGGTTAGAGGGCGTTCGTGGGGAGAAACGCGAAAGAACAAAACCAGGCAGGAAAGAAGCGATGCAGCTTCGCCGGAGCGAAAGGCGGCAATCGGAGGGGGGGCAGCGCTCGAAGCGCTGGATTCTCCCTTAAAAGGATAGTGAAACAATTCCCCTTAGAAGAAAAAGGCTCCCTAGGGAGCTCAAACCTCAGTTTCCTGCGCTGTCTGAGAGTCCAAGTTGATCAAAAAAAGAAAACACGAGGTGCTAGAAGCGACCAGGAGCAAAAGGAAAACCAGCCTGACTGCCACGAGGCTGAGCAAAAACTGGGGCGCGCCGGAGGACCATGTGATGGTGAGAGGCGTGCCTCAATCTCAAGCTCAGCCTGTGAGAGCCGAGACTGGAGCTCCTCCCAACCTGGACACTCGAGACAGCTCTATGGAAAATAGTGCTTTTAAAGTTGATCTGAAGGAATACAAAAACAGAATTAGTTTTAAATCCACCCAGAGAGTTTGAATGTCTTTAATAAAAAAAAACTTTATTTTGCAGGATTACCAGTATAGGAAAAGGGTCAGTAACTTATGAGGTTACCAGAAGTCAGGCTCCCAAACTATTTCACTTGGCTTCCTGTCATTTCTAAGCAAACTCCAAGACTTGAAAATATTTTTTAAAAAGAGACTGGAACAATCCAGTCAGTTGTCCTCCTGACAGTTTTTGCTTCATGTCCAAACTGCTTATGCCTAAGACCCCATTAATGTTTGGTTCTCCTTCTGTTTAGAAAAAGATTTTAATCCATTGTACAGACATAGGTCCTATATGGAAATATTGCCTGTAAAGTGAAATCTGAAGTGTTTCCCATTCTAGTTAAATACAATTTCCTGAAAATGTACAAAATAATACTATATGTATTATTACCTTTACATGTAGTCCTCATTTAAAGACACATTTGGGACTGACAGGCCTGTTGTTAAGTGAGATACCATGTGACCACAATTTGCTTTTTTTTTGCTGATTTCCCATTGACTGATTGTTAGAATAGCAGTAGCACTTATATATTGCCCCATAGTGCTTTACAGTACTATCTGGATGGTTTACAATGTCAGTATATTGCCCCCAACAGTTTGGGTCCTCATTTTACCAACCTCGGAAGGTTGGAAGGCTGAATCAACCTTCAGCCCTAACAAGATCGAACTCCAGGCAATGGGCAGAGTTTGCTTGCAATACCGCATACCACCATGACCCCTTCCACAGCCTAGAAGAGGGGTCTCCAATCTTGGCAATTTTAAGACTTGTGGACTTCAACATCCAGAATTCCTTAGTCTGTGCCATGTTGGCTGGAGAATTCTGGGAGTTGAAGTCCACAAGTCTTAAAAGGGCTATGTTTGGAAACCCCTAGTCTAGAAGCTGACTGTGAAGCTCACAGATGGCAATCATGTGATTGTGGGATGCTGTGACATTGGTAAATGCCACCAGTCACATGACTGCAGGGATGCTATAACAGTAGTAAGTATGAGGGGTAGCCATAAAATTGCTTTTCAACACCCTCACAATTTTGAACCGTTGCTAAACAAGACTGTCAATTAAGGGAGGACTACCTGTAACCATACTATTGAAATCCCCCTTACTAGCTTAGTCATATTAGGAAGGTAGGGTACAAATGAATTAAAATAAATAAATATTGATTAGTCAAAGCTATCTGGTTGATGTCTAAATTATGTGTTCCTGAGCTGGAGGGTAAAAACAGTTTAGTTGTAGTTTTGCATTATTGTTATTTATTTATTTTTGCCTGAGTGTCCTTAGAGTTTTTATATTGTTTCGATATTGTTTTTAGGCACCTAGAGTTACAGACCTGCGAACCAAAACTAATTTGTTATTTAATCACATTACCAAGCTGCTCTGCCTCCCTGAAACCATTTATTGTTGCTCAATAAATGTCTAATATGTTAATCTATTGATCCATCACCCTTCCTAAGTCTTCTTTCCCAACCTGAAGCTTTCAAAGTATGTTGAGACTGCATTTCCTCTGGTGGCTGGGGGTGATGGTTGGAAGTTACAAAGAGGATGCCTTTAAATGTGGGGAAGATTGTCTTTAATCAAAAGAACGCAAGGGAGTACTCAGTTTTAAATTCCTTGCTTCTTTCTTTATTACAGGTAGTCAAATACCTTCTGGTCCAAGATGGCAGACAGTGATAAAAATGGAAGCAGCCGTTCTAGCACCAGCAGCAGTCGACTTCAGAGCAAGAAGCCCCCCAACCTCTCTATCATGATCCCACCAGTGAAGACCGAAGAGGAAAGCAGCCAAACAATGGTATGAATTACTGAGATCCATAAACGTCTGTGAGATTTCCACTGTTATATGCTATCTGAAAAGATGTCTCTTATAATCATACATTATAGTAGTGCAAAAAAAAAAATGCTTCAAAATCAAAACATTCTCCTTTCAAGTGTGAAACTGGGCTGTTTCAAGCACAAAGCCGTGGTTGGTGCTTAAAAGCCATTTGCTCTAAGTTAAAAGACTTCCCAAATGCTCCTTATGACCTGTTTCACTCTTGGAAGCAATCTGATATGAGCTGTTGTTTTGAGTCTCAAAGAACTGGCTTTCACCTCCCATGTGGGAATGATCATGGATTGTTTACTGGTTCATTGTTCAACCCACCATCATGTTAACATGTTGACACCCGAGAAGGGAGTGGGACCACTGAAATACAGCTCTCCTAACTCTCAACCTTTGTGCAGAAGGATACAATGCTCCACAACTTCAAACGTTGCTGGAAGATCTAATAGGAAAACAGGAGTTGCACTCCTCAGTCAAGTTTTAATCCTGTTGACCCACAAAAACAATCATACCATCTCCACCCATTCTAGATAATCTGCTTCAGCCAGGATCTTTTGTGCCTATCGTCTTCTGTAGAACCTTCCCTGAAAGGAGAAGATGAGAGGCAGGATGTAAATTGTCTAATAAGAGTGTATTCACGTCTTCTGGCTGCAGTATTCAAACATGCAAATATGGTGCGGTGTTCTCTCCTTATAGGGTGTTTGTTAAGAGGTTCAGGCTAAACTGGATCTTGTTGATCAGACTTGATTCGTTCCAGTAAACTATTCCTGAATCCAGATTGTCTAATCTGTCTTTAGATGGACTGTCTGCCAAAAAGCCACTGTGTAGTAATAATCTTTGAGATAATCAGCCAGTTGAATTACCTTAGCTCAGGGGTGTCAAACTCGATTTCATTGAGAGTAGCATCAGGTTTGTGTTTGACCTCAGTGTGTGTGGGAGGGGCTGGGGTGTGTGGCCAAGGTGGGCATGGTCAGCTCAACATCACTCATATTCGGGGTGTTTTGTGGCCTGAGTGCTCTGCCAGCAAAATAGGGGCTCCCGAGCTCCATTTTCACTGGCAAAGGGTTGCAGGAGACTGTCGCAGCTGAAAATGGAGCTCAGGAGCCCGTTTTTGTTGGCAAAGGCATCGCGGACCGGCCTTTCGCTTTTTCCTGGGCAGCCCCATGGGCCAACTCTAAGCACCCCTTGGGCCAGATCTGGGCCCCGTGCCTTGATTTTGACACCCCTGCAGGGATGGGATTCGACCAGTTCGTACCTATTCGCTAGAACATTCTAAGCAGTTCAGAGAACCAGTTGTTAGAAGAAATTACTGGCCTAATCCTGTAAGGAAGGCAGGAAGGAAACATTCTGGTGTTGCTTACAGAAACTGCCTCTCCGTTAACCCTTATTACATTCTTGGCAGGACTAGACTTCCTGTCTCAGGAACTTCTCTAGAGTTTTTTTTTCCCTCCTTTGCTGGCACTTTGCTTGTGTGGAGTGACCATTCAAAGTTACAATGGCACTGAAAAAAGTGACTTATGATCATTTTTCACACTTACAACTGTTGCAGCATCCCCACAGTCATGAGAGGCCAGGCAAGGAGATGCATGCGCGCCTCAATGTGAGTGATATTGAATTGGCCACGCCCAGCCAATAACATGACCACCAAGCCACACCCACCAACTAAGCCACACCCACAGAACCGATTGTTAAAAAATTTGAATCCCACCCCTGCACACCTGCCTTAGCTTTTATTACATTGGCTTGCTATACCGCACCATTTCAAAGCATTATCTATTCTACCGTGCATACTCACTAGCTAGTAACAAGATAGAATGGATCATATAAGTGCAGTATAAGGTAAAATCTTTTGTAAGCTCCAGCCAGTTCTTCGGTATTCTACAGAGATTTTTTTGTGAATTTTGCACTTCCGGAAGTAGAAAATGTCATCCATCCCATCCCTTATTCCATTGCATTTTTTCCTTTTCTCTTTCACTGGTCCCTAGGTTATAAACTGCTCAGAGGCAAGTGTGTAATTTGATCTGTGTACCGTTTTACCCTCACACAAAATATCTATGCCTGATTAATCAGCTTGCTTATCTAGCCATGAACTGAAGAACACATCCTGATCCCTCCCTGATCAAGAAATATGTTTTTTTTTTTTTTTTGGAGAATTCACAATTTGTGTGGATAGTGGAGTGGTCTCTGGATCAATTCGCCCTCCCCAACTTCTTTGCTGATGACCTCAATGTCTCTTTTTAGCTTCTGAAAAAGAACCCAGCTCTTCAAAAAAGTGTGAGCCTCCAGGAGTCGAGGTTGAAAAGACAGGGCAGCAACTTTGAAAGACATCCCGCCTTGCATAGACAAACCTCATTGTCCCAGAGTATTCGCAAGTAAGGAGAACTTTATCCTAATAATGTGTTAACTTGTCATTATTTATTTGTCTGATTTCTTCTATTTATTCAAGTTGCCCATCTCATAATCATGACTCTGGGCAGCTTACAGCATTTAAAAACAAAGCAATGGTGTAATATGAAATATAAACAACAGCTGGGGATAATTTGTGAGTCTGTGAGTGTTTGATTTTTGTGCTTGCTGTGCTGTAAGTAACATTAAAAAGACTTGGTAGATATTTTTGAAGCTCTTTCCGGTCCTAGTAAGTGAACATAGTCTCACTGAATTCATTTGTACACTAAGCACACTTTCCTCTTGAGAACATACAGGCTCCCAGTTTAATTGAATGCCATTATGTTTGCAATCAGTGCTTTCAGAGTTGTGGTGGTGCAGTGGTTAGAATGCAGTACTGCAGGCTAATTCTGCTGACTGCCAGCAGTTCGATTCACACTAGTTCAAGGTTGACTCAGCCTTCCATCCTTCCAAGGTCGGTAAAATGAGGTTGTTGGGGACAATATGCTGACTCTAAAGAAACCACTTAGGGAGGGCTTTAAAGCACTGTGAAGTGGTATATAAGTCTAAGTGCTATTGCTATTGCTTTAAAAGATTAGCCAGTGCTCGAATCTGGACCTTGCTCAAAACTGAGACCAGTGTCAAACAAGGGGAAATAAGGCTGAAATATGGACTATTTGTTGTGAGTTATTTTACATTATAGTTAGATCTCAACTTGCTCATCTTGCAATTGAGATTTTAGTTGCTAATCCATATGGTCATTAAATGAGTCATCCCATGATAAGGCTTAATTTTATGATAATTTTTATCATGGTTGTTAAGGAAATTCATCACAGTTATTAAGCAAATTACATGGTTCTTACGTGAATCATGTGGTCATTAAGTGAATCTGACATCCCCAGTTGACTTTTCTTGTCAGAAGCTGGCTGAGAAGTTCATTGTGATCACATGTCTGCAATAGGCTGTAACCATTATAAATGCAAGCTAGTTGCTCAAGTGCCCAAAATGCAATCACATGACTGCAGGGATCACACAAGGGTTGCAACTTCAAAGACAGGTGCCACTTTTTCTGAGGCTGTAGTAATTTTGAACCATCCTTAAATAAATGGTTGTAAGCCAAGCACAACCTGTATGTGAGATAGTTGTGTTGTTATTCCTTCTCTCAGTTGTTAAGAATGACCATGGTTGTGATGACCCAGGGTAGGATACAAAGCAAACACAGTCACAGAAAACAGGTGAAAACCATTTTATTCCTTCACTTTGCTTCCAAGCTCCGAATATCCTTGATGGAAGACAAAAAACTCCCACACAAACAGTTACATGAAGGAGGAAAAAAGCAACACAAACCAAGCAAGATAAGGGCTGGAGGACGTCCACAGATAACAGAACACACACTGGGAAGGATGCCAAACTCAGAGAGGAAGCATAAACTAAAGATATTTCCATACTTTGTTTCCAGCGCTCACCCGTACGCATGTCCGTCCTCTTATTCAATTGTTACAGCTGCAGCCCTTGAAGAGGATCAAGGCCCTCTCCTCCTGAGTAGACTAAGTTTCTCCCTTATCCTCTCCTCCCTGCGTGCCCTAGGATGGAGAGGGGATGGGCCTGGGTCCTCCTCTGACTGCTCAGCCGGCCTCTGCTCTTCCCCAGCCTTCTCCACAACCTCCGGAGCCACACTTCCACTCCCTGCCGGGCAGCTGTTCCTCCTCTCCCTCAGAGTCAGTCTCCACCAAGGGCATGACAATGGTTTTTCATAGAACAGAGCCATAACAATTTACAGATGCTAAAAAGGAAGATAAACAGAAGAAAATCTAATCCATAAAAAGTGACTCAGCCCCACCATCAAACTGGTGTGCTTTATCACAGACTAGATTCTGGTTTTCCCCCCCTTAAACTTATTTTGAAGATTTGATGAACAAAAAATGAATATTTCTATCCACAATTCTTCGTGTTTATTATGTCAGCTTTAAAAGTGTTCCCTACAATCCCCACCCCTCAACCCCTTCCATCTGCAAAAACACATCCATAGATCTTCCATTCCTGGAAGCAAAACTAGATAAATGTTTGAGCCTGGGTGGATTAGATGCGGGGGCAGTTAGTTTCCTAAAACCTTGATGTTGCTTGTGAAGCCATGGATGCCTTGTGACATTTGTCTCCTCTTTGCTATACTCAGAGGAGCAGCGCAGTGGTTTGGCGTCAGCAATGACTGGGATGGAAAACAGCAGAATTGGCAGCGCAAGAGCCTTCAGCACTGCAGCCTGCGCTATGGAAAACTCAAACCTGCCTACAGGGAAATAGAAGTGAACAGCCAGGAGGTGCCTTCTTTCCAAGGCACAGAATCCCCAAAGCCAACAAAAATGCCCAAGGTAGGTGTCATTGCACAAGAGAGTTGGTAACACAGACAAACAGGCATGCTAGATTTGGCTGTAGAAAAGAATTTATAATCCATGTATTAGATGTACAGCTTGAGGGAAAAGGGCCACCAGAAAGTTGGAACTTCCTCTTTTGAAGATCTCCAAGTTGAGCTCACTGCCAAGTGAAAAAGTCTGGTATCAGGCAATAACAAGTTCTACCTCAGGGTCTGGGAAGCCACCGTCAGCCAGAGGAAATCCTATCGGATTAGCTGAGGTGAAGAATTAGATGTTCAGGAGGCCAGTTTATGGCTATGAAGGAAATTTCCTGCACCTCATTTGCCGCTGAGATGATGGTCTCCTCCTGCTGAATGAAAGAGTTGATCCTAATTCTCCCTTCCTGTAAGGAAATTTAAAGGTGTGATGGGCAGCCATATTCTCAGAGAGAAAAGTCATCTGTTTAAAAGGACTCTATATCAGATGATGGGGAAAAACATTGAAAGGGATCAGAGAGATGTTGGTCAGAAGAAATCCTATGATGGGAGGGGAATCAAACATTTGTCTAAGGCACCATCCCATGGTTGATACGATTAAAATTTAAAGCAACATTCCTGTTCCATTTCAGCACTGAGTACGAGACTAATTGTTTCAATTCTTTTATCCTTTCAGATTGTAGATCCTTTGGCCCGAGGCCGTCCCTTCAGGCACCCAGATGAAGTGGATCGTCCACGAACCCCACATCCTGTCCTCCCCCCTCTGACTCCTGGCGTTGTGTCCTTGGCATCATTAGGTAGTGTACGGTCAGGCTACACCCACCTGCCCCGCAGGAAAAGGGAATCCGTGGCCCATATGAGCTTTAAGGCAGCTGCAGCAATTATCAGAGTGAGTTCTAGTTTTGTGGTAAAACTCTGAGCTTCCGTTCTTTACTTCTTAAATAATGGTGTCAAGGATGTGATATCAATATGCTGCTTCCTTATCTTTTCTGGAGTGGGGAAAAAAGTTGTAAATATACAAGATTTCAGTTCAAATTTGAAATGGAAAATAAATTAAATCCCAGTTTGCAATTATCTCTCCAAGTAATTTTTCTACTTCTGAGATTGCCATATGTGTCTGAAGTTATACTGGGTGGGAGGGCATTTATGTTTTTTGCTGGATTCTCTACAGTTCCTGGGGGTGATTTTTCTGAAACATCACATTAAATCCTATTTTCAGCGAGATTGGAGAATCGATTTTATTTTACTTTTGAAAAAGATATGTATGTATGTATGTATGTATGTATGTATGTATGTATAATCTTTTGTTATGCTGGTGCTTCAGTGAATCCATGAAATTATAATTGCCTTGACAGACTTTGATGATTTTCGTACTCCAAGCTTCTTAAAGTTGAGGGTTATGAAATGGGTTGTCCTGAGAAAGGCCATGATCAAAAAAATTAAATTGTGTTTGGTGGGAATACAAATAGGCACACCATGATGGTATATTCCCCTCATAAGACTTGAAACCCAAATAGGTAGGTGCATAATAGAAGTGAAAGCATAGTCTCAATTCAGAATACAGGTATCACCAGAGGGAGCTGTTGTACTGCACAGAAAAAGAATGGAAAGGTAGATTTAGCGACATTTGGCTGGAAGGTGGATGCTATGTAAAACCTCCTCCTTCATAATTGGAACCAATATTAATATAATTGGCTTATATCCAATGGACCATGCCACAAAACAGATTTACTGAAATGAAGCCTGTAGCTATCTTGACTTAAACTATATCTCAAACCTGTTTGGATACAGCTCCAGAGCGTTTAATCATGTGCCAAGTCCTGAGCCTTCCTCTTAGTAGGCATCTTCCCCTTTTGGAAGGAAACTTCAGGACTGATTGTATCCCCATAACTCTAATTGGAGTTGAAGTTGATTGATAATAGACTGAATAGGGAGTGTTTTGAACCTGACCATTCACTAATTCCAACTTGTTTCTTACAAATAGGGGCGTTCCGTTCTGGATCCTACAGTGCAAAAACGCAGAGGCAACAAACGGAGCTTTTTGTATCCTAGCTCCATGGACGATGATGTGGTAGACGGCATGGATACATTTGACTCTTCCTTCTTCAGTAAGGCAAGCATGGTTCCATGGCCTTCCTGTTACATTCTCCTCCTCTGCTCTGACAGCTCTGTTTCACTCCTTCCATGGTTCCTGCTGTCCTGTTGTTAAATTTGCAAAGGGAAGGAACTGCCAACAGTTCAGCAAAATCGTTTTATGGATTTTGACAGCTTTGTCGCTTCTTTACTGAGTCTCCCTCCGCTCCCTCTTTTTCCGGTTTGTGATGCTGCGCTACCTGTAAATTAAAAATCTTTTGTGCCATTTCAAAGCAAGCTTTTGTTTCAAGCGAGTGGTACGCTTGGGGGCGGGGGGGTGGGGTGTCTTCTGATCATCCTGGGAGAAGCTGAACCTTCAGCCCTGTGAAGTAAAACAGGCTGCCAGGCAAAAGAGATTTTTGAAAGTTCTTAAGTCTTTGATGCCATCTTTCCAGCCCTGATCTAGTAATTTTACTATTGCTTAGGTATCAATTTTTTTTAAAGTGGATATGTTAGTATGATTAAACCATTCATGATTGTCTCACCCCTTCATGAGAATACAGCCCCAAGGACTGCTCTTCTGGAAGAGGATTGGGATTTTTTTCAGAGATTTCTTTTTTTTTTTTCATGCAAGAAATAAAATAGGCATGGATAATCAACAGCCCCATCCATGTGTGAATAAGATCATTCCTGAAGCTAGGCAAAACAACAAATAAAATCAGTTACATTTCAAAATAAAATATAACCTAGTCTCTATTAATTAAAACATATCATATTTAGCTACACAAACTGTTAGGAACTTGAATATTTTATTAAAATATTCCTTGCTGTAAGATATGGCCTTTTCACCATGAATTTAAAGGAGGAAAAACAGGTTTACCAACAGTGTTCCTCTAGATAAGCTTCCAAAGTGGGTGATTTAAACTGACCCATGCTTGCCTTGAATTCCTGTTGATTTCTACTGTATTCGACTTGATTTGTCCTGTACTGGTAGCATTAGGGCAAGTCACAAGGAAAACAGCTGGAATATAAATATTTGGGTTGCTTTTAATCTTAGGCACGCCTGGACATGTCCTTTGCCCAGAGGAATTATCCAGCAAATGGGGAGGGGAGGTAGAACCATGACATCCTGCAGCTAGCATTGTCCCACTTTTAAACACTGGTCACAAAGTGGTGTTTCTGATACAACACGAATGGCGTGGGAAAGAGCTATCCGGCAGGGTCTCTCACTGTGTGAAGGTAAGGCTCCTTCAACACATTGGATGAGGGAACTCCTTTTGCCTGGCCTTGTTCCAAGTAATTGCACTCTCTCTAGTTTGAAGTGTCATTTGTTTGGCAGAGGCACTCCTGATGTGTAATATTTTTTGCACGGAAAACATTACAAAGGTCCACTGTGCTGCTATCTGACTGATTTCTTTATGTTCCTTTTACATTGCACTATTCACATGGCTTGCTAAGCTTTGCTAAAGCTTATGTGTGAGCATGCACGATCACATCTGCTGGTTCTTCTTGTAAATGAGCAGGGCTAGCAAATTATGGGTGGTGCTGCAGAGAGTAAGCCAGAGATCCTGGATCAAAGAAAATGCTAAATGTTGAGTTCACAGCCTGTAAATTGTGAATTGCATGTGGACCTTGTGAACTGTGTATGAGTGGAGCAAAGGGGAAGACTGAGTATGAATAAAAGAAGATGCTTACATGTCCATGATATAAAATATATTTCGCTTAATTTCCCCTCCCCCGACTTTTCCCATATATTGATTCCTCTCACACTCCTGCCTTCCCTTCCATAATGAATTTTAATTTTAACTTACGTTTTTGGAAACTAAGTTTCTATAGATCAGTGTTTCTCAATCTTGACAACTTTAAGATATGTGGACATCAACTTCCAGAATTCCCCAGCCAACCGCTGCTATAGATTGTCAATGAAGCGTACCCTGGGAATAGCTAGCGAGTGCAGTTTGCTTATTGTTAGCTGAGCTATATTATGGCTTGATCTGTCAGGCAAACATAAGCAGAGCATTGATTGTATGTTTAGATGCAAAATAAATTGTCTTCAAATGTCCTACATTAAACTCCTTTTTGATGATGTGAATTTTCATTGATTCATTGATTATAAACTAAACCTGTCATTACAAAAAAAAACAAAGCTAGCCCTTCTACTTTATTGAAATCTCTGGCTAATCTTTGACTGTAATGATTCGTTCCTTCCTTCCTTTCTTAAGTTTTCGCGGGTACTTACATGTATGGTGTTCGGCTTTGTTCGGGTATTTTCCCACATCATTATAGTTGTGTTTTTAAAGTTGTAGCAACATTTTGGCAGAATCTCATCTGCCATCATCAGGCTTCTGTATTGTGTTCGTCTGTGAGTCATAACGGTTGTGAAAGTCTGACTCACAGACGAACACAATACAGAAGCCTGATGATGGCAGATGAGATTCTGCCGAAACGTTGCTACAACTTTAAAAGCACAACTATAATGACGTGGGAAAATACCTGAACAAAGCCGAATACCATACATTTAAGTACCCGTGAAAACTTAAGAAAACAAATCTATCTATCTATCTATCTATCTATCTATCTATCTATCTATCTCTATATCTATTTATCTCTATCTATCTCTATATCTATAGATATCTATATCTCTATCTATATAGTGGGTGGGGGAGGGAGATCCTGTTTTTTTGAGCTAAATAACTCCCAGGATGCTTCCCTCCTGATATGACTAGACAGCCATTGAAAGACTTCCTTGTATGGTTCCTGGGTTGTATGATTAAAGTCCCTTTGCCTGGAAATTCTGGCAGCTGCAGCTCATCGTATCTTGGGGATGGGGGGAGGGTGCTGGGTAAGGGGCATTTATAAAGAAATGCAATATTTTTCCTAGGTAAAATAAGATATGGGCAGTAATTCATAATCCAGCAGCCAGTTTGTGTTTGTTGCTTTTTCTATCAGATGTTACGAAGGTGTGTATAATTATTTATAGATTAGATTAGATAGATAGATAGACAGACAGACAGACAGACAGACACACAGACAGATAAACAACGGTGTTTGCCAGAACGACTGGATCCCTCACTGAGCAAGGTATACAATTCTCATTTTAAATGGGGCCACAAGGAACAATTCCCCTTTCTTACAGGTTGATGCACATGAGGAGATGTGCTCGATGCAAGATGATGTATTTGAATCCCCACCTCTCTCTGCTACTGTCTACCGTGGGCTTCCCTTACAAGAAGATGGCAAGTCGCCCGAGGCCGACCAACCTTTCCAGTGAGTCTTGGAGACCCATTTAGACTGATAGAAGAGAAACTTAGCCTCCTGTTCATAGGAAATGTACCCTGATTCATGTCACCAACTGTGAGCTATTGTTGCCACAATCACCTGGAAACAAAGCTTTCCTACTCCAGAGGTGATGTGAAGCTACTGAGCAAAAAAAGCCCTTTTCTTCTATGGCATTCTTGTTTTGGATTCTTCTTTCTGTAAAGGCTACTTTGTCACAGCAAACCTTTTAAAACAATCCTAAAATAAAGGGCTTCCATTTGTCAATAACAATTGACCTGCCAGTGAACTATAAACTCTACTGCTGTTTTTGCTGCTTCGGGACTGGATTATAAATACAGTGGGACCTTGGGTCATGACTGTAATCTGTTCCAGGACTTTGGTTGCAACCTGATTTGGTCGCAAACAGAAGCGAGACTGACTGCACATGTGGCTACAGTTCTGCGCTTGTGCGGAAGGGGAAATTGCTGCAGCAAGGAGAATCGCAGCGGCTGTATTTGATCGGCACCTGAGGATCTGTTCGCGACCAGAAGCAACAATTTTCCCAAATTTTTGGTTGTCACCCGATTTGCTTGTGAACAGAAGCATTCGTGACCCTGGGTTCCACTGTACAGTGTTTTAAGGTTTTTATAAAGTTTGTCATCCTGACAAGTATGTGAAGGATAGAGACAACATTTCTATTATGAATATGAATATTACTTTCACTGCAAAGACCAATTAAATAGCTTTCCAGTAATGGGCTATCAATATCTCTTTGCTCAGAAAGTGAAAGCTTTGGAACAGGAGAATATGAAGCAGGGAACTAGCCTTTTGAAACAAGATTGGCCACTTGAATGGCTTGTCTTAAATGCTGAAGACATTTACACCTAAGAGTTGTAGACCAGTCAGATGAACCCCAGGACACTGCAACTTTCATAAATATGAACCAGTTGCTAAGCATCTGAAGGTAAATCATGTGACCTTGGGGATGTAGCAATGGTCATACGTGTGAAAAATGGTCAGAAGTCATTTTTTTCCAGTGCCGTTTTAACTTTGAACGGTCACAAAACTGTTATAAGTCAAGGACTACCCACTATTGTTGCATGGGGCCCATGATGCTTCAAAGACCTACACATTTGCTGAGATCAAGGAACATATGCAGAACACAATCAATTCTTAGAATCCTGGAATAATTCTACATCTCTCTCTGCTGTCATGCTGTCAAACTCAAGCTGAGTTTTCAAATATGTCCTTTCTTGTTCTGCAGGCATGGAGGAGCCATTGCCCTCAAAAGCCTCCAGCAAACAACAGCTGCTCCCAAGAGGGGCACTCGGATTGCTGCCAGGGTGAAGAATTTTGCCTTTGACCACAAGAAGCGCTACTACGGGATGGGAGTGGTGGGCAACTGGTTGAACAGAACGTATCGTCGGAGCATCAGCAGTGTGGTACGGTCACAGCTGGAGATCACAGACAGCCACAGGTAGCAGCAGACCACCAAAGTTCCAGGGTGACTATGGATTAGTCATTTTTTTGCAGTCCAACCTGACCCAGCTGGATTGCTAGGGGGATGAACTTAAAGGAGTCCTTTTGAAGTGCCTCTTTGAACTCAGAGAAGAAGTAGGATAAAAATGCAACAAATCAGTAATTAAGTCACTCCAAAGAGTGTTCGCCCATAGCAGAAATAAACGATCTATTTGTAGGTGGGCAAGGAGTATATTTCAATTGGGGATATTTTGCCTGCAGAAATTATCTGTTGTTTTGTGTTCTTTTCCCTGTTGTGTCCTGGATGCTGCACATTCATTGTCTTTTGTGGATCAGATACTTCCTGAATTAGCCATGCTTTCTAAAGGTTTAGGTGTAGTGGTAGCAATGCAGTGATTAGAATGCAGTATTGCAGGTTAATTCTGCCAACTGCCAGCGGTTCGATTCTCAATGGGCTCAAGGTTGACTCAGCCTTCCATCCTTCCAAGGTTGGTAAAATGGAGATTGAGATTATTGAGGGCAATATGTTAACTTTGTAAACAACTTAGACAGGGCTAGAAAACACTGTGAAGCAGTACATAAAGTCTTACATGTTCGGATTAATTAATGTAACCTCTTTCTTAATAAAGAATATCAGACTGAGATTTCTCTACAGAATCCTTACTGGTTACTGACACTTTCCACTACCTTTTCTTTCTTTTCTGTCTGAAACAGGCCTTATTTTACGTACTGGATCACATTTGTCCACATCATCATCACTCTACTTATCATTTGCACTTACGGATTTGCTCCAATCGGCTTTGCTCAGCATGTGAAAACAGGATTAGTGAGTCTAATTATATTTCAGTACTGCTTACTTTGTGATTTCTGTGAAATATGAAAACATCAACATCTTTTCTATCCTATCTTTTAAAAACCTCTGGGTGACCAGCTACTATTTCAAAGATACCTTTGTATATAATTAGTGCTTGTTTAGCTATTTCCTCATTTAGTGACCATTCCCAATTACAACTGATGAAAAAAGTAACTTTGCAACCAATCCTCACAGTATGTCCTTTGTAGATCAGGAGAGCAAAGGAAAGCTAAAGTAAGATCGTAAGCACAGTTACTGTTTCACTTAGTGACCATATCATTTAACAACAGGTATTCCCAATTGTGGTCACTAAACAAGGACTACTTGTACGATGTAAACTATTGAAATTAAAGCCTGCATATGTAACCATTACATATTAATTACAAATGAAGATTTTTGAAGTAAAATGCAACCTTTCTCCAAATGCTCAATAGAACAACATGATTTTAATTCATACTTTAAGAATTAAAAAATAATATTCTAATCTACCGAACTAGTCACACACTGCTCTTTGTATTAGCCAGGCAATGAATTGGCACCCAGTCAGTTCAAGCAATCCTGATACTGGGAGCAGGACTCTGTCTGCTGATCTTAAATCAGCCTTTCTTAATCAGTTGCCCTGCAGGTGCACTGCAACCATTATTCTCAGAATTCCCAGTCAGAAGGGCCCCATAGCTGGGTCAGCTGAGAATTCTATAGCTCCATTGGATCTGGAGGAAGATCCCGGAGGGAGACACCCTGGATTTAAACTCTTGGGACTTGAAAGTTCAAAACAGCACGTCAAACTGGACCTGGAAACTGACTCCCTCTCAATGTAGATCTTCTCAGGTATTTTCCATACATCTAGCAGACCCAAACATGGGGTATATAACATGCTGTGGCAACTGGAATTTCCAGAAAATCTTCAGAGTCCTCTAGTAGATAATATTCTATGTTGAATGGCAATAATTGGCCCAATGCCAAAAACCTAAAATCTGCAGCCAGAGAAGCCAAGATTTGCATACTCTTCTTTTGGCAATATAACTAAGGCAATAATTGGGCTAAGATTCTTTGATGCAATCTATGAGCCACGAGGCACCATGGTTAAACTATAGTACTGCATGCTACTTCTGCTAGCTGCTGGCTACCAGCTGCCTGCAGTTTGGCAGTTCAAGTCTCACCGGTTCAAGGTTGACTCATCCTTCCATCCTCCCCAAGTCAATAAAATGAGGACCCAGATTGTTGGGGGCAATACCCTGAGACTGTAAAACCGCTTAGAGAGGGCTGTAGAGCATCGTGAAGCTGTATATAAGTCTAAGCGCTATTGCTATTGCTACCCAGAAAAAAAAAATGCAAGACTACATTCAAATGCAGGTTAGAAAAAAGAAAAAAGAAAAAAAAAAGATTTGAAATGGTTTCCCTTGAATAAGTCTTCTTCAGTTTTGCTATGTAACCCTTTTTGTGAAAGGTTTTGAAAATATGACACACTCAGATGGCCGTTCCCACTGACATCTATCTTTTGCCATTTACGGGGAAAAGGTCCCATCTAATCTATACCTTGAAATACTTGCTATTTCCTTGACTGTAGAACTTCATCATTGTTTTGCAGATACTACGAAACAAAGGTGTGTATGAAAGTGTGAAATATATCCAACAGGAGAACTTCTGGATTGGTCCAAGTTCGGTAAAGACTGTCTTTTTTTTCCTCCCCCCCATTGCTTTCTTCTAAAAAGAAATTTCTGCCATGGGCTACTCCAAATGACTCATTGTATAAGAAGTCTGTAACTTCCTGGTCTGAACTGATTGTAACCAACTAGAGCAAAGGTAGAGACCCTAGCAGATGTTGCTAAACGACAGTTAAGCAGATTCCCTTCTCAACAACCAAGCTGTAGTTTAGTAACTTGTCATCAGATTTTAGTAGTGTGATTTTGTAGGTTCTGAAGGCTCAAAAAATGGATGGCAGCTGCATAGTGCTCACGGGTTGTTATTCCCATTGGAGACATGTACTCCAGTATATCATATGATCACCAGCTGCATCACATGACAAAATAGACTGCTCCCTATCAGTAGGTATTTTCTCCATCTTGGCATTAGTTGTTTAATTTATCTCACATATTTTTCAACCCTAATTGAGAAAATATACCAGAAAAAAGAAATATTTAAGTGCCAGCTGAGAATGTTAACTACTCCACGGAATTCCCAAGAAGAATATTTTACATTTATATATAAGAGCTTTAAGGAAGGGGACACATGCAAATTCTTCTGGAATGCACAACACATAGTTCTACTTAATCCAACGTTTTCATGAGACCCGGAAGAGGAAGAATCTATAGGTGGCACTTTTATATTTATTACTGTTATGGAACACGCACAGCAATGCAGTACACAACAGTAACAAAAGGGAGCATGCAGCTTAGCCCTTTAAGTCATCTCAGTATGCACAGTTTTTGCTAAAGTCCTCCACCACTCACTGGGATGGGGTGGCAGGAGACGTTACCTGGCAAAATCCTTGCTTCTTGAATGTTTTTCACACTGCCGCTTTCTATTTCAGATTGACTTGATCCATCTGGGAGCCAAGTTCTCCCCCTGTATCCGGAAGGACCAACAGATTGAGAAGCTGATTCAGAAAGAGAGGGAGAAAGAGCGTCACTCTGGCTGCTGTGTCCAGAATGATAACTCAGGCTGTGTTCAGACTCTGCGTGAGGATTGCTCGGTAAGAGCATAATTCTGACAGCTGATAATTGACCTCCTTCAGACTGGGGTTTGAAATGACTTTGGGACTGCGTCTTCCAGAATTCCCAACCACTAGGTTTCAAGTTGAAGAAAGCTTCCGTACGACTTTCATGAGCTTTGAGAATCATGATTTAATTCTGCCATAATTTTTTTCCTGTGAGGTTAGCGACCACTGTTTTCTGGAAATAAGGCAGAGGAAAAGCCGATTAATAAAATGCACACTTAAATTCTATTGTAGCAGTCACGTTTCAAATATTGTTAACAGTTCCAGAATTCTCAATTTTTATGGACTGTGCCTGGTCATGTGATTAATATAATTACTATAAACTTTAATTTAATATAATTACTATACATTTTAAAAATAATAATTGAAGCCACCCTCCATGTTTTCTAAATCTACTTTACTTAATTTTTATAGGGTAGTTATTGTACTTAAATAACATTCTCAGTGAAGGTGATCATGGTCATAAGGGAGATCACATGTTGGAGAAAAATATATGAGACTTCTGATGAGATTTTTATTCCTTTAAAAATCTGGATGTGTATATTATAGGACTATTGCTTGTGGACACTGTGATACATAGTTTACAAAGTCATTTTTTTTCCTCTATAGGAAACATTAGCCACATTCGTAAAATGGCCAGACTATAATCCACCAGCCATTGACCCCAGCAATTCAAGTCAGAGAAGGATATCAGGAGCAGTTTGTTCTCAGGATCCCAGGTGAGACATATCTTCACCTCAACAAAGGTCATGTGTCTTTAAGAATAAGATGAGAAGGGGGAAGCATGGAATGTAAGATGTTATGGTATTTCTAACTGTTTATCTTCCAACAGGACCTGTGAGGAACCAGCTTCCAATCCACCTCATGCCTGGCCAGATGACATCACCAAGTGGCCAGTAAAGATCTTTCCTTCCTACCTACTTTCCTTCCTTTGAAACAACTGAGTCTCACTGAGCTTGATGGCGCTTAAATAAATCATCACTGTTAATTGTCTCATAATTTCTATGTCAACTGAAAATGATTTTATGTGAGAATAAGAAAGAAGGAAGCTGTTTGAGCTGTTTGTTTGCCTGTTTACCTGGCGTAGCAGTTTGCTTCATAGAGGAGTCTGCCTAATGAAAGAAGGAACTGGGAGTTCCTGCATGCATGCATGGTTTTTTTTTCTAAGTAATACCTATTTATCAAATTCAAACAGGGTGGGTTTTGGTACCCTGTTTGTACTTCTTACATGGAGTGAGATATTGAATTGTAGCAAGAGAGTTTCTAGAACCACACAAACTAGGATAAAATGGAAGGGAAGTATGTAGAGGAAAAAAATGCAGTGTAGGGACTGTGAAATCCTTGGTGCTATCTAAGCTTGGCTATTCGCTTTAGATGTTTCATTACGCAACTAGTTAACATCAGTGCCAGTGTGGATGCCTTGTGTTAATCCTTGCTTACATGGATGTTGGCAAACAATCAAGCAACAAATAAGGAAATACCAAGAAGAAAACCATATCTCCACCCAAACTGGCAGGACAAGCTGCTGTACTTATTACACAGCAAACCTTACACTCGCTAGCTGTCAGCCCTCCCAGGTAAACTAGACAGGAAACACGACTAGAAGAACTAATTCTATTTAATTGTAAGAGTCTTACTAGTCTGAAAGTACAGACTTGCCATATCCACTTTTAACTGCCTGATCAATTAGGGCGGGCCCTTTCTAAATTTCTTTCTCTGACCCCTAAGCTACCGAGACTTCTGCCTCTCTTGCCTGCTTCCAAGAGATCATCTCACCTCCTCATTCCCCAAGGTCATCCTCACATTCCATGGATGATGCTAGTTAGGTAATGAAACATCTGCAAGCACTAAAGATTCCACAGTTCAACCCTGTGCCAAAGACCCTCCGCTGTTGGAATGAAGGAACTTCAGATGCATGTTTTTATGTAGCATGTGTGCAGAAGCGTCCACACATATAGCCATACCCTAGTCCACTTTTCCATGTAAACAAGTCATAAGGATACAAGTAGGAATCTTTGTTTTCTGAGCCCAAGTTTCAACAAAATGAACAAACTATTTTAATTATATGTTTGCTATCTTGGGATATGGTATTGGTGGTGGTGGTCTTACTTTTCCATTGCCTAAAATATAACTCTATACTATAGGTAGCTATGCAAAATTAAAATAACATTGGGTGTATCTTTTCCCCTTTAATTGTAAACCTCTTTTATTTACAGATATGTACTGATCAGGTCAAAAGTAACCACACTGGTTTCTTGCATATGGACTGTGATATTAAAGGAAGGCCATGCTGCATTGGAACCAAAGGCAGGTAAATGCTTGTGATTTGGGGAGTGTCCAAGAGTTGTTTTTAGCATCCATGAAAATCTTTCTACTCCATTTTGGGATCAATTTTAAAGCCTGCCTGTATAGAAAGTTTTTTATAATTCCCTCAGCAATGCTTGGGATAAAGTGTATTTGAGTAGCATCCATATTTAAAATGAAGAAACGTAGCTTATGGTAGTATTTTTCAAGTTTTGTTGTTCAAATCTGTTTAATGCAGTATTTGAGGCTGTTACTATTGTTTTAGAATACAGACCATATTACTGACTAGAAACATTGAAGTCATTGAGACAATTAGTCACCAAGCTATTTTAAGCCTCACAAATTTCAGTGAGACTTTGTTATGGCTAATTCAATTTCTAAACCCTCACAAAAGGTTCCTTATTTAGCAGCTTTTCAACCAACAGAGTTCACTCTGCGTGACTTAATGCATCTGATTAAGAGAGTATGCCCTAATAAATTTGTTACTTTAAAATGCTCAGATCACTCAAAGAAATTCTAGAGCAGAACTGATCTTCAGGCAATTAAAAAGCTATCTGAGAATTCAGTGGGATGCATTGTACATGAAAAAGTCATGTTGAATGAAGTATAATTTAGGCTTCATTTGCATAAGGTGAGAACAAATAATGATGTTTCCTAGATTCAGCAAGATGCTTAAAGTATGTTATGGGTTTTGTTTTTGTTGTCATATTTAGAAATCTGTTTGAAAGATATCATAGCTATGTTCACATAACATAGCATTCTTTGAATATGATGATGGGACAGTGTTGGCTAGATAGATGAGGGAATCTTCAGCCCTTCAGGTGTTGGACTCAAATCTCATTAGACTTTAATGGTGTGGACAATGGCTGTTTTGTGATCATTAACACAAATCTTGATTGTGCAAGACAGGAGCTTTTGTCAGTCCCAAAACCAAGAATGACACACGGTGATTCTTCCAAGCTGCGTTCTTTATTGTTTCACACTTAGAGACAAAATCTTGCCAGACTGAACACTCCAGTATCTTTATCTACCCCCTGTGGACTAGTAGGGAGGGGCTGTCTTCATCCTCTATCTTTCATGCATAACATTTGGATTTAGTAGTCTCTTACTGTTCTGCAATGCACCCTCCCTCTTGGGGAGGGATATCATATTTAAATGGAAAATTGAAAATTAGTTAGCTAAATTATTATTGATTGGTGAGTTACAAAATGATTTGCAGTTGAATTGTTCAAGGCTGAAGCATGAAACTTAACTGCTCTGACCATCTTAGAAGCCTTTCCGACTCAAAGCAACCTTTTGGGGTCTTTGAAGCTAAAAGAACTTCCAAGATATTTAAAATTGCTGTTACAAGTTTGAACAAGTGTTTTGAATTCAAAATGTTTTTTCACGTGGCTATTTTTAAAATGCATAAGCAACCAAAGTGGCTTACAAGAATGAAATTAAATACAAATATAAATTGCAATTGTCAAGTCAGTGTAATTAAAATCCATACCACTGAAATCAAGATAAAAGAAGGGATGATGAATTAAACTGACTCTATTGCTCTCTTTATATTAGCTGTGAGATCACAACTCGGGAGTACTGTGAGTTCGTGCATGGCCACTTCCATGAAGAAGCAACTCTTTGTTCACAGGCAAGTAATGTCCTCGGGCAGTTTTCCTTGTTTTGACACTTTTAAGGGAAGTTGAACTTCAAATCCGAGCAACTGGATCATTTAGTGGGAGTCAGATATGGGAAAGGCTATCCCAAAGTGTGTTGATATCAAATGTTTGCCCTGTACTTGCAGATTAAGGCTAGAAGAGTAGTATTTCTTGTTTGGGGAAAGAGCTAAAGAACTTTACCAAACAAATGGGCAGATCACAACCCAATTCAGATAGTGTGGAAAGGCAGAAAGAAACCAAGGAAAAGGTGGACCTTAAATACACAGCTAATTAAAGAGAAAGAATTTATGGATAAACTTGATGAGGAATTAGACTATTTTTTAAAAGAAAATAATAATGAGGCAACTACGAAACAGAATATTTGGGATACAATGAAGGCAATAATAAGAGGCACAATGATATCATACACTGCTAAAAGAAATAAAGAAAAATATGCCCAACAAAATAAATTAGAAGAAAGAATCAAAGAATTAGAAATTCAGCTGCAAAACACCCCAGAAGATTGCAAATTGAAAAAACAGATGATAATAACTAAACATACATTTAATTTAATTGAACAAGAAGGAATGGTTTCAAAGTTAAATACAGCCAGACAGATATTTTTTGAACAGGCCAATAAACCAGGAGGGTGGTTGGCCTATAAACTTAAAAAATAAAAATAAAAAAGATTGATCTACCAATTAATAGATGAGAATGGGGATACCCAACAAGGGATAGAACAAAAAAAAGAAATTGCATGTAAATTTTTTGAAGATCTTTATAAAAAGAAGGAGGTAAATGAGGATATAATAAGAAACTATTTGGGTATTACTAAAGATAAAATAATCAAGGAGGAGATGAAGGAAATGTTAATTAGAGATATTACGTGGCCCAAGTTAAAAGCAGCAATAGAAAACCAAAAGAACAATAAAACCCCAGGACCCGAAGGGATACCAGGGGAACTTTATAAGAAAATAGCAGAACAAATAGGACCTCTCATGGTAGAAGTATATAATGAGGTCCTATTAGCAGCAAGAATGCCGGATTCATGGAAGGAGACACTGATATCGTTGATTCCGAAAGAAGATTCAGATTTACGACATATACAAAATTATAGACCAATTTCCCTGTTAAATACTGATTATAAAATATTTACCACAATTATAGCAAATAGATTGAAAAAAAATATTGAATGAATATATACATAAAGATCAAAACGGATTTCTTCCTAATAGACAAATTAAGAACAATTTAAGAATAGTATTAAATGTTTTGGAATACTACGAAGCCCACCCGGAAAAACAAATAGCCCTTGTACTCTTGGATGCACAGAAGGCTTTTGACAATCTAAATTGGCAATTCCTAATTCAGCAAATATATAATATGAATTTAGGCACTAAATTTGAAAACATCGTGACTACAATTTATGATTCACAAAAGGCGAATATTATAATTAATGGAGAGTACATGCACTCAATATAAATAAAGAAAGGAGTCAGGCAGGGATGTCCATTATCCCCCCTGCTCTTCATATTATCTTTGGAAACATTGCTTACACGAATTAGACAGAACCAAGGAATAAAAGGACTAAAAATTAAAAAAGAAGAATATAAACTCCAGTCATTTGCGGATGATATGGTATTTTTCATAGAGGAACCAATTGAAACAGGTCAAGAATTACTGAAAGAGTTAGATCAATTTGGGGAAGTTGCAGGACTTAAAATTAATAGGGAAAAACAAAATTAAAAATTTAACAGAAAAACAAAAACTAAAATTGGAAAGGATAATGGAATTACAAATAGTAAAAAAAGTTTACTTAGGAATTTGGTTGACGGCTCAGTGCAAAACTCTAATGGAAAATAATAATTAAATTATTACAGCAAGTCAAAAAAGGTTTAGAGATATGGGTTAAATTTCAAATCTCCTTATTAGGGAGGATTGTCACTATAAAAATGAATATTCTGCCCAAATTTATTTACTTATTCCAAACAATACCAATAAAAATAAATAAAAATTACTTCATGGAACTTAACAAGATAATTATCAAATTTATCTGGCTAGGGAAAAAACTGAGGATAAACCTAAAGGCAATGCAAGATGTGAAGAGCAGGGGAGGTATGGCACTCCCAAATTGGGAATTATACTATAGTGCAGCCTCCTTACTTTGGTTGAAAGAGTGGGTAAATCTGTCAAATAAAAAGGATCTTATTTTTAGAAGGCCATGATTTACAGAGGGGATGGCCCGCATTTTTATGGGACACTGGAAAAATTAAGCAGAAGTATTTCCACAGACATATAATTAGAGATTCCTTATTGGCTAATTGGAACAAAATTAAAAAAAAACATTATTCAAAAATCCCAATCTGGATCTCAACAATGGAGGCGATGATACATCCAAATAATCTAGATCTTAAGAAAATGGTAAAATACAAAGACCTTCTTGATGCGCAAGGAACTTTAAAATCATGGCAAGATCTCCAAGAACAAGGGCTACAAGTAGACTGGTGGGCTTATTTGCAAATTCAAAATAGATACAGCCAGGACAAGAAAAATTTTGGAATTTATACTAAGGCACAACAATTAGATAAAATTTTATTAGGTCCAGATAAAAAAAATATAACTAAATTTTATAATTATTTACTAGAGACGGAATTAGAAGAGGAAGTAGTCAAAGGCAACATGGAGCTTGGAGCAGAAACATAGGACGTAGCATTACATTATTAGAATGGGAAAAGATTTGGACAAGGAATAATAAAATTACAAAATCAGCAGCATATAAAGAAAATGCCTATAAAATGTTTATAGATGGCATCTTTCACCCTCGAGAATAGCGAAAATGTCTCCTAACATGAATCCGAATTGCTGGAAATGTAAAAAGAAATGGGGAACATTCTTTCACATGTGGTGGTCCTGCACTGAAGCCCAAAGATACTGGCATAGAATAAAAAAATGGTTAGAGGAAATAATGGCGGAGCAAATTGAATTAAAACCAGAATTCTTCCTATTGGGGATATTTAATAGACAGATTTCTAAAAATGCCAAATATATAATACTGCATATTCTCACTGTAGCCAGAATAACCTTTGCACAGTGTTGGAAACAAGCAGATATTCCAACAGAGGAAATGGTTATTCAGAAGATAACAGCCTGTGCAGAGATGGGCAAGTTAACCTTAGCACTTCAGGAAAAAGAAACATCAGAATATTATAGAAGCTGGGAATACTGGTATGACTGGATAGAACAAAAATAGAAAATATATTAGTGAACAACGTAAAATGTAAAAGAGGTAGTAATTATATATTTGCAATAAGATGTGTTAGTAAATATATCACCAATATTGATAACAAATAAGGAACCATAGACTGTCGATAGTAGAATTGTTAGTTTTCAATTATTTTCTTTTTTCCCATTTCTTTTTTTTCTTCTTCTGTGTGTTGTGTATGTGTTTGTTTGATATTTTAGTTTTATAATCAATAAAGTTTGTTTTAAAGAAAAGAGAGCTAGTATGCTCAGCAATAAATCTCAGGCACCCTTGAGTCCTACTGGGTCAAGAAGCAAGACCACTGTTTTTCCTTCATTTAGAAACTGCTTATTACATTCCTCTAAAATCTGGTGTGGTCTTCAATATATGCTGTATCACAGCTTTTGACATTTCCTGCCATGATGGCTGGGGATTCTGGAAGATGTAATCTATGACTGGCCAGCAGTAGGTTGGACAAAAGTTATCTACATACTTTAAAGACTTCTTTTTCTTTCTGTTCCAGGTTCACTGCATGGGTGAGGTATGTGGCCTCTTACCATTTCTTAACCCAGAGATTCCAGATCAGTTCTACAGACTGTGGTTGTCTTTATTCCTTCATGCAGGGTAAGCCAAAGGGGGCGGGGGGAGTGAGGTTTGATGCTTTGAAACTACCTTTTTGTGTTTTTGTTGTGTCCAACATTGGGAATGTCAATATATCTGTCCTTAGCTGTTCAGTTTTCCTTTGCTGCTTATCTGATTTTCTGACTCTGGACGTGTGTGTGTGTGTGAGAGAGAGAGAGAGAGAGAGAGTTGTTGATCAAAGCCAAAAAGTTAGAAATGAGGCCTAGCTAACTGATTCAGGCCTGGTCTTTCCTGGCTTTGCCCTGCAAGCCTTCATAAGTTCCAGACAGAAATTCTTCAGCATCAGCAATCAACAAACACTTTGCAACTATTCTGCACTTTAATACATTGGGGACAGATTAATGGAAGTAAGAAAATATAAAGGAAGTAATGAAAACGAGATGATCCCAATCAGAAGGTGATACCCACACCCTATCTAAAATATCATTAATGATGTAGGGTGATTATATAATCAAAGATTTTTTTTTAAGTAAAATACCTCAGAATTTAATCCTGTAATTATCCTGTCTGATAATTGGCTTGAGCAAGTATAGCCCTTCAAACCTATCCGGATTTTTTGTTTCTTCTGAATGAATTAAGTGGACCTCATGGTCTTCCCATACATCCACTAATTCTCATTTTTCAAGTTGTGTCTCTCCACACACCCTCCATTTCAGTTTTATGACTGATGGGAATGGTTGTGCAGTCATGTTGAGTTACTCCTATTAGGTAGTGAGAGTCAAAACTTCTTCCCAAAGTAATTAAGATCAAACAAGTATATGAAGAGACTACAATCTATCTACTAGCTGCTTGTCTTTTAACTGATTTCAGGATCCCTTGTGGCAATCCAGGCTATTTATTCAACTGGCAAACGTTTAGTACAACAGTTGTAATCTGTAACATTGTGCAGGCTGGTATTGTGTGCAAAGGTGGAGGAGAAGGGCTAGTTTAATTTTGTATTTTTTGAAGGAAAGAGGAACTTTGATCTGATTCAATTGTCTATCTCCCATAGGATTATCCATTGTCTGGTGTCTGTGATCTTCCAAATGACAGTGCTCAGAGATTTGGAAAAGCTGGCAGGCTGGCTTCGTATTACTATCATTTTTATCCTCAGTGGCATCACAGGCAATCTGGCTAGTGCCATCTTCCTACCCTACAGGGCAGAGGTAAGGCCATTATTGGGCTTTTCTGTTAAAGAAGAATCTTCTTACAGTTGTATGAATTAGCTTAAAAGCAATATTCTCCAGGTGCACTGGACCATGTTTTGTAGCCTCGAAATTTGAAAATGCCATTAAATCTTCAAAATCAGTAGCAATAGGAGAACTTGATTACTGTGAACAATCAACAAGAATGTTTTGCATCCAGTACTAAATTCTTATAGCAAAGGAATATACAAATAAGATTAATAAAAAGGACATATTGGCACAATCCAACTGTGCTATCTCCTGAGTAGCTGGCAGCACACAGCTGACCTAGATTGATCTCAAAAAGCTAAGCCAGATCAGTCCAAGTTACTACAAGTATGGGAGAACAGAAAATGTGAAGATTGTAAACTAGACTGGATAAGCAAACCACTTCTGCAACTGCCAGTACAATCACATACTGTATATGTTCTCATGATGTTATTTGGAGTTGAACTCCTTTTGTCACTGTGATATAAATACACAATTTTTAGGTTCTGAAATATTTGAGATCACTGTTTGAGAACACTGTTTCGTTCACAGGGCACTGATGTAAAAGTAGGATCTGCATGAGCAAAAGGCAGCATATGAACAATAAGAAGAAATGGCTTTTAAAAATGTTCCTATATAACTACTGTATCTTTTTCTCATACATATTCCCTTTCTCTGTCTCCATGCTGGCTTTGTACAGACAATCCTATGTTGTCCTAATCATTGGAGACCTGAACATTTGTTCAGGTTGAGAATGTAGTCACTTCATGAAACTGAAAAACAAGCCAGCAGATTCCAGTGAACTACAGCTTTCCCTTAATTCTAACATATGATATTATGGTAAAGGACTTTTGATCAGCTCTGAAAATGAAGTCATGGTTTTGAAGTGAGCATCACATACTGAAATAATTATAGTTTTCCAGCATGGACATAAAGAGGACGTATTCTTAACCTAAAACGTTTGGTCTTGTTAGCATGCAAAAGGGAAGGAATGCAAAAGGGTGTTTGGCAGGGCCATAACTATTGTTGGCATCCCAGTTTGGTAAATAGAGATAAAAGTCTAAAGGTTTCCCCTGTCCAGTTGTGACTGACTCTAGGGGGCAGTGCTCATGTCCAGCTCAATCGAAGGAGCTTGTTTGTCTGAGAAGACATTTCCGTCATCATGTAGCTCACATGAAAATACAGAATGCAATAACTGTTCCTATAGAAGTGGTACCTATTTATCTACTCACATTTGCATATTTCGAACTACTAGGTTGGCAGGGTCTGCGGTGACTAATGAAACCTCACCCCATCACACATGGGTCTTGAACCTGGACTGTCAGCTTTCCAACTGACAACTTCAGTTGGAACCTCAACAAGGTTGAGACCTGTCCACAATGGGTTGAGGTTCCATTAGTCACTCCAGATCCTCCGCCATTGTGCCACCCAGTAAACAGAGATAAGACTACTTCAAGATGAGATTTCTTTGTCATTTCTTGGCTTCCACAGTGCCAAGGAAATTGAATGATCTACTGGAATCAGTTTCTTGAGAACCTTGTAGTTGTATCTCATATTCAGAAGGTCAGGAAGCTTAAAAGTATTTGTCTTTCAGTGATGGGACCAACCTTCTGAAAGGATCTCCTATTACAGATTTCTGTGCTGCCAACGTTTTCCACCTTCCAAAAAGTAAAATAAAAAAATAAATCAGACGGAACTTGCCAGAGATCTTTTGAGACTAATGCCATATGCTATATTTGGACTTTGTGAGCCACTAAGAATCCTGTGGTTGTTGCAGGATAGAAATATGATTAATAAATAAATTGTAAAGCATGTTGTACTGCTGGAAGACTGGATCTGGCTTGTGTTATTGAATTGAGGGTGTTTTTTCTTTCTTGTCAGCTTTTAGGTTGTCATGATGTCAGGATTGCAATAAGTTGCAAATAAGGTTTTGGTTTTAGGATTTGATGATTAGATTTATTATGGCGATAGAAATATAAAAGAGATTATTTTATTATATATTTGTAAATATATAATAAAGTGAGAAGGTATCCCTTTTCCCTTTTTGTCACTTTTACCCACCCAGCCCCATCCCTCCTTTTCAATGTTTACCTTGCATTTATTACCTTGCATTTAATCTTTGAGATTTTATAACATTGGGGAGGAGGGAAATGAGAGGACATGTATACCATATGGGTTTGTGTTAATCAGAGAAGTGGCCCAAGTTAGCTTGCTAAAGGTAGATTATTCTAAAGTCTATTTTTTAAAATATTTTTTCTTAATATTACAAATCCACTTGTAAAACTAGTGTCTTATTTGATTTAACCTTGCAGCTGAGGTTGCATCATCTCATCCCTGTTCTCCCAATTCCTTTTCTTTAGCTTCATGTATGCTTGCCTTCCATCATAATTTAACATAGGATTTGGTGACTTCAACGCCAAACATGTTGCTTCATAGCGCTAACATGAAAAAAAATATCTAGGGCAACAGTTCCTCTGGCAGACAGAAATCATCCAATTAGGAAAGCTATCTGTGAATCACACACATAGCAAGTTCAGTAAATTAATATGACAGAGGAGGTCTAAGATAATATTGTTTCAGTCTTTTAAAAGGCCCAAACATTTAAATACTCCTTGATGCAAATCTCCATATAGAAGGCTAACATAAGAGGAAGAGCAGTACCATCTGTTACGTGTTTAGTGGGTAGGAATCTGTTTGCACTTAAAACTTAGGGATTGTTCAGATGTGACCTCCATTTCCAGTTCTGGGAGAGTGCCCTATTTATATTTTTTATTTTGTTTTTCTGTCAATTGGAGTCTCTTTGCTTTTTCTAATCTGAAAACCCCTGGGCCTCTTTGAAAATGTTACTGAGAAATAAATTCATTAGGGAAAGTTTTCAGAAAGAGCACTAAGCAGCTTTTGACCCACCTCTGCCAAATTCTCTTGACCCATAGGAGCGGTCTTCCTTTTGTCTCACGCCCCTGCTTCCTCCTGGTTCTTAGCACGTGGCTGGAGAGTCAGCTGGCCTGGCCAGCTGCCATCTGAATTCTGGCCATTCTGATTTCAGACTGGGAAGCCGAAGGGCATTTGATGATGTCACTGCTGACATGCGGCAACAAAAGGAAGTGCTGATTCAGCTTCTTTGACTGCTGATTTGAAAGGGAGTGGAGAAGACTGGGAGGTTTGCTGAAAGGCTGCACCAGCAACAACAACCCCTCCCTTGGGTTGTCCACTTCCCTTCCTGGTAACCTTAGCAACCAAGCAGGATACAAAATGTGATGCATAGCTTTCTGGACCAGTGAACAACTACTCTTACATACTAGTTGCAAGCCTGTAACTGAGAGCCTTTGGTCTTTATGCACTTCAAACTGCAGGCCCCGAAATGAGGGAGTCTCAGCAGCCTTTCCAATCCAGTGCAATGTTGCCCTGGGTAAACACACAGAGATGCACCTGCGCTGATGATGTCCTCTCATGTGCATGCGCACACATGCACACACACACACACACACACACACACACACACAGAGGTAATCTGAGGGCAGAGCAGAAACAGAAGACTCAAATGGTCATTGTAAAATAGTTGGAAAGAATTTTAGAAGCTATACTTGCAAAAACTTTCTCTGTGTCATTTTACAAGCAAAATCGTCAGAATTTGTTTAAAATTAAAACTCTAGCATAACAAAGAGTGGGGTGTAATTCAGGAAAAAAAACAGGGTCAATAAAGTGACAAATAGTTTTGTTGTTTGAAGGCAAAAAGTTGATAGACTCTATCCTGCTAGAATCAGGTATGGTAGAATAGCACCTGTGACGTTTCCATTTCATCTATTCTTAGTTTAAAAATGAAATTTTGCTTTGTAGTAAAGAATATTTGCCAAACTCCAATCAGAATCATCATCAGAAGATTTGTGTTAAGGAAAGGGCTCTCATAATAAATTGTAGTGCCTGTCCATAAATGTGAAGATTCTAAGGGCTTAAATTGAAGTATAAGAGATTAATTAAATTATGTTTTCTATTAAATAAACCAAATTCTGGGGCTGTGCAGTGCTTCAGATTTGACTTTGAAAAGGTGCTATACATCACCTGTTGGCAAGTCATTGAACAAGCCATCTTTGTTTTTAGGATCATTGCAATTCACTAAAGTAGCTACCTTTGTTTTCCGATCCTGAAAAAGGTGCAGTTCTTTCAGTGAGAAGATGGTAGCAAATATTTTGCAGATAGATAGTTTCCTTTTACTGATCTACAGAAATGAGTGATCTGCCTCATTCTCTATGTGAAGCAGAATTGAGACTCTCCTAAAAGTAGTTTTCTACCTCCATGTGCCAGGCCAGCATGTGTTGGGTCTGTTTTTGTTCTCACATGATAGTACCCATGCCTTTTGACGGATGTAAGAGATTGTTGGCTAATCTGAAGTTCTAACAGGCTGTAAAGGAGATCATTTCTGTAATCCCTTCAACAGCATCAGCTGCTTCTCAGGTGCAGCTTTGTTGGGAACATGAGGCAGCAAAATGCCAACTCATGGATAACCCTTGCGTATCTCTCCTGCAGTGATATTGTAGCATCATGACAGTGTCCCCATTTTTTAAACTGATAAATTGTGATGATGTCCCACCATAATTTATTTGAAAACTGGCATAATTTAAGATAGAAATCCTTCAGCTGGCACGCTGTCTCTTATACACGAGAGTATTTTTTATCTTTTAGTTTTCTAATTCGTTGGGGCATGGAAATTTATTTTTATTAGATTTTAATCCCATCTTTATTGATTTATTGATTATTTTTCACATTTTTGAACTGCCCATCTCCATCAGAGAGGAACTGGGGGGTGCACAATAAAATATAAAATTATCTTAAAATATAAAAACAGGATGTAAAAATTTAAAATATAGAAATTTAAAAGGAGGCAAAGATGATTAAACATTGTCAAAATTAGTTAAAAGGTGAAGAGACGGCTTTCAGGGCACCAGCCAGCCTACAGCTGCATACTCTTCTGGGCTTCTTAGAAGAAAATAGCCAAAATTATTTTAATTGCTTTTCAGAAGGCTAGGAAAGTGGGGGCCTCAACTTTGGGGGGGGGGTGAATATTCCACAGGGTAGGGGCAACAGCAGAGAAGGCTCTTTTTCTAAAGTCCGCAATTGGAATTCTTTAACTGACAGAGTTTGCAACCTATCTTCCCTGCCTGACCAGTTGGGATGAGCCAATGTAATGTGATGGAAGATACTTCCATAGAGCTTTATAGGTCACCCACCACCAACACCTTGAATTGGACCTGGGACCAAACTGGCACCCAATGCAGCTCACAAAGCAAAGGTGCTAGTTATCCAGGAAAAGGTGTAACTGGCGCACAACACAAAGTTGTGCCCTCATAGTCACAGTTGTCACCTGTTCTTTGACCAGGAGCCATGTGTCCAGGACACTATGCCCCAAGTCTGTCAGGGATAGTACAACCCCATCCAAAGATGATAAATTCCTGCATACAGAGGGGCCCACCCACAGCCACTCCATCTTACCGCGGGTCAGCTGTTGTCTATTCCCCATGCAGGCCCCCACAACTTCCAGGCACCACAAAAAAACATCCACATCATCACTTCATCCAGGATGGACATATATAATTGGCTGTCATCAGTGTACCAGCAATACCTCATCCATGGTGACGGATGGTTTTGCTCAACAGTTTCATGTAGGTGTTTATTACTTTAAATATAATAATGTCCTTTTCTAGATTTTTAAATGCTGCAAAAACTCACAAGCAGAGGAAAAATTCATATTGAATAAACATGTTCTGTGCCTTTAAAACAAGGTAGGGAAAATATGTAGTGCACGGCTTTTGGAATTCTTTTCAAACCTTTTACTGGAGTGGTTGTAAGAGGCATGTACTTTGAATACTATACTGTAATATCTTGCATCTGTTTGTGTATTTGTGTATACTAATCAGCATATGCGCATATGTTGCTGTTTTTCTGTGTGAGTCTAATCAAGGTAGATGCAGATGTGTGTCCTGTGTTATGTGTATTTGAGACCCTAATCCAGAGGTATCAAACTGGATTTCTTCGAGGGCCAGATCAGCAGTGTACTTCTCCGGGGGCCAGTGGGAGGGGGTGGCGGGACAGATGCCTCCTGCAGCACCTTGCTGGCCAAAACAGGGTGAGGGGGGATGTCCATGCACGGCCCCCTGCACCTCGTTTTCACCCTCCATTGCCTTCTGCAGCACTCTGCTGGCTGTTTTCAGGCCATTTTCAAGTCCTTTTTTGGGCCATTTTTCAGCTCATTTTCAGGCTGTTTTCTGCCACCAGAGTGCTGCAGCAGGCCACGGAGGTGAAAACGAGGCGCATTAGCCACCAGAGGTACTGCGGGCTAGTCCTTTCATATTTCCAGGCCAGCCCCGTGGCTGGATTTAATCACCCTGTGGGCTGGATTCAGCCCGCAAGCCTTGAGTTTGACAGCCCTGCCCTAATCAGAGCAGCAAGTGCATATGTGTTGCCTCTGAGTAGCTTCTCAAATACACATATAGAGGACACACATCTGTATCTACTTTGATTAGGCCGCACAGACAAACAGCAACACATGCACGTATTCTAATTAGTACGCAAGTATACTGCTCTTCCTGTGTATCATTGGTGTGTATTTGCATGTGCGCACCAGGAAGCAGAGAATAGATTACATACATACACTCTAAAGCAGGGATGGGGAACTATGGCCCCTTTATGACTTGTGGACTTGAACTCCCAGAATTCCTGAGCCAGATGGAGCTTCAGTTCTGGGAGTTGGAGTTCGCTAGTAATAAAGGGGCCATATTTCTCCACTTCTGCTCTAAGAGAAACTTAGAATGGAGGAGTTGTCAACATTCTGAACCCTTGACTCTCCCATGTACTTATATACTGGGGAAATCTTTTAAAATCTTCAAGTATATCTAGCCCATTTCAAACCCAGACTTTCTTTAGTGCTACGAACAGACAAAGATGGAAGCCCTTTAATATAATTTCTTTCTAATGATACATTAAGGTTTGTGTGTGTACTTGTTTTCTTAGTAGAAAATTGAGAACAGTTTGAAATAAAATAAACACCCTGTTATAGCTGAACAGCTAGTTTTGGTTGCTTGGTTTGTTTGTTTGCTTGCTTGTTTGTTTGTTTGAGGAACCATTAAATTTGCCCACCTCACATGTTCTGACAAAGTTGGCAAGCTCCAGCGCCCAGCAATTGTATGCCATCTTATAGGATGCCATGCCATCTTATAGGATCCTTTTCTGCTATGGCACCTGCCTTCTGAAACACCATTTTATGACTTCCACTGTGGCCCTATTTAAATGAGCCCTTAAAACCTGGCTGGGTCCCCAGGCTCTGGGATAGTGGGGGCAAGTATGTTTTGAATGGTTGTCAGCTTCTTTTTTTAGTTTCTTTTTGTAGCAGTGCAGTACCTTGCTTTTCAACTATTATTCTTTTTCTTGTATTTGGTGAGCCACCCAGAATTGTGACAAATTAGGGCAGCCCCTGAATTCCATCAATACATAGTGCTACACATCCTTCACAAGATCTAAACAAAGCCTACACTGATTTAATCAGGAATATATTCACATAAACTGAATTTTGAGCATTGCTTTATTCTGTTTACGTTTGAATGTGAACGTCATCTACTTTTCACTACAGAAAGAAGCAGCAGCTATTCACAAGAATATTTGTTTATATTGAGCAATACATATTTTAATATAAAAGTGTTAACAAAATGCAGAAGGCAACAGAAGTTTGCCTGCAAATAGCAGCTTAGAAGTACTGTAAATAAAGATATTAAGAGCATTAATAGAAACATAAAATTAAGTTAAGCGTTGTATACTGTTCAGAGGTACTTTCATGTGAGATGGGTGGATATTCAAATATGATAAAATAAATAAAAATGTTTCTGAATTTATATAGTCTTTAAAATTGCAAGCTAGTGTGGCAATGGGATGAATTGAAGACTGCAAAATGAAATAAACAAGTTTGACCATTTCATTCATCTCATTTAATCTGTTTATGATTAAAAACTCTTAGCTTTTGCATGGATGAAATGAAATAAGAAAATTAAAGTTACATGCAGTCCTCTGTTGTTGTTTTTTACAATTGTATGTTAAAGCCTTTTTTTATTTTGAATCAAACCATTGGTTCATTTATCAATAGCATGTTTCCTGACCAATATACCATATGTTACATCTACTCCTACTTGCCAAAGGCTGAAATCTACCACAACCGGCTCTCACATTGTGGACAGAAGATTTGAACTACCATTTCAGAGGAATATTGTTATTAAAAACTGCTTGCCTTGTTGACTTCTTCTAGATCAGAGAATTATCTCAGGAAAAGTTTGATTGTTGAAGATTTGAAGTGTGTTCATGCCCCTTAATTAATAATCTATGTTACGGTTCTGACAGAAGCAGTACCGTGGTGGGATTCAAATTTTCTTACTACCGGTTCTGTGGGCGTGGCTTGGTGGGCGTGGCAGGGGAAGGAAGGATACTGTAAAATCTCCAGTCAAAGGTGGTATTTGCTGGTTCTCCAAACTACTCAAAATTTCCGCTACCAGTTCTCCAGAACTGGTCAGAATCTGCTGAATACCACCTCTAGTAGAATAGGAACTTTCAGCAATTTTCTGAAGAATACTCTAAACTATCCTAATTGTCAAAACTTTGGAGCTATAATACCTGCTAGTTTGTGTGTACATGTGGGGGAGGAATGTCTCTTTATTCATCAAGTATCCTGCTATAATTTATTTATTTTTTCCTTCTACCCTAGGTGGGCCCAGCAGGATCCCAGTTTGGCTTGTTAGCCTGCCTTTTTGTGGAGCTGTTCCAGAGTTGGCAGGTCCTAGAGAGTCCCTGGAAGGCTTTTTTAAATCTTTCTGGGATTGTCCTTTTTCTCTTTGCCTGTGGCCTTCTGCCATGGATCGACAATATTGCACACATATTTGGTTTCCTCAGTGGCCTATTACTTTCTTTTGCCTTCCTGCCCTATATCACCTTTGGTACTGCAGACAAATATTGCAAACGGGTGATGATCATTGTCTCACTACTGATCTTTGTTGGTTTATTTACATCGCTTGTGATCTGGCTATATGTATATCCTATTAATTGGCATTGGACTGAGTATCTAACCTGCTTGCCTTTCACAACCAAATTTTGTGAGAAGTATGACTTGGACCAGACCTTGCACTAATGAAGCATTTAAATGGACTAAGTAGAAAGGATTTTGAGGAACAAGGACAGAGGCAGCTGTGGCTGTATAAAGCAGAGCATTTTCATTTCCAGTTCTCTATTTGGAATTTTTAAGTATCATTCATAAAACAGCATGCACCAAGTAAGCTGGGCAAGTGGGTAGACCCTGCCATCTTTTGTGAGGTAAAATATAACTAAGTGTAATTCTATGGCAACCTTAAACATCAATTAACCATTACCTGGAGAGTTACAAGTATAAATCAGGGGTTATCAGAACATTTCCCACTTATGTGCCTTGCATCAGAAGGCAGTCTCTGTAAAGCTTTGTTCCTGGGATCCCTCCCAGACATGAGTTCAGCCTTCGAGGTCAAGTTTCTTTTGAGGAACTGGCAAGGAATTCAAAGACATCCTTCATCATCTGGGAGGCTGATTGGGCATTTGTGAGATGGAGGTCAGCCACACAATGACTTTCAAAGACTGTATTAGCTATGGACATCCTGCTGAACTACTTCCATTGACTATCTGCCAGTCTCTTGTGTTTTTCTACTTGAAATCCCTTCTTTTTATGCAAATCCTGGTTTGGGGTTCCTTTCCTAGTGCCTTTTGGCACAATATGGTGCTTGGACCTTGTGGCAGTCCTCCCTGCCTTAGTGCCTTTTTATGGTACTAGGAATTGTACTGTGAAAATAAACCCCATCTTTTTGTACAAGGGGCATTTTTATATGCAAATTCTTGTTTTACGTTTGCAGTCTCTGTACGTCACTAGGGTGAAATACTTTTTGACCAAGAACATTGCTTTTAAAGGCACCTTGTCCTCAGTAAGAAATGCGGGTAGTTATTCCAATATTTACATTGGGTTGATAACGCAGCAACCTGGAATTTCTTTAACACTTGAAGTATAACTCCTTTCTAAAAGGAAAGGAAGGTAATTAGATTCTCTAGTGACAAAATGAGAAGTGTAAAAAAGATTTTTGGTATAAATAAATGAGTTTAAATTCTGTGAGGAGTATATGTATGTTATTGTGTGTATGTATTTCCCTCAATTAGAAGTATTGAAGCTGGAGGTACATCATCCTGCAGAACATGCTATAACTACATAGCACGGTTAATTTAGAATTCTGACTCATTGTTTTGCCCTGAGCAACAAAGCATTCCAAAATCTTACTGTGTTCTAAGTAGTAATTTATTAGAGCCTTTGACTGAGAATATTTTTCTATAATTATTGTTGCTAATTTGTAAATATTAGGCTGTTCCTTTGATGAAACTGAATGTGTCCCAGTTGACACTGTTTATCTATTTTCATTAAAGATAGTTTTGGAAATCATTTCTTTGCATCCAAAGTATATTAATTTTAATGTTTAAGCCCTGTATCCCACCTCCTCCCAAAATTGGTTAAAGCTTGCTATTTCCCTTCCATTACACTGTTGTTGCTTGCAAATCTTTGATGGACAAGTATCTTGTCAAAAGTTCCATGACGATACAATACCTGTATCACAAAGCCCTGTGGCTGCCTTTCAGGTATCTACTGTCTTGACTAGTAATTTTTTGAAGTATTCCTACTCCCTGCTCTTGGAATCTTGTTCATTATCTGTATGCTGTCCCAAGTAATGGAAGTTAATTCTTCCTTTGCCATCACCTCCAATCACAAGCTCCACCTGGCTATATTGTATAAAACTACTTCCTGGTAAGTGTCACAGTCTGATTGATTACATCATGGTGTAGGAAGTGGGGGGGGGGGGAAACCAAGAACATGTTCTGGAAAAAAAAACATTTATTGCTGACCTGACAAGAGGTAAATGGCACACACAGTAACATTTGGAGAATGTTTGCTTCCTTATTCAGTGGCAAGAACTTTTAACATTTTCCTAGGCACAAGACTGACCAAGTAATGAATTTAAATGTGCAAATACTTTGTAATTAGTTCTAAACATTTTCCTTGGAGCTAATCTCATAGAATTTGGCAGTGTTTACTTTTAGTAGATAGGCTTATACTACAAAGAGCCTTTTCCCAGTCCCATACTAATAAAAATCCAACAGGCACCTGCTCTGTTCATAAGGAAGGCAGAATGCCTAACTTCCTCCCTTGCTCTGTTTTTATTTCTACTGCAGTTATGGTAAGTAGACCAGATTGCATCAGAAAATGCCCATGTCTATATCAGATTAGTTAAAAATTTAAAGTTCAAACAATGGGTGGTAAAAGGCATTCTGACCCTATATTCAAAATATGGCCATTTCAACTGTGGGAAAAACCCCACCCCCTTGGATCTCAAAATGTTTTGCAAAGCCCTGATTAGCTTATGCTACATTGGAAAAGAATATTTTTCCCAACTAGTTTTCTATCATTGTACTATGACTTATATAGGTAGCTCTCAATTTAGGAGCACAATTGGGACTGGAATTTTCATTGTAAGTTGAGTCAGAATCAGACAATTTTTACAGCAGTTGTTAAACGAATCCCCAAGGTGGTGTTACTGTTGTTAAATGCAGGTACAGGTTGTAAGTCACTTCTTCCAAAGCTACCGTAACTTTGAACCATTTTTATATGAACAGCCTGAAGTGGAGAACTACCTGTATCATGCACATTAGTAGCCTTTCTGCGGAATTGATGGCTTAACAGATTGGCCCTTGCTTAATTCCACTGCCTAATCTCTAGACTTCAGGCTTGTTATCAACCTCATTTTTATAGATAAAAAGTTATTACTAGTTTTCTAAAATCAACAGGATGGCAGGCAAATAGATGATGATCTGGCTTTAAATGAAAAATTTATACACACAAAGATGTCCCTTTACTCACAACTGATGGGACTGAACAATGACACACATATATACAAGGACAAAAACACACTGTACATCTATTTTCTCTTCCATCCTGTGTCAAGGGTATCTTCACAAGTAGAATTCACTGCACATCATATGCATTAAGGGGCAATTAAACGATGTTTTTACAGGAATTCTGCTCGGAAGGAAGTCTGTCATGGCCTTATCGCTAAGGGAGCGTATATTTATAAAACATACGAAGTTATATACCATTACATAAAACCAACCAGTATAACAAGGTATTGAATTGCACTCCAGTGAACAAAAAGCAATAACTTACAGTAAGTTTTGTATAAATACATTTAGTTGCTTAAAGATTATGAATCTGAAAGTAACCGATTTTATGAGTTCACACTGCAGTTGAACTCCTCCTGTAAATAGAACTGTTATTATTAATGAAACATGAATGGCAAAATGCATAATTTATAATGACTCTCTGCAATACTCCTAATTTACAACAAAATCTTAGTAGTTAGAACTGCAAGCAGCTATCATGTTTTGCTGCCTTCATGGTTTAAATTTGAGAAAACAAATTATTGCATTATTCCTTATTTTATTTTACAGTCATTATGTTCATACATAATGCTCACCTAACACTTTTTTTCCACGTGGTTGCTCAATGCAAAGTGGTCTAGTCACATCAAACTAAACAACAATATGCTAAACACCATTACAGCTTTACTCACATGTGAGAACTTGACCAGTGCAAGACACAAGAGAGAAGTCTGAGGCTTAGCTATAATTATTAAAGGCAGCCATGCCTATAATCTTTACATTCTTCGTATCTTACAATTGAATGACTGTAGCAGCTTACAGTGCATCATCACTTGTAGCTCTCTGAAGCATCATATAGTAACGATGGCAAAACTTTCAAAGGGTGGGATCTATCACTACTTCCTTTTCAGACTGAGCAGGTTTACTCGCTAGATACTGCTGAATCAGAAGGCTCTTATGGACACCCAAGGTCTTGCCTTTTAGCACCTCCTGGATTCATTAGACTTCAACTCCACCTGAAGGACTGAGAATCACAGCAGATATTATTTTGTTTTTTAACCAGATAGTAGGAAAGTAACAAGAAGGGGAAATATCTCAGCAGCCACTATTTCTACGCATAAATGCATGAGCCCGAATAGCGCAGTTCATCTCAATGAAATTTAATGAACCAACAGTGATCTCACACGGGCCCAGCACTTTAAAGCCACACTTAGTATAAAAGGGAATGAGAAAGTCTTCACACATCAGTGTGGCTCGACGCACATAAGGGAAAGAGCATAGGTAGTGTAGGTAGCGCCACATCAAGATGGATCCTTTGCCTTGTTGGCGGAAAGTGCAATGTACTGCCAGAACATGTATGTGGACTATGGTTCCATGGGGTTTATGTAGGGTTAGCGCATCCTGCCATGAGAGAAGAGAGAAGAAACTGCTTTTTAGTTATTTGTTTTTGAATCTCCTGTTGACAACTATATTCATCTTAAAATGTTTGCATTACCAGATCCTTGGATCATTGGTCTCTCAGTAAGAATCATACCATTTATTTATTCACACAATGTATTATGTTTTAACTTTTGAAGAGATGAGCTATGACTTCAACAAATCCAGTAATTTTAGAATAGGATGTTTGCATTCTCAATCAATCTTGCCCAGTTTCCATAAACTTACTGAACAAATTAAAGCTACATTGTAGATGAGCAAGACATCTTGTGATGTCTTAGATACATCCATGTGATTTCCTTGACAAGAATAGGACTGTAGTTGGCTACTTCCAATGTTTTCTTCAACTTCTCTGGGAGTCCCTGATTTCACCCAAGTATGCCTGAACCTGCTTACATTTTTGTGCTCGGAAAAAGTCCGGAAACTGGCCCTTATGAAACAAAGCCTACTTCATTTCAACAAACCTATTCTCCCATAGCCCCTTTTGAATAATTTAAAATTATGCCCTGTAAAGCTCTTTTGACTATTAATTTCTAAGTAAATGTAGTGTAATCCAATGTGATTATTGTGCTGCAATTTTATGAAAACACAGCCACCTTTCAGGGTCATAGCATATGTGCATTAACATATATTTTGGAACAGGAGGCATGCAAGGAACAAGTCGTTCAGCAGTTTGCTGATAGGTGCAAGAGTGTGAAATACTGCTCTTCAGATTAACTGAAGTGTTTCTGCTTATTTAACATCAAAATAGTATCTGAAAGTTTGCAAAAATGCAATTTTATATAAATAGAAGCATATTTTCTAAGTGGTTAGTGCACAGATGGCTGCGTAAATATTTATAAGTGCATCTATCCAATTACATACCTACTATTCCTCCCTTGTTAGTAATAAAAGATGCTGAATTATTTTATTTTTTTAAAAAAATTGGGTTCAGATTCCATTCTTTCATGCTCTCCCAAATATTGTATAAAATAACAACGACATATTAGGCTTACCTGGCTGAGTCTTTCCTGGTCCCAGAGGGAGCCAATAATGAAAGCAACTAGTTGGCCTTCTTCAAACAAGCCAAGCGACAACTCAGGACATAGGTTCAGAAAATGGCGAATCTCATCCAGGTGGAGGGGGCAGTCTTCTGACACTGAAATAAAGGCTTGAGGGGAGAAGAAAGGGAGATGTTGAATTTTGTCCTGCTGATTACAATAAGATTAAACTTCCAGGAAACTAGGGAAATATTGGCCCTGCCCAAGAAAAAAAATGAATCTAGGTGAGAGGATGAATCTGACAAATTCTTGAGTCTTGCAAACTGAGATTTCAGTAATCCAATCTGGTTTCTTCTTATTACAAAGTTTTCTATGAGGAGATTTAACTGATGCCTTTCACTGCCGTGGTTTTTCTTTTATCAGCTATGCCAGCATTCAGTTATAGGCAGAGCTAGCAGCTAAGGATTCAAATGCATAAAGTCATACATTTGAGGGAACTGAATTAATCTTCAGCCTAATTACTATTCCTGAAATTATTATATTTCAAATGCAAATGTGCACCACATTTATGCTGGGGCATAGTCTAAATCACACCAATATTCAGGTTCAGCTGAAAATCCCAGACAATCTATGAAAAAAATCAGTTCCATCATATATGTCTCTGCCTGTCCGTCTCTAGGAAATACAGATTTGGGGGGGTGGGGGTGGGTGTTAAAATATGGAACATACATGGATTAATTATAGAGCTGCTGCCATCTGCAAAGATTAGAACTGGGAAAAGAAATGCTCTCTCTGTAGTTAGCCAGCAGAATTCTTCCCCTCTGCCTGATCCAATTGCAACATGTAGTTGAAGGAGATGCTGTTCTGTTCAGTTTCTGCTTACTGCTTAGAAAATAAGCAGTTTTATTTTTATCTTTTTGAATCCGATATTATTTAATTGTATCAATAAACCTTATACATAAGGCATGATGCAGTTTTTATTGGTGCACGATTAATATCATACTATGAAATTTTGACGAACATCTGAACATACAGTATTTTACTGTCACTAAGTCTTTCCAAAACTGGGTTTTTCTAACACTTCGGGTTAATTTTTAGAGTGGTATTTCCCTCCTCCCAATAATTCCCTATTTATTATAGTATTTTTCCTTTATTTGTTTTTAGGGGAGAGGAGTGCTTTCATATCTATTGACTCCTGGTGATTGCCTGGACGACTCCCTGCCATTTTCTTTGCAGCATTTTCAGAAGTGGGTTGCCATTTGAATTTGAATTCTTTATTGTCATTGTAGGTACATTACAGTATACATACCACGAAATTCACATAACACCCAGAGACCAGACTCAACATGCACATACACATGACAATCCCCAAACACCTCCCCAGCTGTCAAAATTCCATGCCTCCTAAAAACACACAAGCATCCACACAACAGACCGAGTAATACTGTCCAACAGCTCACTGATGATGGTCCTTCAGTTCATTGTTAAGTGCAATTATAGCTCTGGGATAAAAACTGTTCAGAAAACGTGTGGTCCAACCTTTAATTATTCCGTATCTTCTGCCAGAAGGCAACAGTTCACAAAGATTGTAAGCAGGATGGGAAGAGTCTCTGAGAATGTTGTGCAACTTCCTCAAACAGCAAGACGTGAAGATGTCGTCCAGGGCTGGTAGCTGGAGCCCGATGCTATTCTGGGCAGTTTTAATGATCCTCTGTACAGCATTTTTGTCCGCTACAGAGCTGCTCCCATAGCCATACAAGAATGCCATATGTCAGGACACTCTCAATGGTGCTGCGGTAGTAGGACAGAAGTAGATGCTGAGATAGATTTATCTTCCTGAGCATTCACAGGAAGTACAGCCTCTTCTGTGCCTTCTACACAAGCATGTTAGCATTCATAGTCCATGAGAAGTCCTCTGAGATATAAGTGCCCAGAAATTTAAAACTACCAACCCTCTCCACCTCCCCGCCATTTATGTACAATGGTAAATGAACATCTCTCTTCCTCCTGAAGTCAATTATAAGTTATTTAGTTTTTTTGGTGTTAAGTGTAAGATTATTATCTTTACACCACAGTGTCAGCCCTTGTACTTCCTTTCTATAAGCAGACTCAATGTTCTTATTAATGAGCCCCACCGTCATGTCATCCGCAAATTTAATAATTGCATTGGTGTTATACAATGGGGTGCAGTCATGTGTTTACAAAGAATAAAGGAAGGGGCTTAGCACACAACCCTGGGGGGGTCCTTGTGCTTAGTATCAGAGTAGAAGAATGGTGAGATCCCATCCTTATTGACTGTGGCCTATCTGTCAGAAAATGTCATTGTTTGTTTTCCTAGAGCTGAGAGAGATTGACCCAAAGTCACCCAGCTGGTTTCTTTCCTTAACATAGAACTAGAACTCATCTCACCGTTTCTAATCTGGTGCCTTTCACCAATACACTAAACCAGTTCTCTTTTTGAATTTAGACATACTGTGTATTATTTTGTCTTCCTACTAGCTAGTTTGCTTTGCCTTCTCAGCATTTGGGAACATGGGAGATAATAATAATGTGCCATGTTTGATAGATGTACTTGGAGAAAAAGTGCAAGAAAGATGAAATTTTGTTTTTTAATTGCACTGGTTGCAGCTTATGATACTATACCATACTATTGCTTTCTTTGTTCTCTTCATATCACACATTCACTCACACCCCAACGTGTAACTATCTTAGTCAAAGCCCATTAATACAATACAGTTCTTCCATATCATGCACATGTCTTTCGTAAGACTAAACACCAGAAATAGACTTTACCTTCTCTCTCAATTTCAAACACTCCAATGGCATCTTCAGGTGTGAGACACCGGAATTCACTTGCAGGAAGAGTGTGTCGACGCTGGCTCCCAAGGGAGTTTTGTGAAGATCTGAGATAAGAGGATTTGAAAAATGGCAACGTACTGATCATAGACATCTTCTATGTATTCCTGCTTCTTCTGTAAGTGTTTCTTCTCTTCCTTTTGGGATAGCTATTTAATTCAATTGCTTCCAACACAATTAATCAGCAGATGAGAAGACCTGCAGAGATTGCAATGTTTTGTTGTTAGGAAACTGGCTGAACCCTAGCTTCTGATCCTTGCTATCATCCCCACTGTGGAACAGAATGTCTATCAAGTTCTTTATTCCTGTACAGCTCACAAGAGAAAAGCATATCCAATATTCAAATGCTAGGGCACAGTCTAAGGCAGAAGGTGGTGGTGGTAGGGGACCCAGAATGGGATACTGGACATCCTTTGTGGCTCTACTTAATTTGTAAATCAGATATTTTCAAGCAGGAAAGGAGGTTTAAGACCAAACTATTAGCTACCTCTAAACAAGTTAATTCTGCCTCTTCAAGAGAATGATCCAAACATTTAACCTTGCCTTCTTATAAGTCTTAGAACTAGACACACAGAGGTTTTAAAAATATGTATCACTAGCCTTATTTTTTTTATACAGCTGCAGCTTATTGTACATTTCATGATCTGTCTGCTTTCTGATCTATGAAATTATGTGGAGTAGAGGATGGAACATGTATAGTTCAGCTTCTCCGTTTTTCTCAAAGCTGCTTATATTTGTGGCCTGCAATAGAACACAGTAGATGGGCAGGCTGTGTTTATACAGTATCTGTTTCTTTTAACTTCCACAAAACATTTTTTCACAAACTGGGTAGCAGATTTAAGCTTTTTTTTTCTCAAACTTCAAGCATAAAGGTTCAGTGTGAATTTATTTTACTATTGACAACAGTATTTCTGAACTTTTAGAATTTCCAAAACTAACAATAAAGGATTTAAATTTAGCAATAATTTATAAGCAATCTGAGTGGATCGTCTTCTATGTATAACTATGTCAGTGAAATTCTTATCCAATTTACTGATCTATAGTAGGATCTGCTCGTCATATCTCTGGAGATTAATTACTAGGCAGCCCCTCTGCTCTGCCCCAACAAAGTAAAAAAATGTGCTACTGTGTGCAACATTCTTTACTTATGCAATATTCATAAGAAGGGAAAAAAGTAGAAGCACTGCTGCATATTACAGGGTAACATAATGCCTAACCAGTAGGCCTAAATATTTTTTTCTGTCCAAAGATAAGGGATTTGTTCAGGCTATCCTTTAATTTTTATATAATTATTTTTCAATTCAACATGTGCAATATCATATACATCAACCTTTCTCACTTATGATCATTTTCCAGAGATTCTTTGCATCTGTTGACATGTGTAAACTCTAAGATGAAATTCCACCTTGGAAAAATTTAACCAGGGGTAGGATTCTACCAGTTTGCACCTATTCGCTAGAACCGGTTGTTAACATTCTAAGCAGTTTGGAGAACCAGTTGTTAGAAGAAATTACTGGCCTAATCCTGTAAGGAAGGCAGGAAGAAACATTCTGGTGTTGCTTACAGAAACTGCCTCTCTGTTAACCCTTATTACATTCCTGGGAGGACTTCCTGTCTCAGGAATGTCTCTGGAGTTTTTTTCCCCTCCTTTGCTGGTACTTTGCTTGTGTGGAGTGACCATTCAAAGTTACAATAGCACTGAAAAAAGTGACTTATGACCATTTTTCACACTTACAACTGTTGCAGCATCCCCACAGTCATGAGAGGCCAGGCGAGAAGATGCGTGCTTTGATGTGAGTGATATTGAGTTGGCCACATCCAGACAATAACATGACCACCAAGCCATGTCCACCCAGTCACATGACCACCAAGCCACGCCTATCACCCAAGCCACGCCCACAGAACCAGTTGTTTAAAAAAGTGAATCCCACCCCTGAATTTAACTGTAAATTGTAGTTGCATGGAATTAGTAATTTTGTTTTATTGGGAAATGAAAGTTTATTTCATCCCATTAGGTCACAATTTGGTTTCCAGAAAAGTATTCATATTTTATTTTCTCCAAAGCAGACAGCATTAAAAATTATTCAGTATGACTTATTTATTAACCACTGTTCAAAGACATGTAGTTTAACTGTACCAATTGGTAGAGAAAATTCTTTTTGTTAATTATATAATTGTGGGAAACAAATTATCATGGACCAGAAAATAGGTTGTCTGTGACATTACTTGTCTGGTCTAGAAAAAACTATTGTTTAAACTCTTATCTACTTTTTGCTTTGGGCTTATGTAATATATATTAACTTATATAAGTTAACCTGACAATAAAGCATTTGAAGTCATTTAAATTATACTCTAATCCTGAATTCATTTTCTTAAAAGTACCCCTTTTTCAACATAACTTATTCTCTAAATTCTAAATAATTCTAAATCCTTGGAATCTTAGGATTTTAAGATTGAAATCCATGCAGTTAGCTATCATGTTTCTCTCCCAATAACTTTAATTTTCTTGAATACTGAATGTCCAATTACAAAAAATTATTGTGTGGTTACATGCAAGTGCTATGTAAAAAGAATATATTTATTTTTAACAGATTGGTGTTACAATTAAAATATGCATAATACCAGAATAAAAGTTATAAAATACTATTTTCTAGGTTTGTAATATAAGCAAGGGATAGCAATGAGGAATGAATCGTACCTTCATATTATTATATTTTTCTGCTCAAGAGGATCTGATTACTTAACATATTACAATATAACATATTGTAATGAACAGATACTATCTGCTATAGGAGAAACAGTTCAAATTAACTTCTGAATGAAACTTTTCTTGACCTTGGAAATCAACTTCATTAAATTAAATTGAATTGCAGTATCTTTCTTACCTGTGTGTTGAGTTTTCTTTCAGTAATCCAGAACGACACTCAGCAGAATTGCTGCTAGAGAGAAGGACAAAGAAGACTGCAGCAAATGTTAATGGGGTCCCAGCTTTTATTTTCCAGAGACTTAGGGAACTCCAGCTTATACATTTGTTTTTTTTTAGTAGCAACATGTGATGATTTTCTTAAAACATTTTAAACCCTCAGGAGACACACAATTGCAAAAGAGCTTTAAGGCGACATGTCAACAAAAAGACTGTAGGAGGCTTTACTTTCTTGGCATGATTTTCTCCCAAGGGATAAAGTGTTTTAGCTTATTACTAAGTACAAAAGGCATCTTACAAGCCACAGGTGAATTGCTAAGCAGGGCACATTGGCAGAGTACTGGTGGAACAAAAACACACTGCATACACTCTTCCTGGAAATATTCATTCTCAAAGGACATCCTGCTTGAAAGTGAATGTACTCAATCAATATTACTGTAAATATAATTGTCTTCCTGGAATTGCCTTTGATCCATTAATTGCAACAACTAAATTGTTCATTATTATCACATTAACAAATAGGTTAATAACATCTCTTCAAAATATTTTGCTTGGAGTATGAAATTGTACTCGTATGTATTTAAAAGGTTCAGTCATCTGTGATATATACACAGAATATAAACAAGCAGCAAGAAAAGTAAGGCTGAGATTAGACTGAGAATGGAGAGCATGAGAAACTAATTTCATGGTGTGGTGTGTGTATGCGGCGTGTGTGCGCATGTAATGATAGTCAGGTTTGTGAGTGCTCTATTGGCATCTTCTGAATGGCACAACTAATGCAACCAGCTTGCATTGTATATAAGAATATCTGCACGGAATGTGGGCTGGATCCTCTTAACTCCAGATGGAAGATCTTACATAGAAGATCATGTAGAATAAGAAAGCTAAGAACCTGTGCGACTTCCAGATCAGATAGACAAGCAGGTGCTAACCAAGCAACCAGGCATCGTGGTAGTAGACAAGGAATGGTGGTGATAGATACAGCAGTGCCAAGTGACAGCAAAGAAACAGTATGAGCTCTGGGGGAAGAGAAGTTAGGTGCAGTATTGCAGAAAAACTCTGCCCATAGCCTGGAGTTTGATCCTGATGGGGCTCAAGGTTGATCCAGCCTTCTATCCTTTCGAAGTCGATAAAATAAGGACCCAGATTGTTGGGGGCAATATGCTGACATTGTGAACCACCCAGAGAGTGCTGCAAAACATGGGCAGTATATAAGTCTAACTGCTATTGCTACGAGAACCTGGAGAAGTACCAGGGGCTGAAGTAGAAACTGGAAAGGATGTGGAAAGTAAAGCCAAGGTGGTCTCAGTGGTAGAAGCACCTGGGGCTGTGACTCCTAAGCCACGAGATCCCAGAAACAAACCAGAGCTCCAGAAGCCCTACTAGCTGAAGCAGCTACGTTCTGTCTCTCCTGATATTCCTGCTTTAGAAAACAACAATAATCCTTCCCAGAGCCTTCATTGCTCTGCCCTATCCACATACAGTATGGTTTCCATGATTAAAAACTTTCAACTTCAAAACAAGAAGTGTTAGGCAGAAAGGAGAAGGAACTACTGTAATATTCCTGTAATATATCAGAGCAACTCTGCCCATGCTATGGTCTTTGGAATGATGTTTCAGGGATCAGAGGACCATCACACTAGACAGTGAGATTTTTCTACATTAAATAGACTGTTCCACCCAAAACAGCCATGTTACCTATTTAAAAAAACTTGAAATATGAGTTGTATGAATTCAACAGGGATCACAAAATCTATCATTTGAGAATTAAAATTAGACATGATTTAACAAATCCTAATTCTAATACTCATAGTCTTGTGCAAAATGTGCATTCAAGTACATCATGAAAGCTATTAACTCATAATTGAAAGCTGTATTAAATATTCCATAATATTTTATCATCAATTATTTTTAATGCTCCTTTGGCAAGGATATAGTAGAAAACCATAACTGTCTTATAAAACCACATGCTGTTACTGATTCAAAATAACATCCCAGTGTGTAAAATTTGTGAAATATTAGATAGTCCTCTGTAATATTTTAATCTTAATGTGTATCATACATGGGTCTACAAGTTTATACTAGAAATAAAGGAAATTCAGGGGCTCTGGAGCTCCCACAATATAAAACAATATCTGCTTACAATTGTTTACAAATATAGGATTTCAGCCTAAGGGATTTAATGTTTGGAGACATTTGAATGGGAATACAACCCTAAAGATCAACAACACTAGCCCATGATACAATAATGACAATTGACAAATTGTCAAAAACAAATACTAGAGGTACTTAGAATATAATTGCTACATAAAGAAATCACTGGTCATCACAATGTTCTTATTACAACAGTAATGATTAATTAGCTATATTCTGGTTTAATGTTTGACAGCTGATTACACCCAAAACCAAAATTCTTGTGGAGGTTAATCAGATTAGTTAATTAGAAAAAAGGACTACACTGCAAAAAAAAAAACACCCTCCAAAACTGGTTTGTTTTCCTTGCCACTTTCCATTTTATCACTCAACACACCAATGCAGGAATTTTATTGCCTGTGTGTGCTGGCAAAAAAGTGTTATTTCAAGTGATAAAGAGAGAAATGTCCAATGTCCAGAATGGGAATTTCTTTCAGACTTTGAATGTACCATTACAGTGGTTAACATATTTTATAAATAAATCTAAAAATACATATTAAAATTAACAGAGATTACGAGAAAATCTGAAACTTTTTTAGTTATTTATATTTGTAAATATCTTTTACCATTTAGAATGGCAAGAATTACACCAATTCTGGCAAATTTCAAATTAGTAAATTTTAAGCAATTGGTGTATTGCTCTAAGAGGGAGACATAACTACACAAAGCTCTGTTCCCAGTTTGCTGAGTACAAAGGTATTTTTAAAGGGATTTTTTAAATCATTTCTTTTTTACCAATTTATATGGTCATTCACTTGCCAGAGTGACTCCAGGCAGTTAGGAAAACATTAAAAATAATAAACAAAAACAAAAGCAGACAGGCATCTGTCCATAAACCCAACCATGCTATGTGGTTTTTAAAACTTGTATCCCACCCCAAATATCTGGAGACAAAACTCAGTTTTAATGTTTTGTGAAGAAAGGCCAGGCCAGAAAGGCCAGGCTAACTGAATCTTGGAGTTGTTGTGGTGGAAAGATCGTTCAATAAAAGTGAAGCTATCAAAGATCAAGTATGCTTCCTATATAAATGACCTCTGTGATCATATCAAGAGCAACTGTGTTCTCTTCGCTGATGATGTAAAGCTATCCAACACCATAGACAATACTGCTACCCTTCAAAAAGACCTTGACTATGTATCAGAATGGTCAAACAAATGGCAACTTCAAATCTCAACAAATAAATGCTCTGTCCTACATATTGGCAAAAAAATCAGAAAATAAAATACAAGCTGAATAGTCAAGACCTTGTTGATGATCCAAACTCTATCAAGGACCTTGGAGTACACATCTCTAATGACCTAAGTGCTAGAGCCCACTGTAACTACATAGCCAAAAAAGCATTAAGAGTTGTTAACCTAATCCTATGTAGCTTTTTCTCTGGTAATATCACACTACTAATTAGAGCATACAAAACATTTGCTAGACCAATACTTGAATACAGCTCATCAGTCTGGAACCCACATTATATATCTGATATTAACACAGTTGAGAAAGTCCAGAAGTATTTCACAGGAGTTCTCCACTCCTCTATTCATTGCAGAATACCTTATGCCACCAGACTCGAAATTCTAGACCTAGAAAACCTAGAACTACACTACCTTCAGTCTGATCTAAGTATAGTATATAAAATCATACATTGCAATGTCCTACCTGTCAATGAATACTTCAGCTTCAACCATTACAACACAAGAGCAAACAATAGATACAAACTCAAGGTTAATCGCACCAAACTTGATTGCAGGAAATATGACTTCAGCAACAGAGTAGTCAATGTCTGGAATACTCTACCTGACTCTGTGGGTTCTTCCCCAAACCCCAAAAACTTTTAACATTAGACTGTCTACTATTGATCTCACCCCTTTCCTAAGAGGTCTGTAGGGGGCGTGCATAAGCGCACCAACATACCTATCATCCCTGTCCTATTGTTTCTTTTATTGTTTTATTTTTCTTATATGTATCCATGTATTCATAACTGTATGTTTTTACTTATACCTATTATCTTGTAAGCAATTGACAAAAATAAATAAATAAATAAATAAAAATAAACAATCAGGTGACACTGGTACAGAGAAGGGACTTGGAGTATGTCTAATCTAGAAGGGGCGTTGGTTCTTACCTGATACGCTTCTTTTCGTAGAGCTGTTGAGAGTGTCCAGGTTGGGAGGAGCTCCAGTCTCGGCTCTTCCAGGCTGAGCTTGAAAATTGAGGAACGCCCCTCACCGTCACATGGTCCTCGGGCACTCCCAGGTTTTGCACAGACGAGAAGGAAAGTCCTGTTCTCATCACACTCAGGAAAAAATATATTAGATTGCTCGGTCGAACAGCCAGGTTTCCCACCAGACGGCCTACGGGTGGGGCTGGACACTCTCAACAGCTCTACGAAAAGAAGCGTATCAGGTAAGAACCAACGCCCCTTTTCCATAGAGCTGTCTCGAAGTGTCCAGGTTGGGACATACCAAAGCTTGGCTAGTCCTGCGGGTGGGGCCCGTCTGGAATAGAATCTCTCCTGGAACCCTGATGACCCGCTGGAAGGCATGCCCAACAGGAGAAAACCCTGGATGTTGGAATGTCTCAACAAGGGGCCTAAAGAGGAGGCGGAGCTATCCGGGAGGCAGTCCCGCCAAAGAGGCCAACAGGTGTGCACTGGGACCGGGATTCAAGAAACTGGGAAGATCGACCCGTGTTGGGAATTCCCCTGGGAGAACTCTGGGACAGAGAGAAGGAGGAGGCGCAGAGATCTGTGTGAGGCCCGGGAGCGCAAGAAGGGACCCGGCTAGCATTGAATGGGGGTAGATGTGTTGCCGACCAGTTGCCCAGGGCAGGGTGAGGAGGACAAGAGTGCTCCTGGGGTAGGAGCCTGTTGCAAGCAGGGTTAAAGGTCGGAGTAGAGAAGGCCTTCTCGCACTCCTTCCTCTTTTTTTTTTTTTTTTTTAAAGGACAAGCGCCTGAGGCGACTGCATTATCGAGAACGCACGGACGAACCTCTCCCGGATCCCGGGAGGGCTTCCTGGAAGAAGTACCTCCGGACCCATCCGGCTCCGCTCGGTAGGGAGATCTATAGGGAGAGGATCGGTAGTATCTGGCAAAGGAGGAGGAGTGAGAAGAACCCTGGCGAGGAGAGGGGGAGCCTCTGAAGTCGGACCTCCTAGAGAGGGAAGGAGGTACTTGCGCTTGTTCCGGGTCTCGGCCAGGAATGGGTCGAGAACCGGTCCAAATAACTTCCCCCAGAGATGGGGGCTGTTGCTAGCTTAGTCTTGTTTTTAACGTCCGCTTGCCAGTGGCGGAGCCAGAGTAGACGGCGGGCGGTAACCTGGGACGAAATGGCCCTGGTGGAGAACTTTGCCGCCTGGAAGGTGGCGTCTGCAGCTTCGGCCGCGGCCAGGATCTTGGCAATGTCCTGGTGCGCCCTGAGATTGGCTGTGGGGACATGCTGCTTGAGCTGCTGGAGCCACTTGATGGAAGACCTGGTGAAAAACGACGCGGCAGTGGAAGCCCTGACTGCCCAAGCGTCAGAGAGGTGAGCGCGGCACAGGGCCAGTTCAGCTCGCTTGTCCTCGGGCTGGAGAGCATCGAGTGAGTCGCTGGGAGTAGAGCGGGAAACCAGGCCCACCACGGGCTGCGTCCACGGGGAGGGGTCGAGCAAGGTGGAGAACTGCGGTTCCAGGTTAAAAAACCGCTTGTCCTGGGCGTTGGGGGAGGGGGCCCGAGGAGGCCAGCTGCCTGAAACCATGTCTGAGAATATGGGCGGGACAGGGATCACCTCAGTTTCCGCCACGGGCTGAGAGAGAAGAGAGAGTCGGGAGGACCCCTGCCGCCGCTGGGTTGGGTGGGGAGGGGGTTCAGGCCCGAGGTGGTCCTGGCTTTGAACAGGAGGGACCTAAATAGGTGCGGTTTAAAGAGCCCTAGAAACGCGGGCTGACCTGGAGGGAGGCCCTCGTCCTCCGACATGTCCCCTTCTAGGGGACCTGTTCCCGAAAAGAGTTCACTGCCTATGAGGGACCTCATGTCAAGGTCCTGCTCGTCCCCAAAGAGGGAAGGGTCCCGGGTTCTTGGGCCTCCATTCCCTCCAACTCCAAAGGTAAGGTTAAGTCCTCTTGGGGAGTTGCCTGACTATGCGAGGCCGCTGATCCTAGAGCCTCGGGGCCGCGGGCCGAGGAGCCAGACCGGCCAGCTGCTGCATCTGTTGCGCTACCCTTTGCCGGATGGCCAGCTCCATAGCCTGCATTAGGTTTTCGGGTATTTCCGCCATGGGGAGAGACTCCTCCGGGCGCAGTTCTACAGCAGTGGTGGGCAAGGTGACCTCAGGGGCCTGTCCAGGCTGTGGGGGAGAAGCAGAAGCAGGAGGGGAGGGAGAGGAGGATGGGTGGAGGTTGATGGAACGGAAGGGTCCCGGGACACAGAGCTTGACTCCTGAGAGCGTCTGTCAATTTCCCTTCGAGGGCCCTGTGTCGCCTGAGGGCATCCCTTTGGGAAGCTTTGGATGGTTCCTGTGCCTGTTTGCGCAGGTGGTGGGATTGGCCTTGGCCTTCAGAGAAGTGCCACGAGAGGTATTGTCGTCTGCCATCTGGAGAGGAGAGAAAAAAGGAAAAAATTTTCTGGTTAATGCGAGGCGGTTAACGGGTCTGGGTACAGCCTAAGCAGAGGCTGGAACTCCCAGTGCTCGTGTTGCACCCCCCTTTTTGTCAAGGCCACAGAATTGTTCTGTAACGTGTTGGGAAGTAGGGCCTAGCCCGGGGCCAATCAGCCAGAATGAACGCCAAGCTGTCCCTGCCGGGCGAACCGGGAAGGGACATGGCAAGCAACTAACTCCTTAGTTGGGGGAGACTTAGGCAGAATTGCAAGGTATTTGAGCAGTCCCAGGATCTGCCCAGGAGTCAGGAAGCAATGCGGCCTACTGGTAGGCCTCTGAAAAAAACCAATGACCCTGGGGCCGCAGGCAGAAGGGAATAATGTAAGCTGAAACCAGGTCTGGATGCGGCCTCACGGAGGCCGGGAATCCCAACGCACGTTCCACGCCCCCTTTTAGTAAAAAAAAATTTTCTGTTTAAAATAGAGGTTTGAGTGCAACCAGGGCCTAGCCCAGAGACCAATCAGCCAGAAAGGTGAGCGCCAGGCAGCTACCCCTGCCGGACGGACCGGGAAGGGGTGAGGGGGCAGAGCTGCTACTTCGCCTGCTGGGGAAAAAGGCTGCAGGGCCAACAGACCCTATTTCTGCAGGAGGCCTGTTGGTAGAATAAAAGACAGGCTGAGACAAGGGAATCCCAGGCTGCCTAATAGTCAGTTAAGGCTGCGGCCTGTAAAGGGCCTCTAGTAATGGCGGACGGCCATGCGGCCACTCCCAAGATGGAGGCCGTTCCAGGACACACCCAAGATGGCGTCCATTCCAGGGCACACCCAAGATGGCGGCCGTTCCAGGGCACACCCAAGATGGCGGCCGTTCCAGGACACACCCAAGATGGCGGCCGTTCCAGGGCACACCCAAGATGGCGGCCGTTCCAGGGCACACCCAAGATGGCGGATGCCACAGGGGGCCCAAGATGGAGGCCGCAAGTAACGGAGGCAGCCCCCAGCGGTAAACTCCCAGGGAAGATTAGAGCCCTTGGGAGAACCAGGAAGCGTACCCTGGGCTAGAAGGCGTTCGCGGGGGAACGGCGGGTAAGGCGAGGAGAGGCAGGCAGAAAGCAGCGGCCTCGCGCGGAGCGGTGGGCGGCAAACGAAGCTGGGGGAGCGCTCGAGGCGCTCGTTTCTCCCCTTAAAAAAGCAGCTCGGATATTAAAAACACTCCCTGGGGAGTTCAAACCTGAGTTCCTGCGCTGCCTGCCGGTGATCCACGTGAAAGCGATGAGAGAAGAGGCCTAGAATGTTGAACGACCGGAGCAAGGGAAAAACAGCCTGTTAGCCACGAGGCTGAGCAAAAAACTGGGGAGTGCCCGAGGACCATGTGACGGTGAGGGGCGTTCCTCAATTTTCAAGCTCAGCCTGGAAGAGCCGAGACTGGAGCTCCTCCCAACCTGGACACTCGAGACAGCTCTATGGAAAACAGCGTGTGGCATGGGATGATTTAACTGGAGATAGGCGGTCCCACAAATAATTATGCCTATGCCATGTAGGGCAGAGATGGGATCCGACTGGTATAACTACCGGTTCTGTCTATTAGCGTCACACATGCCTGCGCGAGTCACACGAGTCATGCAAGTGCAATTTACAACCTGCTGAGCTGCCCGGACAGCTGAGCAGCGTTGCGTGCAAGTGTGCAGCGGTTGGAAAAGCCCTTCTTTCCTGCTTTTTCAACTGCAGCTGTGTCGCGCAAAGTAGCAGCAGTTGAAAAAGCAGGAAATAAAGGTCAGGTAAGAGCCCGGCAGGCGGGTGGGCCACAACAGCAGCAGACATAGAACCGATTCTATGTCTGCTGCTCTTCGGAGCAACCGATTCTACAGAGGTAGACAGAACTGGTAGAAACCCACCCCTGATGTAGGGTTTTAATTTAATATGAAGATCTGAAAAGGCGTACTACCCAACTATTATCAGAAACCTTAAGATTTTTTAATCGTAATTTCAATAAGGTATGAATAATTTGAATAAGATTTGAGAGCCAGTTTGGTCCAGAGGTTAAGGTACCAGGCTAGAAAGCAGAAGACCATGAGTTCAAGTCCTGCCTTAGTCATGAAACTGGTGACTTTGGGCCAGTCATTCCCTCTCTCGGCCCAAACCTCTTCACAGGGTTGTTATTGTGGGGGAAATAAAAGGAGAAAAACATATTAGATATGTTCTCTGCCTTGAATTATTTGTAAAAATATTAAAGTGGGATAGAATTAATTATTTAATTAATTACATCAATAACTCTTAACATCCAATATGCCTGGGATGTGTAGAGTGGGCAGGGAAGTGTGTATGTGAGCAGGGGGTGGCCTCTTAAAAGTTAAGTATTAATCACAGTTAACTATTTTAACACAGGAAGGGGCAAGTAATTAAAATGGGAAATCTGGCACATAGGAGTTTAGTTAGAACACATAAAGGCACATAATGCATGCACAAATCGTTGCTGTATGATAACTATCTCTCAAAACGGCACAAATATGTGGTATACGCTGTTACCTGGAACATTTTAAAATGCAGTAGTCTGCCTTCTTATATGAAGTAGCAATAATAAAACACAGCAGAGTTGGCATACTTAGATTTGTAGAGTAAGCATTACATAATCCCTTGACAATACATTACAGTTTGTATGCCTATGTCTTCTTATAAAGTAAGCATTTGTATTTGGGGAGGATTCACTGTTTTCATAGCAACAATAAATAACATAAGTGGAGAGTCTCTGGAAAAATATCAGATGAATTTTTTATAAAAGATCCTCTGGGTTTAGATACAGATTCTACTCTCATGACAGAAAGTTCCAGAAAACCTTCCACAGTATCTTTTTTGAAAGAGAGAATACTAGAAACATTTTACATTTTTTCTAATAATATTTAGAAATATTTATGAGACTGCAGAGGTAAAAACAGGCCCATAGCAAACAAATGATATTGAATCACAGCACTGCTGGAGTTTCAAAATATTGCCAACTATACATTTTTTTTGTAAATTTTAAAAATAACTTTTCAACTTGAACATAGTATCTTTGCAGTAATATTTGCCTTTGCTGAATTGTTTTTAGCTCCTAGCGGAGTCTTCTGCCTTGTACTCCATGTATGCTTTGTGATGATGTATCTGTATGTTGTATCTTTGGAGTAAATTTAAGAGGGCTTATACTGCCCAAATTTTTTTCTGTTTTAGACTATAACTCCAAATGTGGGACTTTGAAAAGATTTTCTAATCTCTTCCAGACTCCTAAGAATTAATGGCTTTTAACAGAGATTTTTAGAAATGTCTCTAAGCAACACATGATGAGCTTTTAAGAGGCTATGTGGCAAGCACTTCACTATATTAAAAAGAAACAAAGTTTGTGAGATATATATGTCAGATCCAAACCAGCCCTGATTAAGCACTCATAACTAATATAATTCATTGTGCGTTTGGTTAAATTAATTGAACTTTTTCAAACTAGCATAAATTGGATGGCTTTCTCATGAAATGGAATGAATATTAGATGATGATCTATTTATATTTCAGCTAAGTTTATATGACCTTGGACCAGTCATTCTTTCAGTCCTAGACAGAGGGCAATGGCAAACCATTTCCAATCTTGCCCAGAAAACTGCATGAACCTGATTGTAGATTGTAGATTGTAGTCCTAAAGAATATGAATAATCACAAGAATCAAGCCATACCACGGCTATATAAATGAAACAATGCTGAAGGTAACAATTTAATGCGGCCCATGATGAAGATTTCTAAACTGGCTCCATAGGACAGGAGGCTAAGATAACTGAATTAGTTCCACATTACTGTTGAAAAGAAATTAGTAAATTCTTTGAAGAGATCCAAGGACCATCTCCCAAATAGAAGATTCAATTATTTCTCACTAAATTGTGTCCAGTTTAATATTACTATATTGCATCTGTCATGCATGACCCTCTCTACCTTTTGAGCAAGAGAACTGAGTTATGAAAATAATTCTCATATACTTTATTTAGTGTTATATTAAATTATCTAGCAGCGCCATCTATTGGGAAAAGAACATCAAACTGAAAGGAAAAAATGAAGGTGCGGTCTAAGGAGGATTTATTTTGCAATTGCTGCCTCATTTGCTGTATTGGGGGAGAAGAGAAGGAAGACCCTAATCATTGATAAAATATACAGGTATGGAGGTATTTACAACTTCAATATTTTTTCCAAACATTAATTCCATTTTTTGTTACAAGAAATATAATTTAAATAAGAAATGACACAACTGCATGCCTGTAATGTTGCAGGACCACTCTCTTAAAGCATTCCAAATTTCTAAAGCAGATCAGTGAAAAAACAAAGAGGTATACCACTACATTACTACAATATGTTATAGACTACTAATATAGTCAGATTTACGTATGCCTGACAGCAATTTGGCAGTTTAAATCTCACCAGGTTCAAGATTGACTGAGCCTTCTACCCTACCGAGGTGGGTAAAATGAGGACCAGATTGTTGGGGGCAATATGCTGACTCTGTAAACCACTTAGAGACGGCTGTAAAACACTGTAAAGCCACATATAAGTCTAAGTGCTAATGCTATTTACTTGCTATTTACTTTTCATAATCTCTTTACATATTAACAGAATATCTGGAGAAACAGAGCCCAGGGATACAAATAGTTCAAAACTTTTCAGCCAAGTTGAAGAATCCTGTTGCTTGCCAAGTTGAAGAATCCTGTTTTCTATTCTTTTCTGCACCTTAAAAGAATCAAACCATGGATGGAAGGCATTTTTAGTTATTGATTTGGCATTTAGCTTCAACACATTAAGATGTGATGGGGATGCTAACATGGCAACCAGGAAAACTCCATCTGGGAGAGAGCAAAAAAACCTCTGGGGGATAACCTGACACTCCTCAAGCTTTTTTTTTTCATTCCCTAATATATTAACCTTTCATTGCTGTATCTTCTGCATTGTCATAGCATACAGACCACATCACCACTATCTTCAGCCTTCTCAACCGCTTGCCTTCTCATCCGCTTTCCTGCTTGTAGCAGCAAAATAGAGGACCACCTTTGATAAATCTGACATGCCAAGCAAAATGAGATCCAATCTCTTTTCAAAATGCCCCAATCTCAAAACAATCCAATTTTCTCATCTGAAAGCCTCCAAGCAAGGAACAGCCTTCTTTCATAATAGGTCTAGCCAAGAGGTTGCCGATATGGCAGTGGGATGATCTTCAACTTTGTCTAATTCCTTTCTGATGATATTCCACTTGGGAGACAGCCTCACAGAACTACAAAGTTTCTACCATAGTCTACGATGCTCAGTTGTGGTAGAAAAAGGTGTCATTCAAAGGTCAGATTCATAGTCCATCTTTCAGTTTTGCCACTGTTCTAGCAATCCATTAAAGTTGCTGCTGTTCCTGCTCATATATCCTCACTGAAAGAAGCACCTGATCCTTATACTATGACAGTAACAAGGCTTTCTTATCCAGACTGATTATTTAGACCAGGAACAGAACCCACCAAGCTCTTTGCTCAATGTGATGCTTTAAAGGTATCTTATTTTTTTTAAAAAAGAAAGAAACGGGGAATGGTATATTGCAAAGCACTAGCTTCTAAATTTCCCCTAAGTTTTCCTGGTAAATAAAAACTGTGGATCCCTGTGATTCATTGCTTGATTTGGAAATATGACCATCTGTAGGAAGAGAAAAGACCCCAGTAACTTTATGGGGAAAGCAGCAACTTCATCAGTCTTGCTTCAGTTAAAATGATTGTTTACCTGACTGGCCTGAAGTTATTTTGTGAGGACACCAATAAAGCTCCTAAAATTCCAAAAGGTACTCAGCAATTCACAATTTGTTATTCAAGAAATATATGGTTCCTAGAATTTGTACAAAATGGGATAGATGAAATCATTAAAAGCTTTCTTTTATAATTACTAAAAGAGACCTGGAGGAAGGATGGAAAAAAGTGGTTACATTTTACAATAGTGTGACAATATCCATTTCCTTTTTAAAAATCTTTCTTAGTCATAATGACTAAACGAAAAACTACAATTTGTCTCACAAAGGAAGAATTCTATATAGATTTGTAATAAATGTGTCAATTTATTGGTGGTATAAAGCTGAATGATACCATGCTATCATGGATTATGGCCTTTTTATTTAGAAAATTTACCTGGATGCCCTTTTCACAAATGAATTCTGAATGGCTAATAAGAATCAATGAGAAAAACATAACTTCTATAAATTAATATTCTCCCCTCCATATTTAAAAGAATCATAGCATAATTACAAAAGCCTTATAAACTCACCCACACAAACCATATATACTGGGCTTATCTAACATCCTGGCCCAGTATCTTGTGGGGGAAAGCAAAGACTTCACAGCCTTTTGGAAGAGGCCCTCTGGAGACGATGGGGGATTGTTCCATGGGCAGGCACCGAGACAGAGAAGGTTTGACTCCTTGGACCCACAAGATGACAATATTTCATAGACAGGACCTGGAGACTACCTGCCCTGTTAGAACTGGTGGATAGGCAGAAATCTCAAAGATAGGTAGTCCTGCAAGTAACTTGGCCCTGTGCCATGCAAGGCTTAAAGATGTTAAGTTGTATGTTGAGTTATAACTGGAAGTGTAATTGGAGGCCAGTGAAGCTCATGTAACAACAATGTAACCGATGCAAACCTCAGCGCACTCAAAACTGCACATACCGTTGGATTCTGGACCAGATGAAGCATCTAAGTATTTTTTTAAGAACAAGTATTTATTTAAGGACAGTCCCATTACAGTGATTCAATTGGGAAGTGACTAAGGGATAAGCAAATGTAACCAGGGCCTCCCAATACAGGAATGAGAGGATTTGGCACACAAAATGAATTTATCCCTCCCCTCTGCAGCCACTAGCTATTCAAACAGGAAGCCTAAGTCTAGGAAGAATCCCAAGTTATGTGGGATTCAGTGGATTGCTATGTCACTGAATATTAAAAGATGAAAAATCTACAGAATCAGGAGGCCCCAAACCACTGGGTCTTGATAAGGTTGAATGTAGCCTTTCTTCCTCACCCAGACTCATATAGCCACTGGGCAAGCATCTCAACAACATTCACTTATCCAATCAAGGATAGCGATGAATAATTCAGAATCTGTTGGAGAGAGACTGGCGGAACCAGGGAGAGAAATCAAGTGGGAATTAGAGTCTCTACATAGTCACAAAAGGACAAAGCCCAGCCTCTCCTGAATGCCACTGAACCTTACCTGGTTATACCCAAATGCAGACTGTTAGTTTCAGAAGATTTCTGTGAATAGGCTTGAGCAATAAAGCAGCAAATTGGACCTCTGTGTATGGAGCTGATTGTTTACTCCTGACAGTATATCTCACTCCTAATGGTGCCAATGGATGACCTCACCTAGGAATTTCATACAAATATTAAATAGGACTAGAAAGAGAGCCAAGACCTAAGGCACCCAACTAGAACAAGCACAGGATTAGACCCTTGCCTAGTCTAAAATGGAACGAGCACTAGAAGAATAAACACAAAACAATTCCTTGCTTCTAATCCCTTAGACAAATCCAGAAAAACACCGTAACTGATGCTATTAAAAGCCACTGAGACCCCTATGAGATCAAGGATGGACTTACCACCTCACCCTGAGCCACAAGCACAACCAATGGTGTCTCAATACTATAACCCAGGTTGAACTCCAACTCAGGTTATAACTTTATTGTTTATCACCTATGTTACAAGAATCTCATCAGACTGCTTGCCTTACTCTGGGAACAACTAAATAAGGCTTCGTGGATTTATGCTGTTTGCAGTTACACAATAACTCCAAGCTAGGCTCTTGCATGACCCCTCCCTCCAGCCTAGCTGGCAATTCCCCAACAGTGATGCTCTTCTTACTTTCACAGAACACAGTTAAAAATACTGACCTGTTCCCATTACTATTTCCTTACTAATTACTTGTACATTTGTTAGGGACATCTTTATAAAAAAACTACCTTTGGGAGTATTGTTTAGAGGTAACTCTAAAATACACAGCAATACAGGAAAATAATATATTTGAGACAGCAAGTTCATCCATTAACAATTACAACAATTACATCACATCCCTTTAGCATAGCAACTATTCTGTATCTCTATAGCATAAGAAGTATTCCTTATCCATATAGCTGATTATTTGGTGTGTTCTTTTCCATTCTGTAAACATAAATGATTTCAGCTCATAATTTGAAATAATCATTGGGTCAAAAGTCCTTGAAATGTTTCTGGTATGAAAACAAATGACCACAAGATGGAGCAAGCACATTTTCCAAGAGAAGAATTTTAAGAAAAAGGATTGCCTGTGGAAAGATATCTTTTCAATAATTCCAAATTTGAGGGTGAGGTGAAAGTATTTTATTCCCATCACTTTCTATACTTGTGCTGGCTATAGTGTTTTGAAGGAGGAGAAAATGTAGATAAATTTTTAAATAATTATTCATAATTGGAATAATAGATTTTTCATTTTGCAACAAGTTCCAATAATGAGACATACAAGTAGGCCAGATGGAAATGAAAGAGAGGATCACATTTGTAGCCCAGTCAGAAAAAAATAACTGAGTCTTGACATTAGGTTATATCAGTTGTTCTCTAGGCCGATATTCTAAATCAGAGCCAGGCATTTTATGGCCTGCAGGCCATATTGGGCCCTTTGACTGTCCCTGTCTGGCTTGTAGCACTGATGGGAGTTGCAGTAGGGGGGGGCAGGAAGCGTCAACCCTCCATAACAATTCCAGTTTCTCATATGACACCTTGGGAAAACTATTTGCACATTTCTGTTCTAAATTATGGCAAGTAATTGTTTTAAATTACAGGAACAAATCTGCTGCCAAGCTATTGAAAACGTTTGTGAACAGTGATATATTCTCCCTCATGATGTGATGGCAAATGTTATAAGATACTGCAATAAATATTGAATATAAGTTAAATCATTAACCAAATATTTTTATGAACTTCATGTAACCTTGCAATGTGAAATCCTACATTTCTTCCACAATGTGTAGTTAGAGTTTTGAGGATGGTATCACAGTAAAGAATACGAGATTTTCTAAATATGAATGTGAATTACTTGAAAATTACCCTCAATTCCTGCTATTTGTACTGTATTTTGTTTCATCTATTTTTATCTAAAACATATAATCATTACACTGGATGTCAATGTTAAGGACATATTATTTATAAAAAAAAGTTTAACCATCTTATTGACTTTTCACCTCCTTCATTTCCAAGATACCCCTGTGCCAATTTCCCTTGACTCGTTGTGGTGTATAAATATAAAACTGGCATAATAATCTGATGCCCTCCGGATATTTTGGGTAACAATTTCCAAAATTACTCAATACTCTATTTAGGATGTATGGAAACTGCAAGCCAAAACATCCAGAGGCTCCAGGCATCCTTCCTCTGATCTACATTGGCAGTGATCCATACCCAAGTTAATAGGGAATATTATGTTTATTTAGCATGTCAAGTTCTTCATTAGTGCAGAAAACTGCAATGAGCTGCCTGGGTTGTAGAGCAGAAAATAAATACATACCTCCAAGTCTCTAACCAGGTTTTTCCCATTGTGCTTATTCTTGTAGCCCTTCCAAATTCTCTATCTGTCTCTTTCTGCTGTCATTCTCTTGTCTCCTCTTCCATCAGTCTCCCCCTGCTGTCCCTTCAACCAACAGAAGCTAGGGTACTCGTGGCTTCTTCCATCAGTTCTCCAAGGGGCAGAAGCTGAGCATGAAGTGGAGCTGAATCTTCGATCCTGCAGGGCTGTAAATATTTATTTATTTAGTTATTCAGTCAAGCAATTATAAGATAACAGGTATAAGTATAAACATAGTTATGAATACATGAAATGGGTACATATAAGAAAAATAAAAGAAACAATAGGACAGGGACGGTAGGCACGTTGGTGAGCTTATGCAATCCCCTATAGACCTCTTAGGAAAGGGGTGAGATCAATAGTAGACAGTCTAAGGTTAAAGTTTTGGGGGTTTGGGGAAGAAACCACAGAGTCAGGTAAATAAAGGTAAAACGGCCCCAAGCGGCTATACGACATAGAAAATATGATAAACAAAATATAAATAAATAAACAAAATGCCCCCAAGACAACTCCCTCCTTTTCTTCCATATTTCCCACCCCCGCCCCGGATGATTTCTTCTCGGCTCCCTTCCGCCCCACCTGCCAGTCTCCTTTTGGGGAGCAGGCAGACAGGCTGTTCCGAGGGGGACCCGCCTTCCCCCTTTCTTCCCTCGCGGTTACTCCTCGAGCTTTCTTCCTCCACAGCCCCGCTTCCTTTCTTCCCGCCTTTCGCTCGTCTTCCCCCTCCGGCCCTACCTCACCGAGGTCGCTCGCTCGCCCGCCCTTCGGCCGACTCGGCCTGGCCGGGAGCTCCGCCCCCGCAGCACGCATCCCCTTTGCCCCGCCCCGCGGAGCGGCCGGGGCCCGCTATTTCAGGGAGGCGGGGCCAGAGGTGTTAGCCCCGCCTCTCGCCGGGTGGTGACTGCGTTGTGTGGGCCCGGCGGCCGCCGCCGCTCTTGTCTCTTGCTCCGCCGCCTCTTCTTCTCTCCCTCTTTCCCTCCCGCCCGCAGTCATCGCCGGGGCGCGCGCCATGGCGGAGCCGCCCGCTTCTCCCGCCTCGCCAGGAGCTCAGCCCGCGGCCAATGCAACCCCCGCCGCCGGCTTTCAGCGGCTGCTCTTCACTCACGACCTGGTGTCCGGCCGCTATCGGGGTTCGGTGCGCTTCGGCCTAGTCCGTGTCATGCATGGCGAGGATTCCGACTCGGAGGAAGAGGACGGAGGTGGCGGCGGACGAGGCCCTGGCGGCTCCGGGGGAGGCGGCCCCGGAGGTGGCGGAGGAGGAGCCGGCAGCTCCGGCGGCTCCGAGTCCGGGGGCCCGGGCGGGGGCGAGGAGAGTCGCGGGAGCCCCCTCCGCCGCGGGTACGTGCGAGTCCAGTGGTACCCGGAGGGCATCAAGCAACACGTTAAAGAGACCAAGGTAACGCAGCTCCGGCGCCGCCGAGTCTCCTTTTGCATTTGGTCCGCACACGCGGTGGGTTGAGTGGGTGGGGTGTCCGCAATGGGGCTGAGAAGACGGCGGCGGCGGTAGCTGAGAAAAGGGTGGGGAAAGTGGGGAGAGGTACATTAGGCTTGGGAAGGTCTCCCGGGGTTGACAGGTGAGCCAACGGCCAGGTTTTGGGGAGCAAATAGGGGGGAAAGAGGGTAGCGTTTGAGGGTCCGAGAAGAAGTTGGCCTGGAAGAAGCCTGGTCTCTGGCCGTCAGAATGTGCAAAGCCTCCCTTGCACCACTGAGGTTGCCTGGTCTGCAGTGTCTTTTTATGCAAAATAGACCCTCATTAACACGCCGAAGGACTTCTGGTTTCTGCACCAACGTGGAAATAAAAGTTCCAGGTGCTGGTGCGGGTTTTCTTTAGTGCTCTGGGTCATGCATATAGGATTTTATGATGTGTAAAAATGACATTGGCTTCCATTTGACCACCACCTATCTTTGGCCACGTTTGCTCTCATTTTTTTTCTTTACAGACAATATCAGTTGAAGAGAAAAGCTGCATAGTGCCTTTTGAGAAATAGCACTATAGCACCAGGCAGCCTCTGTTGGGCAGCAGCCTGATTCTTGCATCCTTACCTCATCATTCCCAAAGTCATTTTTAATGATTTGTAAGGAAATGCATTCTTTTGAAAGGTAGTTTGGGCCTCACCTGTAATTCTGTGTCATGTTGGGGGTCTTGTTATATTAGAAATAATCATTCATGGCTCAATTAAGGGATTTTTCTTGTCTTGCAGTAATATTTTCATGTTATTATGTTGCTTCTAATTCACAGAACTGCATCCAACCTCTGTTTCTGACTATATTCTACATATGTGATAGAGTTTTTGGAGGTATAATGTATTGTTTATATATTAGAATTCATACATATTTTTGTGTGATATCCTTAAAATTATATTAAGGGCGGTTTGTATTATCCTATCTGAAATTCTGGTGGAGAAATCTAAAGAAATCATTTTATATTAATGTTGTTTACTTTTACCAAATTATAATAGATTGTGCTTTCTGGAATAAAGAAAATGACTATAACAAAATACCTTTGAAATGAAAAATATTGGAGGTTGAAAATTCTTGATTGGAATCCAAGTGTACATTGAAAAAAAAAAGAAAATTATTGTCTACTATAGTATTTGTGTGTTTGTGTACAGACATACACACTCAATGTGATGTCCTAATTGAATTGTTTTTAATTTTCTCTGGTGAAGGGATTATCAAGGTTTGTAAACTAATTTACATAAAGATTTCAGGAGAGTAAAGTTTGAATACAAAGTTGTTCTAAGAGTCTCACTAAAAGGAGGGGAAGGGATAGGCACTAAGAAAACAGATGAATGTCTAGATCTGAAAATTTGTGAGATGGATATTATGTCTCACATAATTATAAGCTTTTATATGCACATTGTTGCAAGCATAATATTTTGATCTGGAATGTATGCATGCTTTCCTATAAAGAAATGATGCGTTCATTTTAAAATAGAATATGTAAGTGCTATTGATGTTTTTCAATTGTTGCATCCATTAAATCTAAGAAGAGTAGAAAAATGGTGTCACTGGCAAAAAAAAACTTTCAAAGCTTGTGCCTAAAAGATTCCACATATGAATGTTTATTGAGCTCAGAGATATATAAACCTATTCACAATAAATGTATAAATTGTATATAAACTATTGGGGCTTTCCTTTAATCCTTTGTAAGAATAATTCAGGAAATTAGTTCTGCGAAGTCTGATTAAAATTTATTAGGAGATGAACTTGAAAATTATTGAATTATTGGATTTGACAAAAACTGATGGATTCAATTCAGAAACTATAAAAGCCAGCCCATGTGTGATGACCCAGGGTGTAACACAAATGTAACAAAATCCAGAATGTAAATAAATGTCCTTTAATGCCTCCAACTTGGCCCCACTGTTCAATCATTCTCAGATGGAGATAAAACATACTCAAAAATAGTCTTCAAAAGAAAGCAATACAGTCCGAATTGAATGAGCAGATAGAGGTGAAAATAAAAACCAAACAAACTACAATGATGAAATTTCCACAACAGAACAGAAGTATTTAGCAAATTCAAGAAGATAACAAGGCACGGTCTGTTGGAAGGACGCCAACCAAGATAACCTCAAACCAAAATAAAACACTTTGTATCCAGCGTTTGTAAGAACACAGGTCCAAACTCTTATGCAGTTCTCACACCTGCAGCCCGTGAAGAGGATCAAGGCCCTCTCCTCCTGACCATGCCTTAGGATGGTAGACCATGTCTCTCCCTTATCCTCTCCTCCCTTAGGATGGATAGGAGATGGGCCGGGTCCTCCTCCGACTGCTCAGCCGGCCTCTGCCCTTCCCCAGCCTCCTCCACAACCTCCGGAGCCACACCTCCACTCCCTTTGGGCTGTTCCTCCTCTCCCTCAGAGTCAGTCTCCACCAGGGGCATGACACCATGTTAGATCCCTGCCAACATTTTTTGCTTTATAAAACATGTCATATATAGTATGCAGGCACAGTGTAATGTTTAGAATTGGAGTAGGAGGTTGGATAGATAGACGTATCATTCACATTTTAGTGCAATCTACATGGCAAAGGATATTTTTAACATTCTCAAATGAGCAATCTTTATTATATTTCCTTATCCAAAGGAATACATTCAAACACCTGTTAAAGTTATATGACAAATACTTTATTTCTCCTAGATGAGAAGCTTTAAACTTGGCACTCTCTTCCTCAGATTCAGATTATGAGTTCATTTATTTTGTCTAAAAAAGGAAGTTAAAATCAAACATTCAGAATTCTGTAAGCATCCAGTATTTTCCTAGGTTTCTTCTCCTTAACAAAACAAACCTGTATCTCAGGAAGTCTTTTTAGATTTGTACTACTGAATGTAGGCAAGGTAATTTTATAAATCGTTATTATCCAATACATCTTACTCTTCTTCCTTTCCCCCGGGGAATTAGGTGGTGTCATAAAAGTAAACATTTTCTGAAATAATTATGGTGTTATTTATATTCTATGCCATCGCTTGGTTGAGAATACTGACAGATTGGATTGATCCATGATAAATCCTCTCTTGCTACTTCAAATAGTATGAAAAGCTAATCAGATTCTTTTGGTTTTCTGCAATTATGTTTTATTGGAAGATTCAGGCAGCTACAAAACTGGTTGTACTTAACAAGAAGTAGTTCTTGTTTTTGTACCTTTAAAAGAATTGTTCAGATTCTGTGTGAGAACAGCACTTCTCTCATTTTTAATAAATTGGCATACCTTTTTAGGCTTCTGGGTACTGTCCCTTTTTATGACCCTGTAATCCCTTGATGTGGGATAGAATTGGGACAACTGGATGGAGCTGAGCGTTCACTGGCCGGATGCTCTACCTGATGCCATGCAGAGTTCACAGCAGATTTTTTTTCTTTGCGAGTAGCATGGTGGCCTAGTGGTGAAGACTCTTGCCTCCCATTTGGAAGGTTGAAAGTTCAGTCCTAGGTAGTGGCAGATGTTTCTACCCTAGGCTTCTTTGTAAACCTGAAAAAAGATATTGTTTCTTTAAAAGTTACACCAGTTGATTCCTTAAAGCAGCATTTTTTTTCTTGCATTGAAGCCTTTAAAATGTAACTTATCTATTGCTATTACTGATACAAGTTCTGAAACATTTCTTTGAATCATTTTTAAAGTATCTTCCGCCCTATCAGCCATAAAGATCTAAGGACCAGGAGACCTCTAGATAAAGTGTGTCCAACCTTTTGGCATGCCTGGCCGCATCAAGTGAAATGGAATTGTTTTGGGCCACATAAAAATATCTGTAATATAATTAATTATATAAATAGCAAAGTTACTTTTTATGTTTTTTTTAATAATATATCCTTACTAGATGTCCAGGGCCACATTGTGGCCTACGGGCCACAGGTTGAATACTCCTGGCCTAGAGGAAAACGAATTTGACATGAGCTACAGCTGCTATTAAGGCCTATCTTGTGGAGGTAAGAGCAGGGAAGTGTCAATGCTTCTTTGCTTTTAATTGCATCTGCAGAATACTGCCCAGTGGCCCTGTGCCTGGCCCCTGTTGGTCAAGAGGCCCTCAGAGGCCTACCTTCGGGGCCTCACAGGAACATTTCCTGTGCATCTGGCAGATAAAATCATCCTGATCATTCTGATTCCACTTGTATGCCAAGCATGGGAAAGTCCTATGGAGATGCCTGGAAGAGGAACTTACCTAATTATCTGGAAACAGCTTGATCCTGTTGGACCTGAAGTGGACAGGATCCGTCAGACTGCAAACACACCTGTGAGTTAGATCCGTGTTCCTCCTGGTTGATCAAAGCTGTCTGGGAAGTTTCACCTGGATCCAAGCAATGGTGAATTCAACCTTGACGGAGGGGATGTTTTTCAGCTCTTTTTAAAGAGATACTGGTGTGCCCTCTTTTCAAGATACCATTGCTGGACCATACCGTTATGGACAATTTTTATCCCGTCTCGCACCTCCCCTTTTTAGGGAAGACAGTTGAGACTGTGGTAGAATTATAGCTCCAGAGAGATCATGAATGAAATGGATTATTTGGACCCCTTTTGATCAGGAACAAAAACAGCACTAGCCACACTTCTTGATGGCAGGAGCAGGATGGGAATAATGCATCCATCCTTGCTTTTCTTAACCTCTTGATGGCTTTTGATACTTAGGGCCAAATTAGGAAGTTGGAGATTGGTGGCACGGTTCTGTGCTGATTCACCTCTTTCCTCTGACGTCCGTTTCAATTGGTATTGTTAGGGAGTAATACATCCAGCCCATGGCTCTTCTTTGTGGGGGTTACCACAAGGTCTGGTCCTTTCTAAAACCTACACAAAAGCACTAGGTGAGAACATCCATCACCATAAGATGAGACATCATCAGTATGCTGATACTATTCAACTATATATCTTTGTCCAGGGTGAATTAACTGAGGCTGTGGATATGTTGTTGTTTTTTGCAGTGCCTGTAAGGCTGTGGTAGCCTGGATGACGAACAGCCTTGTAAGATGGAGTAGCTGGTGGGTAGGGGACTCTTCTGTATCCAGGAGTTTATCTTGGATGAGGTTGTACCTCCCAAGACAGACTCTGTATGTAATCTGGAGGTCCTCCTGGACTCCTCAAGAAGCAGGTGGCAGACATAGCTAGGAGGGCCCTTTGTCCAATTATGTGCCTGTTGCACCCCTTCCTGGATCAGAAAACCAACCTCTTGGCCATTCATGGCCTGGTCATCTCCCTTATGGACTACTGCAATGCAGATTATGGACATGGGGCTACCCTTGAAGAGTTTCCAGAAGCTTCAGCTAGTAAAGAATGTGGCCACACAAGCAATATTGGGTCCTCAAGGTTGGTGCATGTATTTCTTTACTGCGTGAGCTTCATTGGGTACATTTGCTTCAAGGTGTTGCTTATAACCTTGAAAGCCCTAAGTGGTGTGCCACCAGGTTACTTTAGGAACTATTTTATTTCCATTACATCAGCCTACCTCAACCAATCAGGCAGGGAAGATGTGTTATGGATTCCGTCAGTTAAAGAATTTTGATGGGCAGGTGGGCTCCAAGAAGAGAGTGTTCACTGCTATTGCCTTGTCCTGTGGAATATTCTTCTCCCAGCATAGAGGTGGGCGCCCATCTCCTGGCCTTTCAAAGGGGTTTGAAGACATGGCTCTGCTGACTCTGCAAGTATAATGCAATTTGGAGGAAGTTTGCACCTTAAGATCCTCTCCTTGCCTCTTAACTTTTAATTATTTTAATTTTGTTTCTACTTGGCTTCTTTTACCAATGTATTGCATTTTAATATGGTGTTTGCACTTTTATGCTTTTAATTGTACATTGCCCAGAGAATGAGATGGGTGGTACCTAAATTTGATAAATAATAAAGGTAAACTTTAGATTGCTCTGTGCCGGGTAGTAGTCAGATTCAGAAGTTGAAGTCTTTCAGCAATTTAGACTGAAACTGTTTTCTAGCAATTTGGAATATTTCCATAATGATACCATAACTAATGATGTTGTTGGGGCAGAAAGTTCCTTGCAAGGTCTGGTTAATCCTGGTTTCACTACACAGCAATAGCTGGAATAAATTAAATATCTTCAGTTATTACTTTTATATTCTTTCTCAATATCAAAATTCTGCAAATTGCCTAGAGTTCATTTTCAGCTACCTTCAGAAAGTCAAGTTTTGTTAGGATTCTATTCACATTCTTCTGAATCCTATATCTCTTTTAGATTTATTAATCTGCATGGTAAGCCATGAATGAGGTTAATAGAAAACATGTGAAAAAGCAATCTTTTTCATCATTTTTGAATTGATCACCTTCATTTAGGCTGTTATGAGTCTGTTGCTATTATCTACTTCTACAATGGAATTATTTCTAAGCTTTTCTTCATTCAGTTGTGGAGGGGGGAAATGTTAACTCTCTTCCAAACTTAATTCAAGAAGCTAGTACTTTCCTTTAAAATTCTAAAGGGTTTTAATCTCAAATACTTAAGTGAAAATGTATTTCCGTATCAATTTGCCATGAATTAAAATTGCCCAATATTCTAAATTCTGCTATTTGGGGAATATGTGGCATACGCATTCCTTATGCACATAAGGAACGTGCACTTATGCACATAAGAGGGTCTTTTTTCTCATGCTCCCTAATATTAAAAAGTCATATGTTTGTAAGGAAGGCATTTCATAATTTCCATTTCAAGACAGCAACTTCTTTCTGCAGCTTAGGAATTAAAATTATTGCTTTATTTTTTGAGACAGTTGCAGCCTGAAAGTAGAAATGTTCCAATGTATCATCTATTGGTGCAGCAAAAAAAAACAAGGTGTGTGTGTGTTTGTTTGTTTATTTTAAGGGTGATGGTGAAGAGAGCGAATTCCCAGTATGTACCCCCAAACAAAGAATTCTAGATCTTATTATATTTATCATAAAGAATTGGAAGTTTTGATGTAGTATATGGTCTTTAATGATCTGAGCTACTGGTCTAATCATCTAAAAATCCTTATATAACATACTTCTTGCTTCTCACATTTTATCTAGTCTCTTGGGGAGAATACCTTTCTGATACTTCTCACAATTAGTCTAAGATTTATACAGTTGAACTCTTAACCTGACCAGTCCTCTTGTATATCCATAACAAAGTAATATATTCTTTACTTCAATTTTCCTGCATGTTAAACATCATGGCTTAATTTTATACAGGGTGGTGACTCTGCTACTGAGGTTTTTTTTAAGAGAATATTAATGTATGTAATTTATGATATGAAATGAAAATGTTAACTTGAATGGTATTCCTCTTCCTGAAAGAGTTTTTTTAAGTAGCATAAGAATTAAACAACTAGTATTCTACAATTACCAGAGCCAAGGTTGGTAGGAATTTTGTGTTCATTTGTTTGCTGGAAATTTTCTTTTCTGAGTTAAGAGTTTTAAAAGGGAGTAGAAAACATAAGGCTTCACTTAAATCTTTAAGTCTGGTATTTTATTAAACCTAAGTCTCTTTAAAAGTCTCATTCTGTTTAGCTTCCTGTTTTCCAACTTTGGATCTATTGGTTGGTATGTGCTACTGGATTGTATACAAAATGGTATCATCTTACTTCTCTCCGCCCCACACCCCAAGCACTACAGTATCATGAGGACAGTGACAAAAAGGCCATCTGAACAACAAAATTTGCTCCATTATTTTTATTCTAAATGATGCAAAACAGCTTCAACTGCTTAACAGTTAAATATCCAGCTGAATATGTTTTACCAATAAAGGAGAATATTTGTAGCTGAAGGTTGGAGTGAAGGGGGTCCTTGGTGCTCCTTTAGCTTGGTTGTTTTCTTGTAGATGTTTGATTACCCAAAGTAGGCAATATCATCAGTGCTAGTCCTAGCACAGGTAACGTTACCTTGATTGGGTAATGAAACATATGCAAGGAAACAACCAAGCTAAGGGAGCACCAAAAAGTTGTTTTATTCCTTCATTTTTTAAGATTCAATGGGCCATTGCCTATTTCTCATTCACCTGGGCCCTTTTGAGGAGTTTAACCATAGTGTCTAGAACTATACATATATTCCTATCAGATCTGGCCAAAGGAGCATAATTATTATTTAAAATGTGTTCTGTACCCCACTTACGATCACTTACGATTATGGGACTGAAATTTTGGGTTGTGATTGGACCCAATTTTAGTATCATTTTATTGCAATTTGGTTTAAGTGAATCATAGTTAAGTGGATCACACATTCATTAAGTAAAAATTCCCCAGCTGACTTTGTTCTTCCGAAGTTGCAATAGGTCATAGGTTGCTTTTTCTGAGACCATCGTAACTTTGAACTATTGTTAAAAGAAAAGATATAAATCTATCTATATGTTGTTACAAAGTATTCCCTTCTATTTCAGAAGACTGCTTAATGATAAATTCTAAAATCTTTCTAAATGTTCATGTGATGTTAATTGGATATGTAACACCTGTTTGACTATTCCCTTCCTCCATTTCTGGATTTGGGAAGAAAATTAATCTACCTCTACTTTTACTTGCGTTTCAAAAATTATACACAGAGTATATCCTCAACATTTCTTTAAAATTCTAGGACCCAATTAATCTTTCCTTGAAGACTAGTTGGATGTTGCCATACTGTTTCCTTATGTATCAGTTTAATGATTGAATTAATTTTTTATTAATATAGATGGGTTATTAAATGGATCTATCTATGTTTATTTTAGCTACTACTAATGTATGTTCGTTCTTTGCTGACAGTATAATCATCACGGTATTAGATTTTTTATGTTGGTATTTTACTTTTTATTCCACTATTATTATTTCTTAAATGTCACCTCTTTCTGAACCACATTAAAAAGAATGAGAATACTCATTAGTTAGAATGATAGGGTTTTGTTTTTTTAATGTTTCCTCTATACAATGGCTTCAAAGGTGGATAGCACCCAGGTTGGCAAAAACTCCCTTTTGTAATCTGCCTAGCTCCTTTCTTGTTAAGCAGTCTTGTCCCCCAAAATACAAGTTATTAGTTTTTGTTGATAGTGTTCTAAGAATTAAGTGAATCTATATAAACAATTTGAGTAGGTTACCTTTCTTCCATTTTTAAATTATTTACCTTCAAAATTACTGGTATGGGGAGTTCAGCTCTGGATTCTTTATTGTTTTATGCTTTCTTCACCTTATAAAAAAGATGGGTGCTGTACCAGAAACTTTGATATTTTACATTTTTATTGTACCTTTGTATATACAAATAGTCCTTGTTTAATAACCACAGCTGGGACCAGCAACTCAGTCTTTAAACAAAATAGGCATTAAGTGAAATTGCTCCTGTCCTTATGATTTACTTTAGTTTTGCTTTGCTTTACAGTCCTATGAAAGCAATAAATGTGAGAGGATTGATTGTAAAGTTATTTTTTCATAACTGTTGTAATTGCAAAAGTTCGCTAAACAAGGCAGTTACTAAATGAGAACAATCTGTGTATGGCTCTGTATACATATTTAATTTTACTGAAGTTTTTAAAAGAGAAATGCAGAGAAGATTATAAAAAAAAATGAAAAATAGTAATAGCACATTGGTTGTTTTTAGCATTATAATTCCGTAAGTAAACAAAAACAAAAATTGACAGACATACTAAATTAATATAAACTTAACTATATCACACATTCATTTCATATTTAATAACTATACTATACTTTACATGAGAGCATTTTTGTGAATCACACCCCAATCAGAAGACGTCTTCGCAGACCTTAGAGAAAGAGTGGTTGAAGTTCATGAAGCAACTTTTTTACTTTTGTTAATAAAAGTCTACAAAATCATTACTTAATGTTTTGCCCATTAACCAAACACAATCAGACAGATAGTCTACAAGTGGAGAAAACGCACAGAATCATCATTCTTTTCAGGAATAATCATCCTACAAAAATCACCCAATAATAAGATAGGACACCCCAAAACAGAATAAAAGCAAAGGATTGGCATGCCACTCTGGCATTGTCTTGTGTCAGTGTTCATCTCTTTACCATAGGGGAAACCCAGAACAAGAGTAATACTGTATATATGAGAAGAGATCACCAGGAAATTTTTCCTTAGAGGATGCACGGTTGGTCCCAAGTTTCTCAAAGACTGCCCAGAGGATCTGGCAGACTATTGGAATGTTAGACAGATGAAAGTGAAATGTTTTGGATAAAATACTCCATATGAATCTCATTCTGACATTGAAGCATAGAGGTGGGGGTAATATAGCTTGAAATGTTCTTGCAGTCACTGGACCAGAATGATTTGCAGTTAATTATGCTGGTGCATGAAATTAATCAGACCTTAACAAATTACTAGTAGTTAATGTTTTTTTGTCTTCTGAGAAGCTCGTCACTTCCATCCACAAGCACACTAAGCAAACAGCCAGCAGTATCACATTCCTTTCCATGTGCATCCTCTATAATGTGCTTGTTTATTTATGTGTAATCCCCCTCTAAGGAATATAGATACAAACATTAATTTCCTTGTTAATCATCCAAAGTTCATTCCAAAGAGTGGGGGAGTGGAGAAAAAAGCTATGAGATTTGACCTGCAATACCGACTTCCTTGTGATCTCAATTTTGGAAACCATCCTCACAGCTTGGGGCAGATAAATTTTTATAAGCTAACTATTTTTGCTACCATTTAAGATGCATTAGAGGGATGCGGTGGCTCAGTGGCTAAGATGCTGAGCTTGTCGATCAGAGAGTTCGGCAGTTCATTGGTTCAAATCCCTAGCGCTGCATAATGGAGTGAGCTCCCGTTACTTGTCCCAGCTTCTCCCAACCTAACAGTTCAAAACCATGTAAAAATGCAAGTAGAAAAATAGGGACCACTTTGGTGGGAAGGTAACAGTGTTCCGTGCACCTTTGGCATTTAGCCATGCCAGCCACATGACCACACATGACTCTTCGGACAGCGCTGGCTCTTCTGCTTTGTAAAGGAGATGAGCATCGCCCCCTTGAGCCGGAGACTAGTACCACGTATGTGTGAGGGGAACCTTTAACTTTACCTTTTAAGATGCATTACCAAAAGAATATAATAATCCTGTAAAGATGTTTCATTGGAAGACAAGTGAAAATTATTTTATTTGTTCACTTGTTTATTAAATTTATATGGAACCCATCTTGTAGCAACTCTGGGCAGTTTACAAAGTGATAAAAAGACTTTGTGATAAAAAGACTATTTAAACAATTCAAATTAAGATAGGTTAAATAAAGACTGTGTTTGACTAACAATTATCAATTCATCTGAGCCAACAGAAACATGAAACAGCGATTAAATAGTGATTTCTTAACTAACAGCAGAAATACAAATTTGTAAAATGTGGATTTAGGGCTAGTATATTGGTGAAAATTCCATTCAGAAAAAATGTGAGTAGTGTGTTAATTAAATAGGCCTTACCAATATAAGCTTAAATTTAATGGTGCTATTCTTTCTTATTGAATTTTCTAGTAATAGTACATGGGTACCTTTAGTTTAGAACAAAAACCTTTGAGAGGATTTTAATGAATTCAATCATAATAGAATGCCTTTGAATTTAAACAATGACTACCTTTACATCTATGGAACCAGCTGGCTAAGCAGAGTCATTTGTCAGCATTCACACTTTTGATTTCCAGGCTACAGTACAAAATAATGATATTTAATTTTACTGGAAACTGAACTTCTTCACTAGCTACATTTCTTTCATTCATACATACTGTGATTTTTTTTTTGTTTAAAAAAGCAAATTTATGTGCTTGCATTACAGTAAAAGAGTTGTGGTAAGAGGATTCCTATTTATAATTTTAAAAAATGTAATTTGTATTGAGTCCAGCATTTTATGCACAAGCAATCCATAATCCAAATTCTACTCTAGAAGGAAGGAGGCAACCATTCCTTTAATACTTTCAAATACATGTTGTTTCATATTTATGACCCACCAAAATGATCCAAGACAGAAAACTAAGTTTTAAGCTATTGGACTATCTGATCAAATAGTATTTCAATCATGAAGTATCCTTTATTGTCAATTGTATATTTTAAGATTAATGAATAGAGGTAGGTGAAGTAACATTCAGTAGTTGGATTTTTGAAGTGGCTTTGCACTTCTCAGCATATTAAATGTCTTACTGATTTGCTTCATAAATAGATGTATTGTTCAAAATCAATCAATTATAACTGTTACTTGAGGAGATGTGATATATAGGAAGGCTGTATAAGATTTTATTAAGGTAACCTTCTACTTGGAATACGTTGATTTGCTTAATGACCACCATAGAAAAGATTGTAACAGTGGGTCATGTGGGTGCCTCAGGTTATGACTTATGATGGAAATTTCAGACCCCATGATGTTGAGGACATACTGTAACCTACAACAGTAAAATAGCATTCTAGGAATTCATATAGATTCTAAAGAATCCTGTTTCTTAGCTTGGTCTACTTCAGTTGCTGATATTACATTAGATAAATAGCATTTAGAAAATGCTGTATAATTATGATTTTCTATGTAGTATCTGACATAAATTTTGTAACAAACACTACCAAAATGAAATGCCAAATTCTTGGGAAGAAAGGAAAGATTTAATTCCTTCATTTTGCGTTGTCTTCTCCAAATCATTCCTTCATGAAGCAAGTGGACTTCATGCAACAAATGCATTTAGAAAACTAATGTCATTGTCACATTGGGAAGAGAAATGGTAGGAGGAGAAGGGATCCATCAGCACATTAGTTTTGGAAATTGAACAAAACCAAGATTAGTGAGGCAAGAGAAGCAAGCAAAAAAAAAGCTCACCTAGGAATGGATCAAGTTGGCGCTGCTGAGAAAACTGTAAAAATCTCCTAATGCATCCCTATGGAACAAGCTTTTGTACTGTGTCTCAGAACACTACCAAGTTCTTTTGAAAAAGTTGGAAGGAAATGTATAGCTTGAAACAACCTAGTTGTACATAAGTGATTGTTATTGGTTAAAATCCACAAGTCTTTGAGAAAGGGAAGCATACAGATACATATATAAATAATTTGTCAATACCTGTGGATATTTATTATACTATCAGATACCATTCTTGCTTTAAAATTACTTTTGCTTCATTTCCTAATTGAATGTAGTGAAGATTGCCTGTTTAAAATGCTATTTCCTTCTAGGGTAAAGATTGTCATATATTTATGTCCTGTCAATTAAAGAGTCCAAAAGAAAGTCAAATGTAACTGACGATAGCAGGGGTGTCAAATTAGATTTCTTTGAGGGGTGGATCAGCATTGTACTTCTCCACGGGCCGGCCGGAGGACGGGGGAGATGGGATGGATGTCTCCTGCACACCCTGCCGGCCAAAACGGGGCACGGAGGGTGCGTGGCCTCCTCATGCCCTGTTTTTGGCCTGGACAGCCTCCTACAGCACACTGCTGTTGAAAATGGGGCCCAATGTTGCTAAGATAGACAGTTACTAAATGAGTTTTGCCCCATTTTATTATCTTTTTTTGCCACACTTATGAATCACTGCAGTTGTTAAAATAGTAACTTTGCTTATCACAAGTTTGCAAAAGGAGATCATATGACCCTGGGACACTGCAACCATCATAAATATAAGTCAGTTGTCAAGCATCTGAATTTTGATCACATGACCGTGGAAACGCTGCAGTGGTCAGAAGTGTGAAAATGGTCATAATTCATTTTTTTCAGTGCTGTTTTAACTGAATGGTCACTGAACGAACTGTTATAAGTTGAGGACTACTATATTTGAACCTTCAGATGTGGGATTTATGGATTAATATACAATTTTAAAAATGTCTATTTTTTTTAAAAAAAATGAACAACTCCACATACACACCATTCCCCATAAAGTATGTTCTGAACGTTAAACAATAGATGGGGAATTCAAATTTAATGTAGTTTGAGTGCAAAACATTTTGCAGATCAATATGGCAGAAAGACTTATTTTGTCACATAATAATAGGTAATTATTTTTCAAATCAGCCAAAGATTCAGAAATCCCCACGATCAAAGAAAACGAATACAATCAATCTTGAAAATGGTTCACTCTCTTGAGGTATACAGGATACATTACTAATGAGATACCATTTTTTAAAATCTGAATTTTTCTCTTCTGTCCTTCTTAGCTTTACTACCTTTATTTATTAGCTTTTACTGGTTTTGCCTTTCCAAACTCAGTTCATCACTTTAATCTCTGCAACTTCCTAAGTCAGGTATAGAAGTCACTTGTGGTTCATGAGAGAAGCTTTCCTTAGAGCAGGGGTTGCCAACCTTTCGGACCTCAGGGACCACTAATATGAATTTTGACTGACTGTAGCTTGCTGATGTAGGTGGGAAAGTCAGTCCCATATTCCAGAGCTGCACTAGTCACAGGACTGGCCCTTTGGTCATCCCGGAGCAGCTGCTCCTCCACCCGAGTGCACCAGCCTGTCATGGACTGGAGGAGCTGCTCTGGGATGACCAAATGGCCAGTCTTGTGACTACTGCAGCTCTGGAATATGGGACCAACTTTCCCACCAATGTCAGCAAGCCACCCCAGGGCGGATTTCCTTCCCCCGCCATTGGTCTTACCCTTCCAGTTCCAGCTTGCGTGGCTCTACTCAAGGTAAGGTTTGCACTCGGGTGAAAGGTGGGGGCCAGCAGGTGGACGGGGCATGTGGGCGGGCAGCCTTGTGTTCCTGCGCAGCCTGGATTAATTACTTTGGGGGGATATTTCTCTGTAGATCACCAAAATTTTCTTGCGGACCACCAGTGGTCTCCGGCCCACTGGTTGACGACAACTGTCTTAGAGGATCATAGGACTTTTCCTCCCTGTTTCCTGATTTCTTTGGAACTGGAGAATTGAGACATTAACAAAGCATTTCCACAGGGTTTTTTAAAAAAATATTCTACTAATTGATATGACAATGGGATGTTTTTATAAGGATATTTGTAAGGATATTCTATATTTTGTTTAGATGTGCACATTTGTGCAAAATAATGGGCAGCTGCTCTATTGGTTCTTGGGATGTAATAGAAATTTAGTGTGAGATACCAGGTTTTTTTTTGCTTTTTATTAAGGAGCGTAAGTGAGAGGTTTGAGCATTTTAATTTGCTTACCCTCATTTGATAAGTGACCTAATTGCATTGTATTCTTTTCCAAATTCCTCCCTTCTCTCAAACCTTCATAATACAGCTAAGGCATTTGCTTTTCAAATTGCAAAATGAGTTCTCCCCCCTCCCCATATTTATTTACTTATTTATTGGTATCCATGCAAGATTTCAGTCCAAAGCACTTTAGAGAAAGTATACTTATAGATTATGATGTGGATTTATGCACTACGGGTAGTCCTTGACTTACAGACATAATGGAATTTCTGTTGGAATTTCTAATGGAAAGTCATGATGGCTATAAGTTGATGTGACCACATCCAATTTTATGACTTGTTTTAGAGTAGTCATTAAGCAAACACCGTGCTCAGTAGGTGAATGTGGTGGCCATTAAACAAATGCTGAAGTCATTAAATGAACCAGTGTGTTCCTGTGGGTGTATTTTGCTGGAAAGGTGGGGTGGGGATTATTTGTTTGTGATTACTTAGCCATGGAATACTGCAACCATTCATAAAAGTGAGCTGATTGCCAAGCACCCGAAATTCAATTATATGACTACTGGAGAAGTGTGCAGTTGTCGGAACTCTGGAGCTGGATATAGTAGCAAAAAATGTGTTGCTGCACTGACTTACTACAGCAGTTCAAGTTGCAATCATTAAGTGCAATCTTTCCCATTAATGTTGCTTGTTGAAAGATGGCATTAAGGTTCACAAATGGTAATCATGTCTGTAGGACACTGTGACTGTTGAAATTGTGTTCCAGTTGTCAAGCACTCAAGAGTGCAATCCTATGACTGCCGGGGTGCTGCAATGATCAACTTCAAGAACTGGCCAAAAGTCTTCTCATTCAGTTCCATTGTGACTTCTAACAGTTGCTGAATGAATGATTGCTAAGCAGAGCTGCCTGCTTTTACATATTTTTTCTGCTTAGTCATTGGATCTGGCAGTTTGTGGTACTTAATTATTGTCCTTCCTCCCCCCTCCCCACAAAAATACCTGTCCTCTTAAATGCATTTATTAAGTGTTGGAGCTAAAATTTCACCCTGACCTGGGTTTCCATTGTCATGCTTGAAATTCCAAAACAGGAGCTCACAAGAAACTAATTTTAACTGACTATATATTTAAAATATACACTAATCAGCACTGGACTGAATATTGGGTACTTGTGCTTTCGCATAATTCCTGTTCATTCCAGGAGCTCTGACAGAGCAGTGCTGACAGTGCTGACAAGCATCCCATATTTTACAGGAACTGTTCCAGTATTACATTCAGTACACTCATGCCAATCTGAATGTCATTCCACTGGTACACATTGGCCTTTGATTTCCAGAATTCCTCAGCATGGCTGAGATTTCCAGCAGGAATAAGTTAATGCAAGGGTCGCCAACCTTTTGGACCTCAGGGACCACCAAACTCATAATTTTAAATCCTGCGGACCACTAATGTGAATGATGGTGGCTTGCTGATGTTGGTGGGAAAGTCGGTCCCATATTCCAGAGCTGCACTAGTCACAGGACTGGCCCTTTGGTCATCCCAGATCAGCTGCTCCTCCACCCGGTTGCACCGGCCTGCCATGGACTGGAGGAGCTGCTCCGGGATGACCAAAGCGCCAGTCCTTTGACTACTGCAGCTCTGGAATATGGGATCGACTTTCCCACCAATGTCAGCAAGCCATCCCGGGGCGGACTTCCCTCCCCTGCTGTTGGTCTTATCTTCTAGTTCCAGCTCGCATAGCTCTACTCAAGGAAAGGTTTGTGCTCGGCCGAAGGGTGGGCGCCAGCGGGTGGTTGGGCCACGTGGGTGGTGCAGCCTTGTGTTCACACGCAGCCTGGATTAATTGCTTTGTGGGGAGTGCTTTGATGGGGACATTTCTCTGTGGACCACCAAAATTTTCTCACGGACCACCAGTGGTCCCCAGTCCACTAGTTGGCGACCACTGGGTTAATGCATCTAAACATTATCAGATTGGAAAGGCAGCCTGACGTCAGAAAATATCTGTGTTTCTCTCTCAATATATCTTTTTAAAAATGCATTTGAATTATCTTGATGGGTATAGCTCACTTGAAAGAATATCAAAAAGGTTTTTTTTGTCTTCCAAGATGTTTAAAAGAAATAAAATTTAAACATCCTAGAAGGCAAGAAATTTTAAAATATTTATTCAGATATATTTCTAGAACCCTTTAACAGAGTTTGAGTATATTTTCTACTTATGGAACATCAGGTATACACAAAACATAACTGCACCCAGTCATTTTTCACCCAGTCATTTTTGCATTAATAAATAGTTGAAGCTTATAATAAATGAAGAGTTCTGCTAAAACTTCCATTTGCCTCTCTCTATAAGAATTTGAGTTAAAAAAAAGTCTTAGCCCCTATTTTATTTTCAAGGAAATATATTGATATTATGCAGTTCTGTGGAATCTGTGGATGCAATTGAAAACTGATAGGAAAGCCTTAATGGGAAGTAGCATTTCATGAAGCTATTTTGTTAACTCTAACAGAAACATTGAATACATATGCAAATTCTTGAATTATAGTCGCAGCTTTACAAATACAAATTTGCTGAATGTGTAATTGACTCTCAGACCAATTCATTTAAAGGTATTTGGCACAGTTCAAACATATAAGCTTGATGTATGCTACATATTACATGATAAAAATGGAGTGATATCTTGTTGCACATTGTTTTGCTCTGTAGTAGGTAGAAAATGGAGATAGATTAACTGGAAACATTTTTGTCCCAATGTACATTCAGTGTCCATGTGTTTCCAAATACTGAAAAAAGTCTACATAAACTAAATGCCAAGGAGAACATCAAGAAGTGAAGATAAGTAGGTGTGGTAAGTAGGCAGGCAGGCAGGCAGACCTGCTGTTTAAATAGTTTAGCCTATTCAAATTTATATAATCTTTTGTCTAGGTGATGTTTCTCCAACATAAAAACACATGCATTCACACCCCACCCTCACACAATAGGATAGATTGAGAATACCACACAGAGATTTTTTTTTTACACACCTTTAAAAATTGGAGAAAATTGAACCACAGATTTTCCAGTTTGTTATTTGCTTTCCTCCATTCAAATAATGGATCTAGAGGGATTCTTGTCTGGGTCTTTTTGAAAAAGATTTTAGTCTGAAAGATTGTTAAAAACTATCTTTCAGACTAAATTTTAAGTATATCAATAATATAGTTTAAAAATGCAACTTAAATATTTTTTATAAAAGGAAATATATAACATTCAAATACAGCATTTAAAAAAATAAAACTGTTCAAAATCTAGCAAAAAAGGTGCCTTTTTATGAGTCTTATTTTGAAACTATGCACAAGGTGTTGAAGTAGATAAAATGTACTGTTCTAGATGTATAAATGCATTTTCACTGTTTTTAATGGTTTGGAGTTATGATGAAAGTTTGCCAGATTTTGCTGATGGCTTGCAATCAATAAGCATAGCCAATACAGATAAAGATCAGCAACTAATGCATGACCTTAGAGTAAAGAGGTAGAAATTGAATGAAATCTGATAATGCAGAGTATGATGTCAAATAGATCAGGATTAGTAATAAGTACTTCTGCTGTCCCTTGTGAGCTTACCAGCTGAAAGAAGAAGAGACCAAGAGTCTGGGGGAAAGTGAGAGGATATCCAAATTGATAGAATAATGGCCAACTAAACAACATGAAACAAAATGCACTACAGATAGTCTTCCATCTATGATCATAATGGAGTTTCCTCATTACTGACACATGTTATGACACCTATTAAGCGAGATAGCCTCCCTTAACAACCCTTATCCCCTGTTTGGCCTGATGTGGTCGTTAAACAGAGCACAGGAGTGAGAACGACTCTGGGAAGCCCAGCCCTAGCCTTCCTGCCTCAGGCTATCCTCACTCTCTGAGATACTCCCATGCTCTGCTTCCTGCCCTTGGGTTCCCATGTCTCTTGGGTCTGTTATGCACTTACTTTTTGAAGATCTCTGGACCTCATGTTGCAAAAGGATATTCCATCCTTCAGTGTTCCTGGGTCATATGGCTGTGCCTCAGAAGCAGTCCAGGAACAGAGCACTTCACTCTGCTTCCCTAATGTAGTCTCTGTAGTGTTGCAGTTTTCTGCAGTGTTGCCTAGACTGCATTGGGAAAGCAGCAGACTGGTTTGTCACTGAGCAGCATGGTGCAATCTGGAAGTGGCTGCCATTTTCCAAGTGCCCACATTGAATTGTTTGGAAAACGCCAGCCACTCCAGGTCACACCATGCAGCCTGGTAATGAAGTGGCTTGCCATTGTTCAAAAAACATAACTTCTGAAGCATTTCGCTATATGAATTATTCTGAAATTATTATTCTTTTACAAAACTGGAGTTTTAAATACATCAATAATTGTCTACCACCAAACTTGTAAAATGGAAACAAGTAATCCATTAAGCTGTGGAAATACAGAAAAAAAAGATACCAAGTTTAAACTGCATTGGGTGCAAAAAGAATTTAAAAGTGTCTTCATCCTAGCATGCAACAAAATTGATTTATCTCTGCTGTGTTTATTGTCTAGGAAGCAGGATAAAAAATGTCAAGAAAAAAGAATTCAGTGACCAAAATTTGATCATTTGATCATTTTTTAAAAAACATTTTAATACAATTAAATGAGAAAAGGAAAGAATGGGCATCCACAAAACAAAAACTCTAAAATGCAAAAATAATTCTACAACAAAAATAACTCATTGAAAAGGAAAGGTTTTTTTGTGTATACCTTGCCTACATACTATATACATGCATATATAACAATACAACTCAGTTTTTAAAAAAGTCAATGACTTTATTTTATTATCCTGCCACAACCAATAAACACGGGATCATTGTCCTGTATTTCCAATATGTTAATATAAGGACATCTCAGAGGCTGTTTCTAGACAACATCGTAATTCCTGGGGGGAAAAAATGCTTCCCTGCTTCTCATGCCATCCAACTTCATCCAACAACTGCCATTTTTTTCTAAAAGTTTGTCTTTTTAGGGAGTCTTCTTCGTCTATTGGCTGTGATGGTTAGGAATTCTTTAAATTCCAATCTCAAAAGTTCTGAAGAACTTGTATTTGGGAAAGATTGCTGTTGGTTGAGAACCTAAAACTATCCAAATGAATCAGTTCTGAAAAAAAGCAGTTAACATTTACTGTTCTGATGAAACATACTATCATCTGAAAACACAGCTTTAAAAAACTCATCAGAAATATCTCTTAACGTCTTTAGCATTAATCATCTTGGCTAAGACTTGTAGATTTTAACTACTTCACTGCTTTGAAATTTAAAATCTACAGTAACATATAAAGGACCACAAATTCTCATATTCCATTAGGAACTTGTTGGAATGTAATGTATCCTTGTTAAGAACTGTGGACCTCTGGAGATATTTTACAGTGGGACCCTTCCATCTTAACATATGAGAGTGATGTGAAAGTTTTGCTATGAGAAAATAAATCTGCTCTCAGATCAGCTACGGTCATTTCTCAGGAAACAATGGTTCACTATTTGCTTGGGAGTAAACCTGATTAAATTCCATTGGGGCTTACTTTTGTTTATTTGCAATACCGATTTGGAGCAGTATGCAAGTAAAAAGGACAATGAAAATCAATATAACATTACATTAAATAAAACAGTACAGCAACCATGGTGTCACTCTAATTGGCTTCCTTAATATGAAACTGCCCACCACATTCTATTTTCAAAGGCAGTCCGGCTACAGCATGTTGTAATGAAGTTATGAATAACTGTTGTCAATGTTTCCCTGTCCAAATAGGGCCATGTAATGTATCCAGTGGGCTACATTAGTTGAAGCTACCTATCCCTAACCTTCATCTTATGTTCAAGAAGTTATGAGTCTATGAGTGCTCCTATGTCATATTGAGCTCTTTGGGAGGAGTATGATCCCTCCTAGAGCAACCACCAATGTTTCTGGATTAACAGATTAGCTAGAGATCTGTCTCACCTTGTTTTATCCCATACATATCCTTACAGCCTCTAGATAACCATTTAACTCTTACACAAAATCACAGCTCTGGAATAATGATATGCCATTGAATATCATCAGCTAGGCATAAACTGAAGAATGCATTTTATGGTATGACTTCTACTTTGATGTTTTGTATTGCAGATCTTATGCTGAAATCTAAATATACCAACAGAGAGAATTGCTGAATGCCTATTATGTTTCTTTGATGTTTTATGTATTTTATTTCATTTCATTATTTTATTTTAGCCTTCTTAAAAATAATGTTGCTCTATTAATAGGAGATCTTACCAGTGCTTTTTAGTTGCATATATCTAAGTACATTTTTCTTGATCAAGATTCCTAATTGCCAAATGTGGAAAAGAACTGTGATTAAAAACCAATATTTATGGCTAAATTTAAAAGTAGTGATGTAGTTAAAATCTACTTAATGTCTAAATTTTTATCAGATTTAGCAGTTTCTGGAGTATTCTGAATCATGTGTGGCCACGTATAAGCTTCAGAACATTGTGGCAGCTCAATGACCTAATCAGTCAATTTGGCCCGGAATAATGATTCTGAAATGCAGCAGATTCTTGATCCAGTCTGGAAAAGTGGTGTTGCCCATTATTGATATTTTACGGCAGGCATCTATTTCCTAATGGAGGGACAGTTGTCAAACATTAAATACACCATGTGTGAAAGGTAAAGGAAAACAACCCACACACACACACCCTGCAGGAACAAGCTCTTTAGAGAAACAGCAGAACAATTGCTAGAGTGGATCTGGATTGTTTTCCAAGCTGTGTTCATTAATTTGGGAGGAAAATGATATTCAGATATGTGACAGTGTTGGCTTCAGTAACTGGGTGATTTGTAACTAAGCTGTTGTTTTCCTAATACTAAGATGCCTGTTTTTAGGTAGTGCTTAAAGGTAGATAAAACTGAACATGTAGCTGTGCAGAAGTCTAAAAAGTAACCTAAACTACATAGTTTTCTTTTACTGTATGAATCTGCCTCCATTGCCAGGGTTTTTTCCCCTTGTTACAGCCATGTAGATTTATTAAATATAATATTGGGCTAATAATACTTCCAAGACTTAAAAAAAATCCTCTTCCAGCATGGAAATCTCTTGGATTTAAGTTCATTGTGCACATTATGTGGGTTCAGTTTTCAGCTGTGACTGTCTCCTGCAGCCCTCTGCCAGCAAAAATGGAGTTCAGGGGACGCACATGGCCCCCTCCCCCAACCTCCGTTTTCACTGGCAGAGGGCTGCAGGAGGCTGCCGGGGCCGAGGGCTCGCAAAACAAACTAAAAACAAAACAAAAGGAGAAATGTTTCCTCTTTTGCATTTGAGCATTCAAGAAGGGACAGGAAAGGAGAAAGGGAAAGAGGAAAGAAAAAGACGGAAAGAGAGCGAGGAAGGAAAAAGAAGAGGGGAAGGAAAAAGAAGAAAGGAGAATGAAGAGGGAAGGAAAAGAAGGAAGGAAGGAGATCATCATGAAAGGGAAGGAAGGTCTGTGGGAAGTCCTGCCTTAACACTTGGCCATCAGCAGTCCTGCTGGCCTTTAGCCATCCCCTTGTCTCCTCTTAAGCTCCTGGTGGTCTCCCGTCCTATCGCTGAGGATGCTTTAGTTACAAAGCCGGGTCTCCTTGCATGGAGGGGAGTGGGCCTCCCTCTGATCCACACGCTTTGCCCTCCTGCACACATCATGAGCAACCTGGCCCAGGAGAGCAAGAGCAGCAGCAGCAGCACTCTCGAGGAGGAGGTAGGTGCAGCCGGGCACCCCCTTGGGGAAGCTGGGCTGTGGAGTCCTGGTGCCCTGGGATCTGGGCACTTGCCCTCCACTGCCTAGGACTCTGGACAGCCTGCGCCGCCATCCGGGGGTCCTCTGCATGACCTGAGATGGATAGCAAAGCTTCTCTGGAGGACAAGGGTTGTCTCCCCTTCCTCCGCTGGAGACAATGGATCCCCCCCATCCCTGCCCAGGCCACTACAGGTGCCCCCAACACAAGTGATATCAAGTTGGCCACGCCCCCCCGGCCATGCCCATCCAGCCCCCCCAAGGTCAACACAACCCTGATGCTGTCCTCAATGAAATTGAGTTTGACACCTCTGGCATAACTTTAAGATGCTGCAACCAACATAAATATATGTCAGTTGCCAAGCACCCGAACTTTGATCAAGTGACTGGGGATACTGTGACAGTTATAAGTGCAAGGACCTGGTTGTAAATCACATTTTTCAGTGCCGTTATAACTTTAAAGAGTTGCTAAATGAATAGTTGTAAGTCAAAGATTACGTGTACTAATATCTCGGATAGATAAATTAATTGATATGTTTAGAGTGGATACAGTTCAGTATTGGTGAAATTGTGGGTCTAACTCTATCCACTATATTGATTTAAAGGCTATTTTCACATGATACCCCATTGTTTTGCTATATAATAGCATTTAATCATTTGATGCCTTTTAGACATTTGGTTTTAAACAACTAGAATCTTTGACATGATCATACTGGCTGGGAATTTCTGGGAAATTCGTAGCTATTACCAACATTTTGAATGGTAATATACACTGTTCAAAAAAATAAAGGGAACACTTAAACAACACAATGTAACTCCAAGTCAATCACACTTCTGTGAAATCAAACTCTCCACTTAGGTAGCAACACTGATTGACAATCAATTTCACATGCTGTTGTGCAAATGGAATAGACAAGAGGTGGAAAGCATAGGCAGTTTGCAAGACATCCCCAATAAAGGAGTGGTTCTGCAGATGGTGACCACAGACCATTTCTCAGTTCCTATGCTTTCTGGCTGATGGTTTGGTCACTTTTGAATGCTGGCAGTGCTTTCACTCTAGTGGTAGCATGAGACGGAGTCTACAACCCACACAAGTGGCTCAGGTAGTGCAGCTCATCCAGGATGGCACATCAATGCGAGCTGTGGCAAGAAGGTTTGCTGTGTCTGTCAGCTTAGTGTCCACAGCATGGAGGCGCTACCAGGAAACAGGCCAGTACATCAGGAGATGTGGAGGAGGCCATAGGAGGGCAACAACCCAGCATCAGGACCGCTACCTGCGCCTTTGTGAAAGGAGGGACAGGAGGAGCACTGCCAGAGCCCTGCAAAATGACCTCCAACGGGCCACAAATGTGCATGTGGCTGCTCAAACGGTCAGAAACAGACTCCATGAGGGTGGTATGAGGGCCTGACATCCACAGGTGGGGGTTGTGCTGACAGCCCAACACCCTGCAGGACGTTTGTCATTTGCCAGAGAACACCAAGATTGGCAAATTTGCCACTGGCGCCCTGTGCTCTTCACAGATGAAAGCAGGTTTACACTGAGCACATATGACAGACGTGACAGGGTCTGGAGACGCCGTGGAGAACGTTCTGCTGCCTGCAGCATCCTCCAGCATGACCGGTTTGGCAGTGGGTCAGTGATGGTGTGGGGTGGCATTTATTTAGGGGGCTGCACAACCCTCCATGTGCTTGCCAGAGGTAGCCCGACTGCCATTAGGTACTGAGATGAGATCCTCAGACCCCTTGTGAGACCATATGCTGGTGCAGTTGGCCCTAGGTTCCTCCTAATGCAAGACAATGCTAGACCTCATGTGGCTGGAGTGTGTCAGCAATTCCTGCAAGACGAAGGCATTGATGCTATGGACTGGCCCGCCCGTTCTCCAGACCTGAATGCAATTGAGCACATCTGGGACATCATGTCTCGCTCCATCCACCGACGCCACATTGCACCACAGATTGTCCAGAAGTTGGGGGATGCTTTAGTCCAGGTGTGGGAGGAGATCCCTCAAGAGACCATCCGCCACTTCATCAGGAGTATGCCCAGGCGTTGTAGGGAGGTCATACAGGCACGTGGAGGCCACACACACTACTGAGCCTCATTTTGACTTGTTTTAAGGACATTACATCAAAGTAGGATCAGCCTGTAGTGTTTTTTTCCACTTTAATTTTGAGTGTCACTCCAAATCCAGACCTCCATGGGTTGCTAAATTTGATTTCCATTGATAATTTTTGTGTGGTTTTGTTGTCAGCACATTCAACTATGTAATGAACAAAGTATTTAATAAGAATAATTCATTCATTCAGATCTAGGATGTCTTATTTTTGTGTTCCCTTTATTTTTTTGAGCAGTGTAGTTCTTCAGTTAGTACTAAGATGATGATGACAATATACGATTATGCTTTAATACAACAATTGAATACCATAAACATTTTATTGTCGATGATCAATGCTCGAGATTTTGATTGTTTCTGGATTTTTGCTGAAAACCAGAAGTCGTCTCTGGCAGACTAAGCAGTATACAAATGCAATAAATAAATTTTAAAATCCAAAGTTTTGGAAGATGTATAGTTTGGGAAAGGCTGAGGTAGAAATACTAAAGGAGGAGGAATGCTCAGATGTGAAATTCTATTTATGCTGCCTCAAGCAATTTTATTTGGGAATTATGAGTGTTTTCTTGAAAATAGATTTGTATTTCATATGCTTTGATTAGAGCTCTATATGCACTTATTTTGTTTTCTGATGTTTGACATTTATTTTGATGCTCTTTGATATGAATACTAGTAACTGTGTTGTGTAAAAGATGAGCAGAGTAATATTAAGTGTCATTCTCTACCCTCTGCCAGTTCCAGCTGGTGAAATACATCTTCAGAATATATAGCATTTTGGCTGCTGAATTGATATACTCAATGCAGTAGCATACACTTTTGTAGCTGTACAGTTTGGTCTGGTTTATGCACCCTTTCTTTATAAAGCATCCACCACCATCTTTTAACTATAGTTCAAACATCACTGCAAGAGGGAGGGAATTGAAATGTTTTCACTGAACAGAAAATGAAGCTGAGATTGTTCCAATAACTTTCATATTCTTCTTCAGTCTGAACTATAGGAATGACTGCTATTTATCAGGGAAAGCAAATTCATGGCATTGGCTTCATTTCAGGGAAAATGCCCTTTTCAGAGCTGGACATTAAATTGGAGATTTATAATATCCATCTCATTGACATATATTGAGACATCACTATCTTTTCCATACAAATCTGTAAATTATTCTTTTTACCCTTTCCTTATTTCGGTTGCATCCCAAATGCGTTCATCACTTCTATTTTTAACTTCTGTCTACTTTTGTTACCTCTTTTAACCTACTTTCAAAATTACTCTGTCAAAATCGCTCTACATTTTTTCTGCTGCTTCTAATCCTAACCATTTCGTGCTCTCTTTGACTACTTTTTTGCGACTATATTTTTCCTCTATATGTACCTTATACAGCAGGGGTATCAGACTCAAGGCCTGGGGGCCAGATCCAACCTGCAGGGTGCTTAGATCTGGCCCATAGGACCGCCCTGGAAAAAGCGAAGGACCAGCCTGTGGTGCCCCTGCCAGCGAAAACAGAGCTCAGGTGGGCTGTTGGCAGGGGGCTGCAGGAAGCCATCACGGCTGATAATGGGGCCCAGGAGGGCTGTGCACCCCACCCCACCCCGAGTTCTGGTTTTGCTGGCAGAGGCATGCAGGAAGCCGTCACGGCTGAAAACTGACCTTTGGAACCCGTTTTTGCTGACAGAGCACTCAGGCCACCATGTGAGTGACATCAAGCTGGCCATGCCCACCCTGGCCACGCCTACTCCAGTCCCCACAAAATTCAAACACAATCCTGATGCAGCCCTCAATGAAATTGAGTTTGATATCCCTGTTATATAGTATCTCATTCACCCTTTGCCAGTCATTTGCTTACATTCATTCTTTCTCGTCTCACTCTTTCACACACCATCCTTTTTCATTTTCTCATTAGCATAACTGCACACACTTTTTAATACTTTTCCACCTACCTTCTAAATTCTCTTTTCTTATGTCAACTTTTCATTCTGAGGCAAATTAATCTATTTCCTAATACATGTTAAATACAGGAATTGTATTTTCCCTTTTTTAAGTTATTGTGTTGTCACTCTAGTTCTTTTCACAACCGTTGTTTTTCTTTTATTTCCATTCTTCCCAACATCCAGTCTTAAGATTAACAAATAATCCTATCTCCCAAATTCAGAATTTTTAATTGCTGTTTGTATCCTTCACTAATTCTCTCAGTCGTTCATCACAAATAATTCATATCAAGCACACTTCTAGATTTACATGCTGAGAATCAAAAGTCAATCCCACAAAAAAGTGTCAAAGTTCTTGGGAAATATCTAACTCCACAATAATATTTAAAGTTGAATCCAACATGGAAGGCAACAGTAATGGCCCCTCCTTTCTCTGCCATAAATAAATATTCAAAACAGGTATTTTACTAAATGAATATTTAGTCTCTCTTCTCACTCATTTTTGGTGTATTGGTCAGTTGACTAAAATTAAGAAGATGTTTACATAAACATCTACCTGCAAGCATTTCCATTCTCAGACCCACTTCCCTTGCTTATGGGAATGCTATTATCAGTAGAAGCAGTCCCAATTGTGGTTGCTAAATGAGGACTATCTTTAATCTGATGGCATGTGTGTATATATACATTGTATGCTGCCAAAAATGACTTATTGTGACATTTACTTTAGAGGGCACCCAACTTCAAATTACTCCGGGCAGCTTACACTTTAAATGGTGAAGACAATATGGCATTTTAAAAAGGATAATACATATTTCAAAATAAGACCTACCAAAGAAGAATTAACAGAGGCTCTGCAACCAGACTGGGATAAAAGCCAGGTTTTCAAAGATTTTTGGAAATCTAACTATAAGAGCTCTTACAAGAAATTTATGTACAACTTAAGTAAATCTACTGTTTCTCGTCAAATTTTCTGTTAAATCAGTGTAGTTTTATACCATTCCTATCTTAAAATACCTCAGAATAGAAAGATCAGTAGCCCCTGTGAGCTTCATTCATTGGGATTGCAATGGCAAATACTATTCATTTCACCTGTGTACTGAACATCTCTATAGTGTATGACTTTCCTTCCCCACTTCCTTACAAGGTAGCCTATAACAAAGGAGAAGATCATGGTAGAATAAGTTCCTGTGTTCCCATCCACCCTACATTCTTGTTCAGTTTTTACTATTCTGTTACATTTAATGAAAGCATGTCCCTACTTCAATTTGCCTCAACTCCTGGAACGTCAGTCAGGTGCAGAATCCTGTGAAAAAATTCCTGAGAGATAACAATGCCACCCAGGGTTGCTATTTTTGTAGTTTAAATTTCCCAGAAGGGAAAATCCTGCTTTGTTTTGTATACATTTTCTTAATTGGCAGAACTTGCTGCTACTTAAAATTAAAAGTCATGAGTATGGGAAATACTGTTTCATTCCACTAGTGAGCATGATCAATATACCATTGAATTATCTCCTTATGGAAAAGCCACTGTGCAGATAAATATTATAAAGTTACATTGGTTTCATTGGCAAACAGAAATTGAAATAAAAATCACTATTGCCTGTTATCTATGTACTAAAAGGATGTCACTTTTTTCAATTATACAGTGGTTTGCTTCATAACATATATTAATTGTTTTGTTTGCAATACCAATGATTCTCAAAGGTTAGCATCTGGTGTTTACTGACTTAATATTAAGACTGTTTCTATAGATGAACTTTAAACTATAATTTGACAATATTAGACACTAAATAGATGGGCTTTTTGTGTTCAGCTGAGGAACAGTAAGAAAGTATTATGAAATATTGGAAGAGCAATCTTGAGAGCTAGTAACATAGCTACTAGTTCTTGTTATGGAAGAATACTGTCTTGTTAAATGGATCATTGCTTGTCTGATATTTTTTACTGTGGAAATAGTTTCCATGGCAACCTTGACATGCAACCTCATTTTGGCTGCTTACTGAATAGTAATTTATAAAACTTAGAATGCTGATGAGCAGTAATCTTAATAAGATTTTGCCACAGATACATTTATGCTAATCTGTGAAATACATAACTACATGTCATAAGCGTACTTTCCAACAGACCATAGTTGGATTATCTTATTATTATTTCCATGTTGTGAAAAAGTGGGATGATAGTAAAGTGATATCATCATTAGAGGAAAAGAAATTGTACTAGTCTCTTTATTTTGCTTCTGCTATATGTGTTTTTGTAATATTGCCAAGGGATTACCCCCCCCCCTCCAAAAAAATACCCAAATAAAAATACATTCAAATCCAGCACAGAAGTACTCAATATCCCTCTGAAGCATTCAGTGTTAAGGGATTCATTGAACCAGCTTCCCAGATGAATAATATCGAGCTCTTTGTAGCCCTCAATTGCCCATTACTCACTCCCCTCCTGACTTGGATGCTGAATTGAATGTAGTCTACATATTGCATCTGTCTAAGAATCCTAGCAGCTTCCTTTTCGTTTAGATTCAATGTCGAGTCTTACAGCCTGAAAATATGGAAGAATTGCTTGGAGAGATGCAGCCTATCCATCTTGTTTTAGACTATTGTCTCGGAAGTTGTCCAAGAGAAACCTAAAGGAGCTAGGAGATTGTAAATGGTTTTTTAATGCAGAGGATTCTGCCTGGTGCATTGAAGGCAGCACTGAAATTATCTCCTAAAAATACTTTTATTTGGTGTGTAATTCTATTTATGCTGTAAATAAAGAAATTCTCAAGTCTTAGCTGCTCAGATATTTTTAAATGACATACATTATTAAATCCATTTCAGTCTAATATCTAGCTAAATTTAAGAATTAAACTGGTCCAGAATGAAGGCAGGAGGTATGACTTAACAGCATCATCTGTGTGCAGAGATGAAGCATCAAAGAATCTTCAGGACAGCTATTTGCCCTTGTTGTATAATCTTTATAGCTTCTTGTTTTACTTTGTATAAAACACTTACGTACAGTAGACTGGGGTGGGATTCTACCGGTTCGGACCAGTTCTATAGAACCAGTTGTTACGATTCTGCACAGTTTGGAGAACTGGCAAATCTTGCCCCTGGCTGGCCCCGCCCCCCCTCCTCCCTGCCCAGTCCTTACTGCACATATGTAACATCGTGCGCATGCCCAACATTGCCGACTGTGTTCTTCCCTGTCCAGTCACTCCTTAAGGTATTTCTTTCTTTTTTTCCCCCTCCTGGCGATCAGCTGTTCCTATGACCAGTTATGCCGGGATTCCCCTCGCTGTCTTACTGCTTCACTCAGGAGGCTTCCCTGAGGCCCAGGAAGGCAAACAATGGAGGGGGCACAGCTCCCTCCCCCCATGCTCCATTTTTTGCCTTCCTGGGCCCCAGGGAAGCTTCCTGGGAGCAAAAATGCCCCCCAGGAGGCCCAAAAAACGGGAGGGGGGGTTGCTGCCAAAAAAAAAAAAGCCATGCCCACCCAGTCACATGGCCACGCCTACCTGGCCACGCCCACAGAACCAGTTGTTTAAAAACTTGAATCCCAACTCCTGCAGTAGATCTTTAGAAGAGTGGCACATAAATACCAATAAAGTAAAAACTCCCTTGAGTCCTGGTATCTGTACTGACATGCCAATATAGTAAATCTGTAGTATAGAAGTGTTTTTACATTGTCCTTATTCTAATTTGATAGTATTTATTTCCATTTTCTATTTTCTCCTAAAGCTTTGGATGTTCCATTTAACCCGCTGTTTGCCTTTCTGGATCAACTATATTATTATGAAACAACTTATGATCCAGTGATGGTAAATAGACATTGACACTGTAAAATTTTATTAAAACAGTGACAGAAGATGAGTTAAAAAATAATTTCAAACAGGCTGTCTGTGTCTTCTCACATTGTTAGCAAAGAGAGCCTTGTATATCACTTATTAGATCTGCCTAATCTGTGACTTGCTCAGTTCATGGAGGTGGTTACAGACCGAAATATCTGTCATCTATCTGTTCATGGGGTGAATGGATATATGAAAATGATGATCACTTAGTACTTGAATAAGCAAGTCCTTACTCACAGGCATCAATCCCAACCAACCAGTTATAATGGGGTATCCTGGAATTTGTCCAAAGGTGTTGTTTTTATCAAAGGCTTTTTCTATATTTAGCAATTGAATTACACTTCATTTTTATTCAAATCAGTGAAATCTACTAGCCAAATATTATCTGATGTGTGTCTGGTTTTGATAAAAGCCATTTGCACATCCTTGCCTGATTGTTGGGCACAACCCTGGCAGTTTGAAGTTCAGTCCGGAGTGAAGCTATAGTTAACCGAGCATAGCACAGGCTCAAAGAAAAGAGGATAGGGCTGCAGCAGAGAGCCTAACAAACATCAAGAAGCTTAGTCAGCCAGTCTGAATTGAAAGGCTAGGAGCAGAACAGGAAGTAATCAAGACAGAAATGCAGCTCTGAGATTAATGAGTAACTTCCAACTTAGGGGCCATCACTTGGCTCCATCACATGCCCTGACATCTCTCCTCAAAGAGTTCAGTGGATCACCTTTGTTTGGTTCTCCAAATCTGCTAGTATATTCTGCAGCTGAGTATCTGATCAGGCACTGGCCTACTGGCCCTTGATTTCTTCCACACCTGCTCCTGCTGATTATCTGTTGAGTCAGCCTCAAGTGGTTGATTAATTGTGGGTTACTGAAGCTAACAATTTGCTGGATCAGACCCCTCAAGTTCTAAGTTAGAGGACATCATGAGATAACAATGTGATGAAATACTGTCTAGGTTGTTCAGGTCTTCCTGTAATTGAAAAGCTTTTGCTGTAGTGGGTCAGGCTAGTTGGAATGTTACTTTGGTTGTGTCCTCATTGGTGATTTTACTAGCAAAATTCAAATCTTCAGAGCCTGCACTACTTTTTTTTGATTGAGGTCTCCACTTAGTAGGGAGAGAGGTGTACAGCATCCCAACAAGTAGTGCAGAGACAAAGAAGTGGATGAGCCAAAACAATTTGATACCAATTTTGGGAAGGAATTAAGGGGTGCAGCTAAAATGTTTAGAGCTTCATGATTGTACACCTTAAAGGTAGTTTGCTTCTACTAGCATATTTTAAAATCCTTTTTCCTGTCAAAGCATTTTTAGTTGCAGTTTAAGCATAATGTAACAATTATCCAAAAAGCCATATTTGGCCACTTTATTGTCACACTTTCATCATTGATGATTACGGTATTAACAGAGTTTGCTATACCAGAATTATTTTGGAGGTTCCTTGGAAACTCTGTACCAGAATTATTTTCTGTGAGGCATTTTGATTGGACTTGGAAAGAGAAACAAGATAATTTTAATACATAATAGCTTCACAAGAAGAGCTCTGTTTTCCTACAGATAACGTAACCCATTCAGGGAGGGTTAAACTGTGAAGTACATTAAACAGACTGTCTACTAAAACTATGAATGATGTAACATATACAGGTGAAACTTGAAAAATTAGAATATTGTGCAAAAGTTCATTTATTTCAATAATGCAACTTAAAAGGTGAAACTAATATGTGAGATAGACTTATTACATGCAAAGCAAGATAGTTCAAGCCGTGATTTGTCATAATTGTGATGATTATGGCTTGCAGCTCATGAAAACCTCAAATCCACAATCTCAGAAAATTAGAATATTACATGCAATCAATAAAGCAAGGATTGTACATAGAACAATATCAGACCGCTGAAAAGTATAAGCATGCATATGTACTCAGTACTTGGTTTGGGCCCCTTTTGCAGCAATTACTGCCTCAATGCAGCCTGGCATGGAAGCTATCAGCCTGTGGTACTGCTGAGGTGTTATGGAAGACCAGGATGCTTCAATAGTGGCCTTCAGCTCTTCTGCATTGTTCGGTCTGATGTCTCTCATCTTTCTCTTGGCAATTCCTATAGATTCTCTATGGGGTTCAGGTCAGGCGAGTTTGCTGGCCAATCAAGGACAGTAATCCCATGGTCATTGAACCAGGTTTTGGTGTTTTTGGCTGTGTGGGCAGATGCCAAGTCCTGCTGGAAAATGAAGTCAGCATCCCCATAAAGCTCGTCTGTGGAAGGAAGCATGAAGTACTCCAAAATCTCCTGGTAGATGGCTGTGTTGACCCTGGACTTAATGAAGCACATTGGGCCAACACCAGCAGATGACATGGCTCCACAAATCAACACAGACTGTGGAAACTTCACACTGGCCTTCAAGCATCTTGCAGTGTGTGCCTCACCATTCTTCCTCCAGACTCTGGGTCCTTGGTTTTCAAATGAGATACAAAAGTTGCTCTCATCAGAAAAGAGGACTTTGGACCACTGAGCAACAGACCACTTCTGTTTTTCTTTAGCCCAGGTAAGACGCTTCTGACATTGTTTGTTGTTCAGGAGCGGCTTGACAAGAGGAATACGACATTTGAAGCCCATTCCAGGATCTGTCTGTGTGTGGTGGCTGTTGATGCACTGACTCCAGCCTCAGTCCACTCCTTGTGAAAGTCCCCAACACTTTTGAATGGCCTTTTCCTGACATTCCTCTCCAGGCTACAGTCTTCCCTGCTGCTTGTGCACCTTTTTCTTCCACACTTTTCCCTTCTATATAACTTTCTATTAATGTGCTTTGATACAGCACTTTGGGAACATCCAACTTCTTTTGCAATTACCTTTTGAGGCTTTCCCTCCTTATGGAGGGTGTCAGTGATGGTTTTCTGCACAACTGTCAGGTCAGCAGTCTTTCCCATGATTGTGATTCCTACTGAACCAGACTGAGAGACCATTTAAAGGCTCAGGAACCCTTTGCAGGTGTTATGGCTTAATTAGCTGATTAGAGTGGGACACTTTGAGCCAAGAATATTGAACCTTTTCACAATATTCTAATTTTCTGAGATTGTGGATTGGGGGTTTTCATGAGCTGTAAGCCATAATCATTTCAATTATGACGCATCATGGCTTGAACTATCTTGCTTTGCATGTAATGAGTCTATCACATATATTAGTTTCACCTTTTAAGTTGCATTACTGAAATAAATGAACTTTTGCACGATATTCTAATTTTTTGAGTTTCACCTGTATTTTGCATCAATTTATGTAATTTATGATATCTATAATAACATTGTACAAGTGATTAAATTAATACAAAGCTTTTAGTTTACCCAAACTATTGGAACTTTTTTGAATACAATAGATTTTATTATTGTTTTTTGTGGTGGGGTCTAAATGTTGCCTGTAGTATCCATGGTTCCCCAAATTGGGGGTTTCTTTTAGATCAGGGGTGTCAAACTTGCGGCCCATGGGCCAGATGCGTCATGTACTTTCCCCTTCCCCGCCCCATTTAACAAAGGAGGAAAAGTTCCGATACGTCACATGACACTGATGTGACGCTGCAAGTTTGACACCCCTGTTTTAGATCATTAGTTCATGGTGTATTGTCTGGAGAACAGCTCTGTAAGATGCAAGTTGTCCATTTCCAACTTCTGATATTTAATGTTACAGTTTTCTTTCTCATCAGCATACATTGTATAAATTAATACTAGTATATTAAAAGATACTTGAAAGTTTGCACTAGTACTTAGACATTATTTAAAATCAGGCTGAAGATTATCTCAAAATTGCCAGGAAGCTGTGTAGTGTAATAAAGATAGTTCTATTTATCTCCCACTAAACAATTGTTAACCTTTGGGTTGGTGGTTGGAGATAAGTATTGTTCTGCCAGAGTAAATAGATTTTTAGTGAAGTGAAAGAGAGTATATAGAAGTATAAGAAGAGAGGCAAAAGTGACCAAAACAGAGACCAAAAATTAGCAGGGGTGGGGGGAATTGCTTGCGTGCAGCAGTGATCAAGTTTGGAAGGGGAAGCAACAATTCACATTCTTGTATCAGAGTATGTGGAAGCAGAATTTAAAATTATGTCATAATACAGATTTTCTGAGAATGCAAATTTGTGGGGAAGATAGCTGCTTAAAAAAAGCCTTTTAATGCAATCACAGGTGCTTTATTTGATGATGAATCTTTATACAGGCACAATACTGGGAAGCATATACAGTAGAAGTTACTGGGTATAAATAGATGGCATTTGTAGGCTATGTCCTCATAGCTATTTTCTAGTATGACAAGTTATTAATAATGTAAGTACTTGCCTTTTACCATTTTTTGCATTTTGGAAATATTTTTCCATTTATATTTTAATATCGATGAAGAGATAGCATTGTTCCAGAGACTACCCAGGAACAGAGAGGCATTATGATGTACCTTGTCAAGGAAGTATACAAATGTTAATATGCAAAAGTCCCTATTTCATTATCACTGCCCGATATTGCTGATATGTGACTGCATTCTTTTGTGCAGCACAGCTGATGCAGATGTAGGAATGCCTATCCCTTTGTTAATCAGAATAACACGTTATTCTGCAGTATAGTGATTATATGGTATTATAATGCAATATTAATGGTGATATTCAGGCTAGTGATGAAAGAACAATTTCAGCAGGTTAGGTCTTCTTAAGTAGGGGAATGGAAGATATTTGAAGAACCTATTGGGGAGAAAACCTGAGTTGCTTTGAGAAATGACAAATTAAAATAGAATAATGTATATTCTTGTATATGACCCCACCGAAAAGATGTACTGTATGATTGCAAACGTCTTTATATATTGATTGCTTTTATACCCAGTGATACAATTTTGAAGGGGTGTGTGTGTGTATGTTTGTGTAGATAGATAGATAGATAGATAGATAGATAGATAGATAGATAGATAGATAGATAGATAGATACTGTGTTTCTCAGAAAATAAGGCTGGGCCTTATTTATTTTTTTGACCCCCGAAAAAACAGCTAGGCCATCTTTTTGAGGGATGACTTAATTTCCGCTCCAAACGCACACCCTCATCTAGAGCACCCCACGCACAGACTCACCTTGCCACCGGGTTGCTTCTATCGGCCGTTGGGAGCGGCCTGGTGGTGGGTGAGGCAAGTCTGCTCGCGGGGTGCTCTAGCTGAGGCTTCCCGCAGGGCACTCCTAATGGCTTGTTTCACCCCCACCCTTCCCCCCATTTCTTTTCACCTCGTGTTGTTCAAGCCATGTGAGAAATGGCGGGGAACACATGCTTTAAATAGGCCCAAATTTGGGGGGCAGAGCTTAATTTTATTGCATGTGTATAAAACAGTGCTGGGCCTTTCTATTGAGGGGGCGTATTGTTGGAGAAACACAGTAGATAGAGAGAGAGAGAGAGAAGGGAGGGAGGGAGGGAGGAAGGAAGGAAAGAGAAAGAAAGAAAAGAAAGAGAAGAGAGAGAGAGAGAGAAAAAGAAAGAGAAAAAGAAAGAGAAAGAAAGAAAGAAAGAAAGAAAGAAAGAAAGAAAGAAAGAAAGAAAGAAAGAAAGAAAGAATACACACACACACACACACACACAATATAGTACTGGCTGTTCATGTAGTAAAATATGCTTAGAATTAATACTATTTTCTGTCTCTTTTTCTCAACTCTAGTTGAAGCTCGAAGACAGATCAGTGGTGCCTCGAGATGTCGTCAGGCATATGGGCTCACGTGTAAGTGTTGCCATGTGTAAGACAAAGAGACAAAGCAATATCTTGTGTGTTGCTACTATTAAATTTAACTGCAATAGACATATTTTACAAGGCCCAGATCACTTATCTAGATAGATGTAATGATGTATTACTTTTAATACTCGTGCAAATAATGCTCAAAGATAATATTATTACAGGTACAAGTAACAAGTCATTTTTATGTTATTAGCCATTTTTCAGGAATCAGTAAACATTTTTTTCTTAGTGGCAAAGTAGCATGAAATCAAGCAATCAAGAAAGTGCAAATCAACCCCTGGGCTGTGCACCAGCAAGAACCAGGCCACACAAGTGAGCAAAGCTCCATCCATGCATGCACGGGATCCAGGCATCATGCAAAATCACATACCCCGCAGTCCACAGAAAAACCACCTACTACAGAACCGGTCCTAGGCACCCAAAAATCATCAGCTGCTTTCAGTGATCATTTGATTTGAAAATTAAGAAATTTTCTCATTGAACAATTAGAAAAGGAATATAGTGGAATATATATTTTAAGAAATATTGAGTCCTTAATCACTATTCTTGTACACCTGCATTGCAAGGAGTAACCTCATACTATACATTACAATTGTAATCAGTATGCAATCTCTAGACCTTAGCATTTCTATTTGACGTACTACTGTGCATGGATATCATGTTCAGAACCTTAAAAGTTACACTTGATGGTAAAGGGTTTTGTCTCCCCTTGGAAATCCCTTTGCTACATACCAGTTAATGTTTGTTTTTTGGAGAGAGAAACCTACGCGGGTAATATCCATAAGAGGAGAAGCCCACAAACAAAACAAACTATAGTACAGGTAGTCCTCGAGTTACGAGTATAATGGAGCCTGCCCATTCCATTTGAAACCTGAGAATTTGTGGGAGTGAATCTCATACCTTGAACAGGATCACTCCTTCCTTTCACCTACGCATTCGCTAATCGAATGTGAGGCTCGTTATGTGCACATGAGGTATTTCAGGGTGAGGAAGGCCATGGGGGGCCTAGTGATGGAACAGGCCACCTTCCTCAGACCACCCACGGCCTCCCCAACCCACTGAAATAGCTCATGCTCTCTACAATTGCTTTCCCCTTCCCCAACCTGCCGCACTGGGTCACTTGCCAAGCAAAGATCTAGCAAGCAGTCTCCTCTCCAGCCTCTCAGCCATGTGCCTACACAGGCCTTCCCTCAGAAGCTCCATTTCAGCCTGCAAGGCCTCTGGAGGCCCAAATGGAGCTTCCGGGGGGAGGGGGCACTTTGAACATTTACTAAGGGAACACTCATAACCTGGAGATTACCTGTATAATATCATCTTGTATTTCTTACCATCGGATACTAAGAGGAGGTATACTGCTGTTCTCATCTACGCTGCGACGATAGTCCAAGATGGGTATGACTCCTCTCTGTGATGTCATCAAGCTGAGTCTGCCACTATATAAAAAGCCAACTGCTAGCTGGCTCCCCAGCTTTTTGACTCAGCTTTGGTGTCTAACAGCTGTTACATCTGGAAGCACTGTAAGAGTTAAAAGCTAGTGAGAAAGCAATTTATTCTAAAAAGCGGCTTCTGCACAGCTCAAAGGAATCCGGTGGAGCTGTGCTTCGAGGAGAGCAGGGATTCACTCTCTTGCAGCGCTATATATTAGGCAATGTCTGGTCACCATGACTAGAGCCATTAACAGCCTTATCTTCCCTGAAATAATTCACTTATTTTATATTGACAGATCTCTTCAGTATAAGTATGTCCTTTAATAAATCTTGAAGTTTGGGAATAATTCTGCAAGTCAGCTATTGACTTCATTTTTAACTAGATGCCACTCATTAATAAATAAATCATTCTAGCAATTGCCAGCTTATAAAAAGATAATGATGTGTCTAGATTTGTATCTACTTTCTCAGTGAGCAAGTAATATATATATAGGTGCAAGACATATCAAATATAATATTTCATCCTCTTGGTTATTGATTATTTTAATTAATGTTTTAAATCTGAAGAAATAAAGGGAGAAAAAAAGGACACCCACAATTTAGGATACATGACAGTACTATTTACTGATATTTGTTTTATGAAAAGGTTTTTGGCACTTTTCTAAATGTTCAAGGAATACAAGATTATAATCATTGACACTTGAATGCATTAAATAGTGTTTAAGAAATACTGGTTTTCTGTGGAATTCTTTTGACAGTAATCTGAATTGACTTGTATATAAAGGCTATCATCTTTGTTCTGACATCTTGGATAGGGGATAGATGCTACCTAATCTGAGAAATAGTTTATCTGATATAGGAGTTCTACACTTCAGATAACAGTGTTGGATATAGAAACAAGAATCTGGATGCAGTAGGGTTTTTTTTGCCCAGTAAATAGGTGGGGGTGGGGATTAAAGCTCTTTATTCAACTTGTTGGGTTGTATTTCATGGATGTTGATTCTCGTTCTATGTAAGCAGTGGGTGAAACTTGAAAGATTCTTGGATTCTGCAAATATTGAAACCATGTTGAAGTTTAAAGAAATATTTGTTTTTCTTTCCAGGATAGCCAGTGTGGGACAGTTGTTGATGTCAATATCGAGTGTGCAGTAAAACTGGTAGGAACCAACTGTATCCTGTATCCTGTTAACAGTAAAGATCTTCAGAATATCTGGGTGAGAATGTTTAGACTATTTAGCCTAAGAACTCTTCTCGCTGAACAAATATAACCTTAAATCAAGAAAAATTAAGCAATATCAATTAATACAGCTCACATTTGATCTAGAGCAGATGTGTCAAACTCAATTTCATTGAGGGCCACCTCAGGGTTGTGTTTGATCTCGGGAGTGGGATGGTGCATGGCAAGGGGGTGTGGCCAGCTCAGTGTCACTTGAGGCTCCATTTTTAATTGTGACAGCCTCTTGCAGCCCTCTGTTGGTGAAAACAAAGCATGCAGCCTCCCCGAGCGTTAGTTTTTGCTGGTCGTGGCCTGCAGGAGGCCGTTGCAGCCCAAAACGGAGCCCGGATGGGCCTTATGCATCCTCCCTGAACTCTGTTTTTGCTGGCAGAGACACCGCGGGCTGGTCCTTTGCTGTTTCTAGGGCAGCCCCGTGGGCCAGATCTAAGCACCCCGTGGGCTGGATCTGGCCCCCAGGCCTTGAGTTTGACACCCCTGATCTAGAGAGAGTAGTGCCTTTAAATCTTACATATTTGGGATTCCACCTGAACCTGCCTCTAATAGAGTCTTCTAAGACCTATTAATAGATGATTTGTTACTTGTGACCATATTCAAAGAATTTCTAAAACTGTTGATGTAATAAAGAATAATTTTTTTCTAGGGCTTTGACAGGAAATTATTATTTGGGGAGATAAAGTAACTTACATGTAAAACTTAAATTGAGCACCCTGTAGAGATACAATTACTGTAAATGTTTCCTGCATTCCGCGTACTTTGAAGCCTTGGAGAGAACAGGAAATGCATTCTTGTCAAGTACACAGAGTTATATCAAATAGTTTGTCTCCTCTGTACTAGAATTATATTGACTTAACACTGTAAACATTTTTATATAAAAAATCTTCCCATATGAAGTTTTTAGAAATCATTTTGGGGAGTAAAAACTGACTAGCAAATGAACACTGAGCCATATTAGGCATCATTTAAAATACAATATTTTAAAAGATGTCATAATTCATTTTTTTCACTTATTCCAGATTTTTTTTCTGTGCTTTTGCATGTCTAGTTTTGATCTCCAGTTTGAAAGCTCTTGTTGTAAGATCTTCTTATAACATAAACCAAGTCCTTTTATTATTTCAGAATAAAAACAAATTTTGGATTTAATCCCCACTAGACAATTATATTTCTTTCCTCTACTGCCTTACGATTAAATTGTTTCAACATATTAGTAGCATCTAAGATGCTGGCGTAGGAATCAGGAGACCATCAGTTCTAGACTTTCCTTAGGCATAAATGCTGACTAAAGCAACCATTCTCTTTTTATCCAACCTACGTCTCAGGATTGTTGTCTTGAGTTAAATAGGCAGGACATTATGGATGCTGCTTGAATGATATAAACTAAAAGCAAGATATAAAAATGATGAAAACAAAAACAAACTCTGTAATAATGTCAATAACCTAACATTATTGTGTGGAATATAAGCCTTTGAAACAAATGGTATAATACTTGTATTATTTTTAAAATTTGCAAGTGGTTTCTATCCAATTAAGCAAGGGCTTAGTCAGAAGTTAGAGAGAGCCTTTACATAGTGATTAGCCAAACTGATTACTTGATCAAGGGAACCTCATGTCAACAATATGATTCAGAAGTACAGTACAGTTAATACACAGGGTCAGTAACATCTTTAGCAAGAAAAGAAATGCATTTCCTATATTATAAATAGGAAATATAAATATTTTATAAATATAACAATTTGCAGTTTTCTGTTTGTTCTAGTTATTTCTGTACATTGTCTTTTTAAACTAACCTTTTAAAATTATTTTTTACCTAAAGCTTTTATTGTGCTCTAAAATCATCCTCAAAAAGATGAGAAGTGTCACAGTTTCATCAATTATAGTTTGTTTGTTTGTTAATTTATATCGCTTCTTTCATACAAGAGTTTAAGGTGATGTAACTAGTTCTCCCTTCTATTTATTCTCATAACAAAAACTGTAAAATAAATTGGACTGAGAGAAAGTAAGTGACTGAAAATCGCACAAGCCTCCATTGTTGAGGGAGTAGAACCTGTGGCTTGCTAGTGCCAGATCTTCACTTTATTCACCACAGCACACTGGCTGTCACACAGATCTTACAAGGTTGAGGAAGCTGCCTCTCAGTTTATTGTCATACAAAACATTCTGTCCTTTCTTGGACCACTTTATTTATAAGATTTATCCAGAATGTTTCCAGCTATTTCTTTGTTCAGATGTTTAATATCTTTTTTATTTTGTATAAGTAACTCAAAGCAGCAAACATACATAATACTCCTTCTTCCTTCTATATTCCACACAACAACAATCCTGTGAGGTAGGTTGGGATGAGAAAGTGACTGGTCCAAGGTCACCCAACCAGCTTTTATGCCTGAGACAGAACTAGAAGTGGCAGTCTCCTGATTTCAAATTTCTGTTTTGTTTTTGTTTCTATTATAATTTCTGTTTTGTTTTTATTTGTTCAGCTCCACTATGGTGTTGGTCATAAAATACAAACACTTATCACATTTCTCTGTATCTGGATTTTATAAAGAAGGGAAAATCCCTTTAATCATCTGAAAGATGTTCAATTGATCATGGTCATTTGCTCTTGCAGTAGTTCCTACTTTTATTTAGTTTACCCTATTACAATTGTATGAACTTACTGGTAATTGAATTAAAATAATTTCTAGCTCTGATAGAATAAACTGTGAAATCAGGCATTCTAACTCTCTCTTTCCCCCTCAGCCCTTTATGTACGGTGACTGCATAGCCTATGACTGGTGGCTTGGAAAGGTGTATGATTTAAAGAACCAAATCATTCTGAAGCTCTCCAATGGTGCAAGGTATTTCTGTTGCTTTGCTATGGCGCATGTCATTAGCTGTTTTCGTATTAAAGACTCATAACACTGATTTGTCAGTTGTACTCTTGTTCCTCAGATACCAACTATGTTGATAAACCATGCTTATAGAATCTTTTAATAAGTTTGGGATTGTTCAGAGTTATTACTTGTATAACTTGAGTGAAAACTGGCAATTTTGGGGTGATTTCTTGGTTCTTGCATTTCTAACATTATTATTTTTGATGTTAACTCTTCTATCTCTCTTACCTGCAAAAGCTTCATTAGCTGGCTTATGTAGCCAACTAATGTCAGTTTCAACAAGCTTTTATGTTGTAATGGGAAACTGTGGAGCATCTGAATTGTACAATAAGCATTTAAGAGCTGTTGAAGCCACTTGCTAAGTAGGAAACTAAAATTTCAACAACAAACTGTTTTGATATTTGCTTAACTGAATCATGCTCTTCAGATATTTTTGACTATAACCCTCATCAGTCCAGTTAATATGGCTACTTATCAGATACAGAGCTTTCTATAGAGCTTTCCAACTTTGCGAACAGGCGGTGGTGGTGGGATAGTTCCCTGTGAGTGTCAGGTAAGTGTGTGCATGCAGTTCCATTTGCGCAAGTGGCACACACAGCTACATGCTTGCTTGCTGCTCAGGCAACTTGGGATGCATGCATGCATTCACCTGGCCACTTCCGCGGCCCGGTTCCAAATGGCTCAAGGCCCAGTAGTAAGCCGCAGCCTGAGAGTTGGGGGCCCCCACCTTAGGAGACACTCTTTTTAAGAAAGCTGCAGAATTGGACACTAAGTCTGGGAGTACTGTAATTGTTTTATATAATCGATAGTTTGTAATTTTTATTTCTGAACCACATGTTATGCAAATGAGTTGATCTCAGTATTTATGAATAGTACTTCACTATCTGATTATTTAAGATCATATACCCTGATGATTTCATTGTGTTGAGCAAATAAGGCAACTCTCTTTTTGAATTCAGCATCTTGAGTACTTTTTTCTGACCCCCTAGTCTCCTAAAATCTTAGTGTATAAGACTATAGAACTATATTTCTCGTAATTTGTGGATGATATATGAATATATCTGTCTGTTCCAAATTACTCAATCATAACAATATCAGCATTATTAAAAACCTTAATATTGTTCTTAGCATTAGGGCTTCGTACAGTAAGGCTTTATGTCGGAAAACCTCAGCCTTTGGGGGCCATTGGACACATTGGAATTTTGGGACCGTGTTATAGAAGCCCTCTCACAAAATTGTTCTGTGTGGCTGAGGTGACTAATTACAGAACATTTTACCAGAAGGCAAAAAGAACAGAGTCTGTTTGCGAGGAGTGCTCCACGTTATCCAAGGGACCATATACGTATGCTTGATGTTACTGATTTATTTGGTGCATGCTAGCTAATTAAAATAAAGTTAAAAAGTAAAATCCAAAAGGCAGAAAGCTTGGTGAACATTAAAAGGCATTGCCCTCAGGTGCCATGTTAGAGACCCATGCAATTTGGTTAAATCCATGTTTTTCCTCCCATGAGCATATGATCTACTTAGTAACAAAAATTAGTATAGATAAATCTGCTTGGGGGTGGGGGGCACTCAATAATCCCTCCCCCAGCTCCCCAAAAAATTGTTTGCATGCAAAAATGTCCAGGTTCAATTCCTGACATCTCCAGATAGGACTGATTAAGAAAGATTGTGCCTGAAACTTTGGGGAGGTCTCAACAGTCAAAGTTGAACATACAAGTTCAATGGACCAATAATTTTATTCAGTATTTAAAGGCAAATGGATAAATAGGTACCACTTCTGTGGAAAGATAGGAAAGTAAGAGTGTTCTGTGCGCTTTGGCATATAACCATGCTGGCCACATGACCACAGAAGCATCTTCGTACAACGCTGACTCCCTTGGCTAAGAAACAAAGATGAGCACTGCCCCCTAGAGTTGGACACCAGTGGATAAGAGAAATCTTTTACCTTTATCTTTTTATTCATTAATTAACATCATTAAATTCCAGCATAAGAGCATATGAATTCAAATATGCTATTAGGAAGATTATGCTAACTCTTTTGCAATCTTTTTCCTAATGGTTTATGTATTTCTTTAGATGTTCTATGAGCACAGAAGATGCAGCAAAACTCTATGACGTCTGCCCACATGTCAGTGATTCAGTATGTTTTTAATCATTTTAATAAGTCTTAATTTGTAGAGTTGCATTTCAGCATATTCCTGAGGATTCAGTAGAGCAGAGCATACAGATAGTCCTTGACTTACAACCACAATTGAGCCCAAAATTTTGATTGCTAAGCAAGGCAGTTGTTAAGTGATTTTTGCCTCATTTTACGTCTTTTTTTGCCATTCGTTCATTAAGTGAATCTTGATTTTTTTTTTCCCATTGACTTTCCTTATTGGAAGCTGGTTGGGGCAGTTGGGTGGTGATCGCATAACCCCAGGACAGTGCAACTGTCATAAATATCTCCCATTTCCCTGAATTTGATCACGTAGCTGTGGGGATGCTGCAACAATCATAAGTGTGAAAAACGGTCATAAGTTACTTTTTTCAGTATCTTTGTAACTTCAAATAGTTGTAAGTTGAAGACTACCTTATAGTTGAAAGTTTATTCAGTGCTAAGAATTTGGAAAAGGAAAGGGGGAGAGAGTTATGTTATTATGTAATGTGATAAAATAGTTAAGCATGTTTTTCTATCTGGGAATAGCAGCTTAGGACTGTTAGGCAGTTATTTGAAGCCAAAAATCATTCAGATGGGTATAATCCTATTGTCCATACACTTCAAAACCACTATCAGTTTTGATCCTATTAAGATGTTTTTAATTTAGTATATAATATATTTTCTCTTCTCTATAAGTAAATGGTTGACAATTACTTTTGCTAGGAAAAATAAAGTGCTTCATGCAGCAAAACCTGGCTCTTTTCAACAATATCCCCACTGTTGTATGTAGAAATAGATAAGCTATTGCTCTCAGGTCTTGTTTGTATGGGCTAATAGTCTTGTCTTTGTCTTCCTGAATGTTTGACTATCTGTGCCTAAAGTTGTTGCCAGCTTTATAAGTAAAGGAAGTTCACTTACAGAATCCAGTTTATTCCTAAAAGCTCAAGAAGTTATTTAGTACAGGTTAATAGAAGACTTTCATGGTGGTGAATGGAAATGACTTGTTTGTTTCTTTGTAGCCCTGAATTCCTTGTACTTTAGCCCATCATAATTATGTATGAGATTTTTGTACTTATTTAGAATGACTAGAGCAGAAAAGAGAATTTATTGGGTGCAGGAAGATGACCCATGAGTTCTTAAGCAGTTCCGTAATGATAAAATTAAGATAAAATGTGGGAAATTAGTTCAACTAAGGTAGACGGTGACTTAACCATATCTGATTTGTTTCATTTGCTTCATTTTTCAGGGCCTGTTTTTTGATGATTCATACGGCTTTTATCCTGGACAAGTTCTCATTGGTCCTTCAAAAGTCTTCTCAAATGTGCAGTGGCTTTCAGGAGTGAAACCTGTACTCAGTACGAAGAGCAAATTCAGAGTTGTGGTAGAAGAGGTATGTTTCAGCGAGATAACCCTATTATGAAATATCATTTGGATTTTCTCCAAAACTAAGCTTGGTGTGTAGTCTTGAAATGTCTGTAAACTAAGAGAGGGAGGAGCCTGCTGTTTTTGAAACAATTCCATTTCAGTATTTTCTTTCCTTGTTCAATTCATAGACTTAAATTTCTAATAGAAGAAGTCTATAATGTAGAAATTATGTCCATTTGGATATTAGATTGTTAGTATTTAATCAGAAAAACCCTCAGGAGAGAATGCCTCTTGACAAGTAAATGCAAAGGAATATAGAGAAAACCTTGAAGAAAATATGCAGGAACAAAGAAGAAAAAATAAGAAATAATTCAGCCTTGGGAAAAGTATAGTCCTATAATGCAATTTTTGTGCTGTGTGTTTTCTGTTTTGGCCTACGTTGAAGAGCTAGCAGAATTTTTTTAAAAAATTGTTAATATGTTGTGCATCTCTTTTAGTTGCTTAATTAACATTATAGGATTGTATTCTAAAGATTATTAGGATTATTAGGATTTTTTTAGGATTATACCATGGAAAAAGATCAATCAAAAGGAAATTCAGAAATTTAGATAAAGTGGTGGCTCAGAAAAGAATTTTTATCAGAAATTGTATGTTAATTTGGTAAAGAGTTACAGAGTACGAGGACATCTTAATGAAACATGTCTCTCACAATCCAACCTTTTCTTCTTTAGGTACAAGTAGTAGAACTGAAAGTTACTTGGATCACTAAGAGCTTCTGTCCCGGAGGAACTGATAGTATAAGCCCACCCCCATCTTTAATCACCCAAGAGAATTTATCTAGGTAAGAAATGGGTCATACCAGTTTCCGAAAAGGCTGCTTGTTTCACGTCTTTGAATTGATAGAAATAGAATAACCACTTACTTTCATAAAATGCATTGTTTTATGGTTTCCCCTTCTTGGATCTTACTGCTCGATAGTCCTGGACTTACAACCACAATGGAGTCCAAAGTTTCTGTTGTTAAGTGAGACATTTGTTAACTGAACTTTGCCCAATTTTAAGACCTTTTTTATTACAGTTGTTAAGTGAAGTTAATAACCTGGTTGCTAACTTCGCCATTGACTCTGCTTGTCTAAAGGTCACATGACTTTGGGACACAACAACGGTCATATGTTTGAACTAGTTGCCAAGCATCTGAATTTGGATCACATGATTATGGGGATGCTGCAAAGTTCGTAACTGTGAAAAATGGTCATAAATCACTTCTTTCAGTGCCATTGTAACTTTGATCATGAAATGAACTGTTATAAGGGAAGGACTAGCTATACTCCTCCTTGCAAAGGGACTGCAGTATTATAGACAACTCATCAGTTTAAGCACCATGAACTGACATCAAGCTCATAGCCACAGGGGACTCTGTAAGGGTTTGCTAAAACCTCACTGTTTAAATTACAATTACTTACAATTACCTTTGAATTACAATTACTTCAGAGATAAATGAGATCTTCAGAACGTAAGTTTTATTTTTAAAACAATTCAAAGGGAGAGGAAAAACATCAAGCTTGCTGTAGTATCCACTATAATCAAAATCAGAAATCGCTTCCTTAAATATCTTTTTTCTTTTCCTTTTTTCTTTTGTCTTAATTTTCTGTTCCTTCTATTTTCTTTTTATATATTTTCCTCTTTTTTCGTTCTTTAATTCTATTTTGTATTATTTATGTTATCATTATTTATTTTGTACTAGCTTTTTATTACTTTTTTAAAAATCTTTGAATAAAAAATATTTTTAAAAACACAAACTTAACCTTCCTCTGCTTTGTGCTAAAAACATACTGTTGATTTGGTTTGTGGGGAGGGAAACTATCTACTGTAGTTTTGTGAATCATGATTTCTTTCCTGATATGTTTTCCGTCATCTAAACCAAAGCAAATATATCATGTGATGGATTAATATGTATGAAAATGGTATTAAGACATGCATAAATATGAGTTTCTGGGCATCCCGATTTTGGGTTAATTCTTAATTCTCTTTCTTACAATCAAAGCTTATATCAGGAATGGCCATTGTGTGACATTATAGTACTCCTGATCTCAGACCTAGCCTTCTTTTTGCCTGTCTCATCCTGAGTTGATTTTAAAATAGGCAGCTATATAAGTTTTTAAATAAATAAATAAATACATTTCCAGAAAGTGTTTATTTGGAGGGCCCAGTATTGTGCACTTTGCTCAATATAGAAGTTATTGTATTTTTGGGACTATAAGATGCACTCCCCAACAGAAAAAAGTGGGTGGAAATGTCTGTGCATCTTACAGAGCGAATAGGGGCCAGTTTTTGGCTTCCTGAATCCTCCATGCGTCCCATTTTTTTCCCCTCCCTGGCATCCAGAAGCCCTCTGCAGGCCAAAATCAGGCTGTTTTGGGCCTCCAGAGGCCTCTGTGGGGTCCCTTTTTGCCCTTTTGCCCTTCCTGGTATTGGGGAGGTGGAAAACAAGATGCGCAGAGGGTTTGGGAGGCCAAAAATGGACAAAGTGCTTCTGGACACTGGGGAGGGCAAAAACGGGATGCCCGGAGGCGAAAAACTATTTTTTTCTTGTTTTCCTCCTCTAAACCTAGGTGCGTCTTATGGTCTGGTGTGTCTTATAGTCCAAAAAATACAGTACATTAGCAGTTTTGTACAGAGGTGCTGTGAACTAACTGAGCTTTGAAGGAATAAAGTTTTCCAGCCATGTACTTGTATGATTATGTGTGTGGCTATGTGTGTTCACCCATATACTCCATGACATCTTTCTGGACAAGCCATAGGAATATGTTTTCTATTAGTAAATATTTTTATTACCGAGTTTGCTATAAATTTTTTGTAAAATTAGGAAGTAGTTATCTCTGTAAATCCTGTGATTTCCCAAATAGTGTATCACTGTGCATATACTTGAAACAGTTTTAGACATTTCAGCTAACGCTGACGAATCAGGAAGAAGATACCATCCAACAGTAAGGTGATACTACTTCTGTTTTGCTTTTAATAGAGTAAAACGTCTGGGTTGTTTTGACCATGCTGAGCGGCAGCTTGGAGAAAGGTGTCTGTATGTATTTCCGGAGAAAGTGGAGCCAGCAAAAATCACGTGTGAATGTCCAGAGAGAAACTGTGTTCTGGGAGAAGGGTCAGCTTCTAAGAAGGTATGTGCTCTGATAAAAGTTAGCTGAGAATATTGAACTATTTCTGAGAAGGTTGCTTTGTTTATTATTTCTAACTGTTCTTGTTAGGCTCTGTATATCTCCACTATGGCCAATTTCTGCTATGGTTAAGAAGATGGAGTGATTGTCAGGGACTGCTTTCATTTTTTAAATTTTATCTTCCAGGACATGATATTTTAAGAAACATACAAGCATAATATTAATTGATTGCTTAATCATATTCAGATATCACTTAGTCTTGTAGGTTATGCAGACATGGTTAACATAAACCTTAATTATTAGTAATATTATATTTCCAATTTATTCTTCAGCAAAGGAATAGGAAAAAAATGAATGTTAAGTGATTCCAGAATTGTGAACTGAATTCCTCTATCATTGGAGGGAAAATCATATGATAGTTGATCATTCAAGAGAAAATGCATAATGTTCTGTTGTTTGAATTGATTGATAAATGGTGGAATTTGTTTTCATATGGCAGCTTTTTAAATAGTTGAGACCCTGAGTATTGACGTGTATCATATTTTCCACATGAAAAATGCTTGTTTACGCATATAGTAGTAACACAGGTCTTGTTTTCATAAATTTCAAAATCTTTGTGTATTATTTCAGATAAAATCTGGATTAAAATCCAAATTTGAAATGCAGATTCATTCAGAATTTATATTGTAAAGTGCTGTTTAAATATTTCATAAATAACAAGCAATCTATTCTGCATGTTTATCATTTTTAAAAAATTAGAATCTACATTTAGAGTAAAACAGTATCTTGCTGTTTTACAATCATAGTAACATGGGATAAATGTATGCCCTTGATATGTCATAGCCAATATTTCCAATCACTACACCCATTTTTTAATTTTAGTATCTAAAAATACAGTCAAGATTTCAGTTGCACATTCTTTAATTTGGACCTGTTAAACCTCATTCACCAAAGAATAGATACCATTTTCCAAATATGGTGGTGAAACCAAGCTTTGTTTTTTTTCCTATGTTAAAATACTAAAATACAAAAATACATCACCAACAGAGTAAAATGACGGTGAAAAAAGAAAGCCTATAGATGTCATCGTGATGAAAATAATATTTAATATTTAAATTATTAAAAGTATATTTTACATTTCTTAGCTAAAGCTAAATCTTCCCATGCATGTTTAGAGATCTGAAAAGTGGAAGGTTTTGTCAGGTTTCAAAATATGGCTAGCCACCTATGCAAGGATTACACAGTCAGCATTTTGCCTGAATGGCTTCAAGTAATAGTATTTTTTTTCTTTCAAACTAGTATTTTCTTCTGAGGAAAAGCGTAACTGTAAAATCTATTTCTTTAATTTATTTTTGGGGTTACAATACAAATAAAAATGTGAATGAAATGTTTCCAAAACTGGAATAATTTTCTAAATTTATTCTACCTCTGTTAACAATCCTTTGAATTCAATAGTAATACCAAAATGATGGTGTTTAATATTGCAGATGGCCTGTCCTTGTTTCATATCCAATGTAAAGCCTGAAAAGGTACTGTAATATACACATTTCTTCTCTGTCTGAAAACATCTTAATGTTCAATAAATTTGTTCCTAAAATCCAATTACAGAAGTGTCTCAGTATAAATAAATGTTTTCTCCCTGTAAAAAGTTAATATTTTAAACTCTTCATTTTCTGAAATAAAAGTCAGTGGTAGATTTTGGAATTGATTCATAACATATTGTTGTGATTTTAATATATTGAGTAATTTTAATCTTCAGTATTTCTAAAGAATTTATCAGCGTATCTTTTTAAAATGACTAGCAGATTATGAAATATAACTGTTTTAATAATTTTCTGCATATTTAGCTACCACAGTATTTCCTTGCAATGTAAGCATTATTATGATAGAATATAAGTATAGGAGTGTGTGTATGTGTTTAAGCCATGAGCTAAGAACAAAGAAAAGGATATATAATTCTAGGCAGTTTGCCACCATTCACTGCATCTTGATAATTTTCAGTTCTTGCAAATCATCCTTTCTTCCACCATATAAATACTGTATATTGAGTGATATAATATTTTTTATTCCTTATAGCAATCTTCTATTTGAATATAACAAATATCAGTGTGATGTAAATGAAGATTTTTTATCTTACAGGACACTTAGGGAAAGAGGAGAACACATATTCATGTGGATATTCAGAATAGATTATTTCTGAGAAAGAATGTTAGGGAAGCCCATTGACATAGTTGTGTCAATAATTTTACAATTGGATTTTGTCATGCCTTCCCCTTCCCTATCATCCTGCCAGAAGATTGATTGTTGGAATTTTATTTGCTTTACATAGGCAGAATGGTGGTGGTGATATATGACATAATACTGTGATGAAACACTGCCTGTTTTCTCTCCTTTAGGGCTGAAATATTTAACATTAAGAACAAATAGAAAATATTCTCATTGTTTTGATTTTCCTGGAGAGGTGGTTTTTTCAGTTACCTGATGTGTCTGTCCCATATCTTATTATTGCAATATTTACTGATTAAGTAGGAATTGCTGATAAATCTAAAAGCCTTTCACTATATAACCACATGATGGGTTCCATGTCATCTCATCCTCACTAGAAAGATAACACTGTGAATCTGACTTTATATCAAAATTCACTAACAAAATTTCCACCATGGGGCAACATGAGTAACATCTGAAGGAGTATTGGAAGACCACTAGTTCAATCTGATGCACAGATTCCCCAAACAATAAACACCTTGTGCTTTAGAAGGTAGATAGCAATTCTAGGTGAGCAAATAATTTTCAGCTCCCAAATAGGTAGCATATTTTTTTTAAAAAAAAATGGCTCAATTTCTTTAAGCGGTGGGGAATTTTTGTGTTTCTTGACCTGCACTGATTCCTCTAGGTAAGGAGATTACTGAAGAAGCAAATAGTGAAGATCATGTCATGTTCCCCAGACGCTCAGAGAACCCTTGATCTCCCTGAGGGAGAATCTGCGGCAGCAGGTGACCAACAGTCTGAACATCTTAAAGCCAACTTGAAATGTGGAACAGAGGACTCTAATGTCAGTGACATTATAGGCTTGCAGGACACAAAAAGAGAGCACATTGATGAAACAAGGAAAAGCTTGTCTTGTGAAGTAGTGGGGCTGCAGTTGCAACCAGCCTTTGTCCTGAAACGGGAGGATGGCTCCTCAGATTACAATCTGCAGTCTATAGAACAGGATGCTGATGATGAAGCAGCCGATGACACAGATGACACCAGCTCTGTAACATCTTCTGCCAGCTCCACAGCCTCTTCTCAGAGCGGCAGTGGTACAGGACGCAAAAAGAGTATCCCACTTTCTATTAAAAACCTCAAGAGGAAACATAAGAAAAAGAAAACCAAGGTTTCCCGGGAATTTAAACCAGGTGACAGGTAAGACTAGAGCTGGTATCATCCCACGTGTACATGTCATTAAGCACTACCTGATCCGATTTCTTGATAAAACCCTGTACATAATTTAAAAACATATCAGTAATAAAAAAAATATGTCTCTTAGTGAGAATGTAGGAAGACCCGTGTTGCCTGCATGCTACTGATACAGTTTTCAAATGATAGATATCCAATCGAATTGTATACCTTCTTTAGGGAGGAAAGAGTTAAGCAAAGCATAAAAGCGTTTACCAAAAACAATCAGCTGACAGTGTTCTTTTTGCACTAATCAAACCCCAATATATTGACATTTACCCCACTGATGGCAATTATTAAAATAATAACCTTTTTGGAAAGCCAAGGGAGTTTCTGGCAGGACAATTCTTGGTACCTGGCCCAGTTCAAAGTCTTGGTCATTTCTTCTAAAGCATTAAATACTGAAGCACCAGGATATATCAGGTAATGCTTTATCAGCTTTGAATCTGCCTGTCCAGACTAAAAATAACAGAGTTGGAAGGGACCTTGGTCTTCTAGTCCAACCCCCTGCTTAAGTAGGGGACTCTATACAATTATACTCTAGTCAGTCTCTACCCCTTGTGAGGTACTTGTGGTGTAGAAAGCTATTGTTTGTGATAACCTCCATTTTGTGGAATTCTCTGTCCCCAAAAGTACATGGAACCCCAACCCTCCATGCATTTTGAAAGCAAGTTTGATTTGATTTGCCTGAGCTGATTATGAGCACAAGCATAAGATATTAAAACATCACATATCAGTTTTGGAAGGATATTATTGCTTTGTAATTTTTATATTCCCTGTTCACTATCCAGTCTGGGATGAGATAGAAATGAAATGATTCATAATTTCAGGAAAATGGCAGCTCTGTAGTACTACCTTCCCCAATAAAGGCTATGCCTTTTGCTCCATTGTAGCATAATCTCCTTTATGGTATTCCGAGAGCCCATTTAATCCCTACCATTATGTTCAACTGACCAGCTTTTGCAGCTAAAGGGTTTTTTCCTCTCAAAAACTGCCTTTATATTAGTTCCAACTTTAAAGTCAATTCTTTATGATGTTTTTAAAATGCCACCATTCTTTTTTTAATCTTTACCCTGACTTGCTGTGAGACTTTTCCTCAGTAATTTTCTATCCTTGTTGATAACAGGGTTGCTGTAGAAGTGGTGACCACGATGACATCAGCAGATGTGATGTGGCAGGATGGCACAGTGGAGAAAAATATTCGTTCCAATGAGCTCTTTCCTGTCCATCATTTGGACAACAATGAGTTTTGCCCTGGGGATTTTGTAGTAGATAAAAGAGGTAATTGTTGAAATGCATTCCCTCTGGATAGTGTGCTTATTGGTAACAATTTATACATGAATTTTTCAATCCAGATTTTCAAAGAGCCAGCAGTGTCTCATGCATCTTTTCTCATCCTGATGAAGCCTAGATGAGTTGGCATTACATCTTTGTAATATGAGTCAATATGGATAATGCTGACTAGGAATTCTGGAAGTTGTAGTCCAGCCCCCCAAGTCAGTTAGACCAGTGGTGCGTTTCAAAAAAGTTTACTACGGTTCGGTGGGCGTGGCTTGGTGGGCGCACTTTGCACACTCACACTTTGCGTGCGCACCAAACGTGCACTTTGCGCAGGTACAGAAGCTTTATGACTCACCTCCTGCAATCCTGCATTCTCCCTGTCACTTGGCAGCCTACGCATGGCAATCTGCTGTGCCCATGCCATGGAAACTGCTGAGTTCTTGAATCTCACTAGTTTACAGAATAGCAGTTTTAGGATTTTTTAAATGTCAGAATGTAGCCCTTTTCTATATTATTGGAATACGATCTCTCATTAAGTAGACCACTGCTTTTCTGTCTCTCAAAGTTTTTCTTAAAATATATGAACAAGAACAAAAAAAAATGAACATGCTGTTTGCTTTCAGTCCAGATGTTCTCTTGTAGTAGTCATCTGACTTACTGGTGGATCAAGTCTTTAGCAAAAGAAATTTTGGGAAGCTGCCAGTTAGCAGTTTACCATATTGAAAGTCAACAAAAAAAGGGCCACAATCTAAATCTTTTATAAATTGTTCTAGAAATTGTAGTGTTCCCACAAAACAGAAATGTGTGTTTCTTTTGTACTTTGATTTTTAGCAAGGTTTCAGTAATTTAATACATAGTTTTCAGAGGTTATTTTAAGTCAGAAGTATAATTTCCTTCTGAAGGTATTGACTAGTAAAATACTGGATTTAAATAGTTTAAGGACCATATTATTTTAGTGTATGTATAAAATACTCTAAATTCTCCTACCACTCAAGGTCAGAGGAAGGTGCCATCCCAAAATACTGTCTAGGAGATTCTGAGAACAATTGTTTTATAAAATTACCTGAATAATTTAATTTTGGCATATTATAAAATTTTTATGTATCATCTCTATATATAACTCACTCTATATACTATATATAATGGGGGGGGGCTACTACCGGTTTTTACTGGTTCGGGTGAACCGGTTATTAATTTTATGGCCAGTTCAGCGAACCAGAAAATCCCACCACTGGCTGACCCCGCCCACCCTGTCCCGCCCCTCCCGGGAGTCCCCACGCAGCATATTTTGGATCGCAGGTAAGTGCAGGGCCCATGCGGAGGCTTGGAGAGGGCGAAAAACAGGTCTCCCAGTCCACAGCCTCCGGAGCCCGGGGAGGCCGTTTTCGCCTTCCCGGAGGCTCGAGGAAAGCCTCCAGAGCCCAGCGAGGGTGAAAATGCCCCCTCCCCTGCGGCCCATTTTTGCAACCAGGGTGGTGCAGGAGGCCAACTAGGCCATGCCCATCCAGCAACTCTGCAAAGAACTGGTTGTTAAATCATTTGAAGCCCATCCCTGTATATATGTATATATATAATACAAAATATTTTTATATTAAATTTGTGTTTTTCCCTGCAGAACCAATTTTCCTAGAGTGAATTTAAGTTAGGCCAATTTTTAAAAATGAACAAAACATGTTAAAGTACATGTACTTTAACAAGTACATTGATTTAAATAAGGTGAATCTTCATGTTTTTCCTTCGTGCTTTCATTGTTTTAAAAACCGTGTTAGCAGATGGCTGCAAACAATACCTTAGAGGAACTTGGAAAACTGAGAAATCCCATGCCACTTTCTGCTCATTGCACAGTGGAAATGTGAATCCACCCCTCTCTAAGCTTGAGTTGGGGCTGGCAGGGGCTCACCCCTCACAGTTGCACTCGCTCTCAGGTTCAGTATAATGGAGACATAAGACATAAGAATTTATTTGTCATTACACTCGCAAGCGGGTGCAACGAAATGAGGTGCTCTTCCACAAGTAAAACTGGACAACACCATTGAAAGAAAAATAAAACTAAACACAACAAACCATACAATAATCTCTATACAATTTAAAAATGTAAATACCCCATTACTCTCAGCCATTAAATTCCACAAAAATCTTATGACCCTGCATTCAAACTCAAAACTGCCCTTGGATAAAAACTGTTCTTGAATCTAGTCGTCCTTATTCTTAATTCCCTGAATCTCCTTCTCGATGGTAATAGTTCAAAGAGCTGATGTCCCGGATGAGCCATCAGGGACTGACACAATTATGACAAGAAGAAGTTCGATTAGCTGTCAAAGCCAACCAAGCTTGGTTTTTCTATTTTTTTTTAATTCATCACCAGCAATATAGTATAAATAAAAAAAAACAAGTATCAGATACTTCTCATAATAATGGAGAAACAGAATTATAGTGCATCATTTCCCCTTACTATAGAGTATGCTTCTTTCTTCAATCCTAAATAGCTCAGAGTTCTCAGGATCCTGGTATGTACGGAGTGGTGCAGTCAGGCGACCATGTTGGTCGCACCTGTGTGGTGAAGTGGTTCAAGCTGAGACCTAGTGGAGATGATGTGGAGGTAAGAAATAAAGGCTGTGATTGTTTTGTTTTGTTTTCTTCTCTTGGCCTCTGGAATCAAATTTTGCTTTACTAAATGGTTTTTTTTTTAAATTTCCTGAGGAAAATTTTCCTTCTGAGCTTTGGATGAAAAGCAGAATGTGTACATAAATGTGCCCAATATTCTACTGGCTCTGTTGTTATTGAGTCTGTCTGCTGAGAGGATCTAGGTTTGGTTTTTCACTAAATTAAGCTAAGCTAAGATTTAATTATAAGAGCTAAACAAAATACTATCCAAATGTCAAAACATTTTGGGGGAAGAATATTTTCAATTTATCCAGGCTAGAAACTGCACAAAGCCAGCTGGGTGACCTTGAGCCAGTCACTTTATCAGCCCTAGGAAGGAGGGAAGGTCAAACTTCTTCTGAAAAACCTGGCCAAGAAAACTGCAAGAACTAGTCCAGGCACTCATTAGGAGTTAAAACTGATTCAAAGGCATAATCATCATTATCAAACTTTGTATTTAGATAACCTTCAAATGTCCATAAAATTCAGTCTGGAAGAGAATGCAGCTCTGAATTAATGTGTGTAGATGATGCTTATAACATAATATACGTTCTTACACATTAAAGATCCATGTAAGAACCCTACCAGACATCCCCAGAATCAATATTAAGCAGTAACATGCTAAGCACAAGGCTAGGTAAATACGTTATGTACAGTATGTCTTGTTCAGCTGTTGAGTGCTTGAGGTGAAAAGCTTCCTCATTTTCTGATAGCTCAGTATAAACCACACATAAGCTTTATGTCCTTTGGGGGAGGGGGATATCTTTTAGCAACAAGTATCCCCCCAAAAAAGGAGGGGAATGGCACTGTCAAATGAGCTCTTTTCGATGCCAGTCACATTCTGAGAGAGTAGATTTAGGAGTGGTTACCTGTTCTTTAAAAGACTCTTAAATATTAACAGCAGCACATAAGAAAGGAACACAAGGTTGAATCAGAAGATTTTTTAACTTGGAGACTCTGTGCATGAACCAACCTTTATCTTTGTGTGATCATTTTCAGCTGATTGGGGAGGAGGAGGATGTCAGCGTTTATGACATTGCCGATCACCCAGACTTCCGCTTCCGTACAACTGACTTTGTAATCCGCATTGGCAATGCTGAGGATGGTGCTTCGATTGGTGAAAATGAGGTGAGTGGTAAAGTATGTTTTTGATACAATTTGTGAGAACTATGACCTGGAAAAAAGTGAGGTGTTGGACCAGTTATCTCTGTTTAAAGTCTTCTGTTTTGAACTCAACGGCATTTGGGCTTGCATCTGATGCATTTTCTAGTGGAAATAAATGCTGTGTGCTTTATACAAGGGGATAATCTCTTCACATATATCCATAGAAAAGACTTCTTACTTTTGTAGCAGAACCAATTGCTGATTACCACCAAAAGAAGTTCAAATGGCTGCAGAATGTTAAAACTTTCATTGAGTTTGAGCAACAAGCCCAACAGACCAGTTTTATTTTTGTAATTACTTTCTTTAGTAACGAAATTGTATGGACAGTTTCATATTAATAATAATGAAAGCTTCAGGTATAACTTTCTATTGGACAACTTTTTAAAGTCTGATTTCTGGTTAAATTCGTAGCCTACTAGGTTTATACAGAAAATAGTAATTGTGTTTAATTTTAAATTTGGAACAATTATCCTGAGTTTTTTATATTTTTTTTGAAAATTTTATTGATTTTTAAAAACAAACATAAACAAACAAAACATGAAAACATAAAACATCTTTTTTGAAAGCAGCTTGATCCCGGGTTACATCTCTTCGTACAGACACAAATTCAAGTTCATGCTTATTTTTATATACCATTCCATATCTTATTACCATTCTACATTTTCTATATAGCTTCTCCCCTCTTTTAACTTTCTTAATTTTATTTTATTTATTTCATCTCAATTCAGATCATTATACTTATATTCTTTGTCTGTCCTGTTTCAGCTGTCTATTATCTTTTCTCATTAAACAAAATTTCTCCTGTAATCACTGATTGGAGTATGACGCCTTTATATCTTTCCCCTAAAATTATAACACTTAATATAATACATAACTTCCATTCGGATTCTGCTTAGTACATTCTAAAACTACACACTGCATTTTAAAAAGAGAAAAAATTATGAATATATAATATAATTAAAACAACAATCCATACCAATTCAGTTCTATCATTAATATTAATATTCATTTAAATCTTAAATATTTTACACATTACTTTTCAAATAGATATCATACTTCTATGGGAACACTTATAAACTTTCCATAGTTACTTCCCCTCCACTTCACTTATATTTTCTAAAACATTGAGTAATTAAAATGTTCCCATTCCTTCCTAATTCAATTCTCTCATTTATTTCATTTCATTTATTTTGTTCACAAAAGTTTCACTGAATTACACTGACTATTTTATCCCACTTTTTAATCATATGTTGTTTCCAATTTTCTAACATTATTTCTAATACAAATATAACAATACAATCTTATGTACCTTTGCAGAATCGCTTTTTCAGTTAAATTTTCACCCATTATCTCTGAATAAGTCCTGTTTCTTTACATCTTGCTCCAAACCTTTGTAACTTCTCTTCCCTTCCTTCCTCCCTTGCTTCTTCTCTCTCCCCCTTTTACCCCCTGTCTCTCCACCTCCATTTTCCTCTTCTGTATTCCCCTTTTCTGTTGCTTTCTAGCATTATATCCACTTTTCACATTATTTTTCCCTTTTTTGGCTGTTTTTTTAGGTCTTAAATTCTCCATTCTCTTTCCCCCCTTTCCCCTTTCTTCCCCAGATAAAGTTACTTGTTCATTAAAGATGGCTTCTTCTTTGTCCCAATCTTCTTGTTGCGCAGTCTTTTCTTGTAGTTTCTCATAGGTACAGATCGCCATTTCTAAGAATTATAAAACGGAGCCAGAAGAGCCCTTCCCTTCTTGTTCCTCTTCTTTATGTTTTTTAAATTCCATTTTCAGTTCATCCACAAGTGATGCCATTGTAGAATTTTTTTTAAACAACCACCCAATTGTTTTTAGTCATTCAGATATAATTTCCAAAAGTCCCAAAGTTACCAAGCAATCCAAATACACACAAGCTGTTTCTTTTAACACTTTCTTCTTTTTTTCACTTTCTCTTCCAGGGGTTACTATTTAGTTGCAAAGTTCCAGTTAAAATGTATCTTTTAGAAGTCTTATTAAGATTTAACTTTAGATTCTTTTGAATTCCAGGCAGACTCCTCATTCCAAATCCTGCCCTTATTCTTTTCTTCTCCCTTCCCACTTATAGCAAGAAAAAAAAAATAGTGTTCAGAAATCTTCGTTGTCCCCTTAGCATTTAATTATATTTCCCAATTTACCTATTGATGCCAAAGCGGATTTTTCCGATTTCTCATTCATCTCTCTTTGCTGTCAACGTAAAGAAGGAGAGTGGAAAAAAAACTTTCCCTTTTCACTTTCATTTGCTGCTTCCGACTGTATCTTTTATAAGATTTAAATTCCAGGGTATCTCAGTTGTTGCTTCTTATCCCGGTCAGCCAAAACTTTCACTTCTTAACTTCCTCCTGCACTTTCTTTTCCAGATGAGTGCTTCTTTGAGGCGGCCATTTCTGACCACCGCTCTTACCGCCTTCGGGAAAGGGAGTTTAGCCAGCTGAGGAGGAAAGATGCGGCTTTCCTCGACCCTGCTGGAATCTCCCCCCTTTTCACCACCTCTACGGGGTGGCTTAGCCCCGAAGCCAGCTGGCTCAGGGCGTTCCAGCGGCAAGCCCAGGCAGAAACCACGCACGATCGCGGATTCCTGCCTGCCGCCAAAGCCCTGCAAACTGGAAGTCAATTATCCTAGTTTTAGAGCTTCTACTGAGGTGTGCTAGGTGGCCTATAATTCAGTAACTATCCAGATTTTGGCTGAAACAACATTCAGAAGGTCCTGGGGGCAAGTAGGAAAAGGCTGATACAAATAATTTCTTCTTGTCTCCTCTTCTGAATGGCCAGTCTGTGCCACCAGTCTTCCCGTTCCTTTCATCCCGTATCTTTACCTTTGGATTCAGGTATGGTATATTCCAGGGGTCGCCAACCTTTTGGATCTCAGGGACCACCAAACTCATAATTTTAGATCCCAAGGACCACTAACAGGTTCTGTGGGTGTGGCCTAATTTGTGGATGTGGCTTGGTAGTCACGTGACTGGCTGGGTATGGCTTGTATGTAAACATAAATATTTATATAAATATTTATTTTTTTATAAAAAAGAGCAACTTTTACCCAAAATTAGGCCAGGCAGGCAGATTGAGTTGCTCACACAATCGCAGATTCATTCAGAAGTCTATCTGCCATTGGCTAGCTCAGTGTGTCACATAAAATTTGCTTGCAAGTAAACTCATAAAATTTGCTAGCAAGAAAACTCATAAAATTAACTCACAACACACCTTCTATGTAAATATTGAATTTTTATTAAAAAAGAGCAACTTTTACTCAAAATCAGGCAAAGCAGGCAGATTGAGTTGCTCACAGAATCATTCATCTATCTTTCATCGGCTAGCTCAGTCTCTCAAATTTGCTTGCCGTGAGTTTGCTTGCAAGCAAACCTTCAGCCCTAAGGAAGGTTTGCTGTACTTAAAAGCAGAGCCGAAGATCTAAAGACTAGCTAGAAAGCAAGAAATCCAACCATTTCCTGCTTCCTAGCTAATCTAAATCTCCCGGCACAGCAGAACAGATGATGGTAGGAAAAAGGAAAAATAGAAATTTAGCAGGCAAGTTTGCAAGGTAAGGAGTGAGTGGGCGGGGAGAATTCCCGCGGGCCATGTGGGCGGTGCAGCCTTGTGTTTCTGTGCGGCCTGGATTAATCACTTTGGAAGGGTGCTCTGGGGGTGAGATTTCTCTGCGGCCCACCAAAATTTTCTCATGGCCCACCAGTGGGCCATGGCCTACCGGTTGGCGACCGTTGTATATTCAACCAGAACTTTGCCTGTGCAATTATTCCCAGCCATTTCCTTCCTTGTTAGCCAGCCTACACATGCAAGATGTCCTTGACTTTCTCCCACTCTCCATTTCCTCCAAACTACTTCTGATTAGAATACATATTTGGTCTTGGCATGGATCATCTGAGACCTTTTTTCATATTCCTTCAGTCCTCCAATCAAATATAAATTGGGAAGATTCTATCTACTTTCTATGAAAGCTGGAAACTTGAGAACTGTAAGGCTCAAATCTCAGTTTATAAACCACCACTAGGTGGCAAGCTTTTCAAATACAGCATTGTACAGTAGTTGAAATTTATTTTCTCCAAAGGGAGGCAGAGTTGTGACAGTGGAAAGGATTTTTAAAAATATGCTCCACTGCCTTTGAGATTAATTTAGAAAGCATGTTGTATATGAAATCTTCCTAGTAGTAATGGTTATGGTGGCTGTTGCAGTCTTAATTTCTCTGGCTGTACAATATTCTTGGTCCTGTTTATCATTTACCTGAAAAAGGCAATAATTATGATTCCAGAAGTTAGAGATAAGGTTTCTGCCTGGCCAGGGGTTTTTATCTCAATTCAAAATGCACTGACAAATGTTTGCAACCAAATTGCCAACTTCAGAACTCAAACCAGCAGCCTAGGATTTTTATCTGCCTGTCTAGGTTCCCTTTTTAAGGGACCATCTTCCTCTTGAGTAGGTGTGCTGCTCAGATGCTCAATTTCTCATCAGAAATACTTTCTTCTTAAATGTCTCAAAGAGAAGAGTTCCCCCCCCCCCCACCTGGGGAAAATCAATGATACATGACCCACTCTCCCAGTTATGTACAAATGTGCAGAGAGGAGGTAAGCATTGTAACTGGCAGTAATTTTAATTGGAGAAATAAAATTGAATGATAAAGATTGGAACTCATTTGAAAGCAACTACCAAAGGGAAAGAATATGTGGGGTATGGAGAATGCAGAATTATAGGGAATGAAAGTTAACTATCCTTGCCAATAATCACTTTTTTGGTACAACGTAATTACACTACAAAGGTAAATCTTCATCTCAAAGATTCTATGTTCTTAATACCAGATTGTTTTAAATATCAGATTGGCCTCTGGCAATAAGCATCCATCATGTGGTGTTTGTTTCAGATTAATTTTGTTGACCCAGTATGTCTCTTTCTTTTTGCTCTGTCTACCAGTTTACCCTGTGGTAAAACTTGGAAGTGGAACAGACAACATTCTATCAGAATTTGCCTTGATAATTAGAAACTCCATATGATTTTCAATAGCCGTGCTCTCGTGTTCAAATTCTGTAAAGATACGGCAGCCCCAGGAGGAACAAAGCATTGGAGTTGAGAGGCTTCGGCCAAATCTTTTTTAATCTCAAAAATAGGCCTCTTTAACCTGGCCTTTTGAATTGATGTAAGGATTATTTTAGCATTAGAATTTGTGTTTTTGTTAAGTTTAATGACATAGCTTTAAAAATTACATTTTTATTGTGTGCTCAGCTACCTTGATTACCTTACTTGGATGGTTATAAAAAGGTAGGATGTAGATTATAAGAAAAATAATGGTTGCTTTTGTTTGTTTAGCCCTCTGTTGGACAGGTGGCCCGAGTGGATTTCAGCAGTAAAGTAGAAGTTGTATGGGCAGATAATTCCAGGACAATTGTTCTGCCGCAGGTAAATAATTAGCTGCTTCCAGTTGATGTAAGGTATTAGTTATCTCCTTTTTATTAAGTGGTTTCTATATATTGGAATTTTCTAGAATATATGAAAAATTGCTCTGTTAGTTCATTACACTAGTTCTGTTGGCATCTCAGTATCACTGTGTAATAAGAACAGTTTGCTCTGATTTTGCTGCTGTGATTTTTTTTTAGTAATCAAATCTTAACTCCCCAGGAGTTTATGCTGTTATATAGTTGCTTTATTTTTGGAATCTAAATGTGGTCTGTTATTTTTAAAGATGTTTAATGCAGTCTTTGAGGCCTATTACTCTAGTAAATATGTCTTTTATGGAACTTCTGCATTTGTCTCAAAAACAAAATTAGTGATCATTAGCCTATTTAAAATATTGTAGTTTGATTCTATCTTTTTATTTCATTATAGCACAGCAGCTACTAAAACAAGTAAAGTGCTCTTGCTTAGTCTATTAAATACTTAACATTCAAGGCTTCCTTTTCTTAAATAGAGCAGTTCCCCTTTAATTATAGTCGCCAGTGCTGGAACTGTAGCTGTGTGATACAAAGCCCTCTGGTATATCCCATCCTGCTCTTGTCACACAGGATCATATCATATGGAGGGACCTTCCGTGAAGGCAAGCTGTCTGTGCAATTCTGCATTATAAGGTGTATTGTTTAAAATAAAAATGTTTCCCCTGTTTCCATGACTCTGTTTGTACTACAGAATAAATGTCATAATCCTGTATAAGCCTATATGCTGAAGGATGTATGTACATTTTATAAAAATATATAGACTTGCATTTTATTGAAATCTATTGAGCCTTGAAAGTGGGCGAGTGGGTGTATGATAGCCTGAAGGACAGTACAAAGAAAATGCAGAAAAATGCCAGAAAAATCGTCATTCTTTAAAAAATCAAGGGCATTAACTCCTTATGCTCTGTAGTGGTGAGGTAAGGAACTAAAGATTATTCAGATTGACTATTACTGACAGAGCAATGTCTGAGGAAAAGGTAACGGGCATTATGAATTAATTCAAGGATTTCCTTCTCTTAACTGTCTTATGAAACATGCAGCTTAGCAGAAATAGCAAAGGTGAAGTTAAATAGCATAAAGATAATTAAAAAAATGTTACAGCTATCTTGGGGACTTCAGTCTAAAATAATCCACATTGCTTTCTGATCTGTTGGAAGCTCTCAGCACCAGTTAGTATCTTTTCAAATAGCTACAATGAACCCAGGATCCCCTTGATTCCAGAGATAATTGCTGGTTCAGCATTCCAGATTTATGAATTGTGTAGGGTCTGCTTCCTAGCGAGAGTTCAGCCTTTGAGGTATTCCATAAATGGAGAAATGTTTGTTAGTTTGTTTAAAAGATTGATTGATTGATTGATCGATTGATTGATTGGATTGGATTATTTTAAAAATATATATATAGTAGTCCATCTTAAGGAACTCTGTGTTTGCAATTAATTGATCCCTTTTAAATTAGGAAAATCAGACTACATTATCATGAAATGGATTGTGTGTTTTGCCATGTGCTGAGGCTCTCCCTCTTTTTCATTCTGCCTTCTAGCACTTGTACAATATAGAATCTGAAATGGATGAAGAGACAGACCTTGATTCCATAGATGGTAGCACTAGTGGTGCTTCTTCAGATGAATGGGAGGATGAGAGTGATAGCTGGGAGACAGATAATGGTCTCATGGAAGATGACCACACAAAAATTGAAGAAGTTGAACCTGAGGAACTACCTGTAGAAGAGGTGAAAAAGGTAGAAGAACAAGTACAAGGTGCTGTGGCAATGGCTGTGGCTGATCTAACAACAGATAAATCGGGCAAGGAAGGAACCCCAAAGAGTTTCCGAGAGTTGAAGGAGGCCATCAAGATTTTGGAAAGTTTAAAGAATATGACAGTTGAACAACTGCTGACAGGCTACCCAACCTCTCCCACAGTTGAACCAGAAAAGCCTACTCGGGAAAAGAAGTTTCTAGATGATATAAAGAAGCTGCAGGAGAATCTGAGGAAAACTCTGGACAACGTAGCTATTGTGGAAGAAGAAAAGATGGAAGCAATGGCAGAGGCAGAAAAGAAAGAAGAGAGAGAAGTTCAGACACAGACACCAGTGGCATCGGAATGGCCCAGCGAAACACCAGTGCTATGTCAGCAGAGTGGAGGCAAGCCTGGTGTTACCTTCACCAGTGCCAAGGGAGAAGTCTTCTCGGTTTTAGAGGGTGCTCCAGGTCAGTTTTTAAAGTGGGACTAAGGATAGACTTTAGGGCATTCTGATAATATTGCAATCTATTAGCTCCATTTAGCAAGGCCTGTGTCAGGGAAATTGAAGTCCAGCAATTTCTGGAAAGCCCTAAATTCATAATTCTGTTTTATTGGAACCAGTGTTTGAAAATAAGTTATAGTGGCCCCCCCCATTCTTTCTAAATATATGAGCCAGGTGTAAAATATAATGTTACGTCTATATCTGGACTCTTATTCTTGGCCCCTTTCTCAATTTTTTCTCTGTATATCTCTCTTCTTATAACTTTATCTGGTCTTATATGGAGCCTTTACAGTAGTGAATTCAGTTCAACAATCTTCAATAAAATTAGTGGTCTCTGATCAGGCTAGATAGTGTTTTTTAATACAAGCATCATTTGAGCACTCTGACAGTATTTGTTAATAATTACCTTATTTCTTAGTAAATTTAGTGCTGTTTTATATTTACAAGAATAGCATATCAGAGTTTTGTCTATTTTACTAACCCTATTGTTTAATTCTAGCAAATGTTAGGAACAAAGGAGAACATGAAAAATTTGGTAATCTGCTACCCCAATTTATTTATTTATTGCCCCATTAGATAGCCATGCCTTTAAGAAGATGGAGTTTCAGCCTCCAGAAGCCAAGAAATTTTTCAGCACAGTGAGGAAAGAAATGGCTTTGTTAGCAACTTCATTGCCAGATGGTATCATGGTCAAAACATTTGAAGACAGAATGGTAAATCATGTAAACTTTCGTACATGAACTTCACAGTCCATAAAGAAAGATATACTTTGTGTTTTAAAATAGTTCCTAGATGCAGTTTTCTAAAAAAAATTATAATTTTATTCTTTAAAAGAATGATATTTCTGTTATAAATTATTTCTTAATGAAAAAAATGGTTTTTTACACCAAGAAAAAAAAATCCCCAATTCATTTTTTCTTTTGGCAGTTAATTAAAACTAAGAACTACATTTGTTTTGTATTTTCCTAAAGATTGTAAATAAACACCTGAGTGTGTATATATGAGTAAGAGGAGTTAATTCAATAACTTTGCCAATATAACGTTAATATTGCTTGGTACATAGCTATTAAATCTAGCAGAACTTTATCATTTGTTGAATGAATGTGGCTGTATTTTTTCTGAGAGGGTACCAACAACTTGTCCAGTGTAATTTGTTGCATTTAAATCCTTCTATTATGGAATTAAAGGAGGTGTGGATATAAGGTATCTCTATCTCATAGAGACTTTGTATAGGTTTCTTATCTGTTTAGTCTTAGCAAGATAATATATAATCTGAGTTTGTGTAATAGCACTATTTTTATCTGGTATGGGCTAATATTTCTGTGTTACTCAGCAAATGTGGAACAAACCAATTTATTAGAACAGAGATTCTTTGATGACTTTTTCTGAACATTTAGTCAAAGTTTGGTCAGTCATGAATTATTGGGGTATATACTAAGCATGTTGATATGAAACCAAACAGGATGTTTTTGTGCATTTTCTTAAAAGCATTGGGTGTAACATTTTTAGTTAGCTCTGGTTCCTCTTTATGGATTATTGCATGGACTTACACATAGCCTCTCCACAGGATCTCTTCTCAGCACTAGTCAAAGGACCTACGCGTACACCGTACGAAGATGGCCTCTTTTTATTTGACATCCAACTCCCCAATATTTATCCAGCTGTGCCCCCACTCTTCCGTTACCTCTCCCAGTGCAGTGGCAGACTGAATCCCAATTTGTACGACAACGGAAAGGTTTGCGTAAGCCTTCTGGGTACTTGGATAGGCAAGGTAACAACTGCTGCTGATTTTTACTGTAGTACTCTTGATCTGCGTTATTCCGTAACATATTGCAAAACTGCATGGAATTGCAATGCTTTCTTTAATGATTTAAGTCAAGCAGGTGGCTTACTGTATCTGCTGTTCAAAGATACTGTTCTAATCCGCAATATTGTCCAAGTATATGATATGCATGGTTTAACAGGTACTAGCTGTTTAAAAAAACCTACTGCAGGACCCATACATTTGGAATCTAGTTGTCATAATGGTCACTACTTTGGTTCAGACAAAATATAAACTCAACATAGCAAATGAAACTAACATCTGTTGTTAGAAAGAATTTCTTCACAACTCATTTCAGAGGTTTTTTCCTTTGGAAATGCTCTTCCCTCCACCTACTCCCTCATAAAAATTGTATGAATGCTTATCACCAAACTCTGTTCCCATAATAGAAAATTGTTTTAAAATATATTCTATGTGTGTTTCTTATAGCACCTTCATTTTTATTACTGGTTTTCCAGTTGGATTAAACTTCTTTTGTCTTTCAGTGAGCATATAATAGAACCGTATCTTACAGTACATTATTTTTTTTTATTAGAGATGTAAAGAAAAGTATATATGCTATCCCCACCCCAAAAAATTTGTTTTACCCAGAATCTCTAGATACAAAAACATTCACATCATTCATATGAACAGTAAAGTTGTGATAGGAATGGAAGTCAACAGAGCATGGATCATTGCAAATGCCTTGTCCTTAAAAGTTGCTGTGACTGCAATTTAATGCTATGTAGTGTCTTTGCTGTTGAATTAACTGCTTGCTGTTATTTGATTATTCCAGGGCACAGAGAGATGGACCAGTAAATCTAGCCTTCTCCAGGTGCTCATCTCAATCCAAGGTAAATGCCAGTAAGATGGTAAAAGGAAAGATTGAGTCAAAACCTACTGCAGTAGACAGAAAAAGGTTATTTTCTGGTTAGCCAAACTGTGGGTTGTTTTTCTTGCCCAAGAAGAAGGATATCAGTGGCTATTTATTTCATGCTCTAAAGACAAAGCCACAGTCACCAGTGGGATAGCTGCCAATATGGAGAATTAGTAGCAGGTAGCTCCCTGAGCTTGTGGTTAAAAACAAAGAAATGACAAGATTTGTTTAGTTTTTTTATTTTTTATTTTGCTATTTATAGATGCTCCATCACTGCCATTCTTGGCAGCTGTTCAGTTCATTTCTGTAAAAAGCAGTGCAGCACTTAGATGTAATTGAGAACCCTAGACCTTCATTGCAAGGAGCAGATTGGAACACCTTTTGCATATGCTATAAATCTTCAGAGATTTTTTCCCCATGATTTTTAGTTTATTCAAAAGGTTTTAAAATAACAAAACACCAAAATATTTTTTTAAATGTTTTTTTTAAAAAACCCTAAAACTAATGCATATACACCTTATGTCCTCCCTAGTTGCATTCTGATTAATATAGCAATATTAGTTTACCACCCCCTGCGAAACAGGCCAGAAAACTTTCAGACTATTAAACTACTAAATCTACTTGCAAATTATTAGCCTGTCATCTATAAACTATATTAATAACAAAATGGTTAACAGTAAAAACAGAGATTCAGACATTATTGTATGCTTAGAAAACAGTAGGCGTGTTTCTTATGAAAGGAACTGTACGATGGTTTATCCATGTCTATGGTACATCTGTAGAGTGACCTTCTGTGATAGACAAGTTAGGGGAGTTTGATTTTTTTTAAAAAAAAATAAGCCAATTCCTCATATTAAGAGGGTGACTAAATTACCTCAATTTGTTTAACAATGGAAGGCATTAATTTGAACATCTGACTTGGTATAAAGAGAACCTATAAGGTTCAATCGGGCCTTTTCTTAGAAGTACTTTGAAAAATTAAAAGTAAGAAAGCATTAGTCCAAAATTTAATGACCTTCATATTAAAATAGCCTTTTCAAAAAGCATTTAGAGTTCTCTCCTTCATTCCTTTTCATAGAATTTTTTTTCTCCTCAAACATCTCCAAAAAGGGAACATTTTGTCATTTTCCAAAATCCTGGAGAGATTGTATTGTAATGATTTTTCATCAAATGCTTCCATGGTTGAGGAGTTCAACCATACAAAATAATAATACTCACTAAATTGGGATTAATAATTCAAATTTGGAACAACTGCGTTTTAAGTGAAGATTACTTTGATTTCCAACCCTAAATAAAAAATATTTTAAAATAGTCTGAAAAATACAGTTTTCCAAAATAGTATATCATGTTTCTTTTCCAATTACATTTTTAAGTAAAACACATTCTGTCGGCATGCACTGTACATTTCCAAATAATACATGTACTAAATACCTTATTTCTCCCACTATTTCCTACCTTCCTTTCCCCTTCCCACTTTTTTTTTTTTACTACTAGGACTTATCCTAGTCAATGAGCCTTATTACAATGAGGCTGGTTTTGACAGTGACCGGGGCTTGCAAGAGGGCTACGAAAACAGCCGATGCTACAATGAAATGGCTTTGATCCGTGTGGTGCAGTCAATGATGCAACTGCTGCGCAAGCCCGTAGAAGTCTTTGAGCAAGAGATCTATGAGCATTTCTGCTGTAATGGTTGGCGCCTGATCCACCGTATTGAGTCCTGGGTAGAGACCAATGAACTGGTGGAGAGGAGCCATGATCACGTCGGTCTGGCAGAGTCTTCCTTTGCGCATTCAGCAGGAGGCATTCTGGCTGAGAGTCCTGTAGACAGTATGGGGCCATTGGGAGAGCAAGAGTTAGGGGCTGCTGGAGCAGCTAGCCAACTCTCTGATGGCAAGGAGGAGCTAGAAGACTCCGGTTGTGGAATGTCAACAATGGCTGCTAGTGACACCCATCAATGTTCAGACTCTGAGAGCATGGGCCAGGCCAGAGAAGCACATTTTGCCAGAGACGTAACAGATGAGGGTAAAGCCACTCAGGACTTTGCTGCTCAGCCAAGTGTGAAACCAAAGAAAAGGAGAAAGAGCTACAGGAGCTTTCTCCCTGAGAGGAGTGGCTACCCTGATATTGGGTTCCCCCTGTTTCCATTGTCTAAAGGGTTCATAAAAAGCATCCGTGGTGTCTTGCAGCAGTACCGGGCTGCCTTAGTGGAGGCTAGTATCCCCGAGTGGACAGAAGATAAATAAATTTTAAAAATCCAAGTTAGGGACAGACAGGCACATAGAAAGATAGGGGGACATGGAGGAAGAACCTAGCAAAAGTTGTTAACAATAAATAGACTGTCTCACTGCACCCCTTCCTCCTTGGCTTGGTTTTGTTATAGAGAAGCAGAACTCCATAACTCATTTCAGGCTGTCTTTTTAATCACATTCCAGATGCACAGGATGATAGAGCACACACACACACACACACACACACACAAAATCACTTCCCTCCACCCACCCACCCATCCCTTCTCACACAAATGACGTTCCCCCTTGGGGCTTGATTCTGTGAAGAGAAGTGCTGTGGTCTTTCCATTTCAGAACTTAAGTGAAGTTGGGTTTGGATCTTTCAGCTCCCTAGTCAATGAAGTGATGACCCGTTCCTTGTTTGAGTTCTTGGGTGCTGTGGATATTGCTGAAAATGGGGACTCCCGTTGATTAAATCCTGAAAGATCCTTATTCAGTATCTAATTGGAAAATGTAATGGTGCACTTTTCTTCTACTGCCTGACCTAACTTCACTAAAGTCTGTTGATTAGAAGGACACAAATTCTCTGCATCATTCTTAGTTATTTTCACTATATCTATTGGAACTGAGGGGACGTGCTGTACAAAAGCCACCAAATGATAAATGTAAGCAGCTTGCTTTCCTTAATTGCTTAATCTCTAATCATGAGGAGCAAGTAAGCACAAGGCAAGCTGTACTTGTTGAGATGAGCACTTGGAATTTTTGGTCTGTCTTAAGTGTACAATAGCATATCTCGTTCCACTTTGCCTTGAAGAGGAATAGTGCATATAGCATTAGTTCACTGTTCTCTTGGATACACGAACGTTATACAATTAACTATGAACATTAAGGTACCTCAGGATGATACTCTAAATATCGCATGGTGCAAACCATAATTTCTGAATTTCTGCTTTCACCTATGTGCTTGCAAAATGGCAACTCTGCCTGACTCTATATCTCCATGGATTCATATCAACTCTGCAGCAACAAAGTCTACATTCTGGTAGACAGTGGGTCTCTAATCAAGCATCTTTAAATAAAAATCACATCCTTTTCATTAATATTATTCATGGTTCCCAGATTCTGTATCATTTGCTTTAGCTATTTCCAAGAATGGTATTGTGACGGAGTGGTTGCAGGGGAGTGAAGATGCATGCTTCCAACAAATTTCAGTTGGTTGTCCACATTCCTGCATTCAAAACAGAGTTGCCTTCTATTTTTCATTTGGTGCTTCCTCCATCTTTGCATGGCTTCACATTTATTTACCTTTATTATTCCTACTCTGATAACAACCTAGAGGTCTCTCTTAGTCGCCCTCCCAAGAGAATAATCCACTTGAAGAACATTGAGGGAGATGACACAAGTCTTAGTGTTGGCTTGGAATGTAGTGAATGAATTATTTTAGTATTGGAGAGTAACATTTGAGAAACTGCATTTCTGTGTTTTTAAGAGCTTGCAGCAGGCAAGCTATCGCAGCCCAAGCAATGATGACTGGGAAAAGAGCCCAACTTAATAAAAATTCAGAGTAGTTAGATTGATATAGTCATCAGATGAGGTCAGGGATAGAATTTACCTGTTGCCTGCACTATCAGGCCCACCATTGTAGAAGGGCAATTCTGTTCTGAGGTATTGTCAGATTTCTTACACAGATGAAATAATGGTACATCGCCTTCCCCAGAGAGAATTAAGCAGCTGCCTGTCGCTAACGACCCTTTTCAAAAGCCTGCCTTTTTCCAAATCGTAATCATGTAAGCTGCCTGGTTGGTTCCAAGACATGCTTTAATAAGGTGAGAGGAGCCACAAAAACGTTAATTATGCAAGCTACAGGAGAGCTACCTTTTCTCAAAACACAATGAAGGACTTATCTGAATTGTTAGCATTCTGCCTCTGCGGAAGATTTTGCTTATTCTTCCCTCCTTGGAACCTGCTGACATCTTTTACATCCTCCAGCACTGTCCCTTTTATCCTTGCTGTTCTTTGCCCTTACCAGTGGCATGCACAAAAGTTTACATTCCCCCTCCCCCCCCTTTAGCTATTGAATAATGTGAAGCTCTAGATTATGCAGTTGCCACTGGGCATATTGCAGCCGTGTAACTTTTGGGTGTATGTCTGTAATCCAGAGTGAAGAGACTGTCGAAGAGACAGACGCTTATACATGCACACCAAGAAGCCAAAGCATGAGGCATATTGTTAGTCTTGAGATGGGCCACATGATTGTGATGTATAAATTAAAATTTATCTGTTAAGTGCTGGGGAGGGAAAGGGAAAAGAAATATTACTAAACTTTATAGACTTGATTCTGTACAGTATTTAAAACCGATGGAGCTGTCATATCGGGGCAATGCTTAGGGGTATGTTACTTTTGCAGCTGTGAATGCTTGGTTGCTTACAAATATATGTATAAAGTACCGTGTGATGAATCTTTTTTTACTGGCAAATTTTGTTTGGCTAATTAAGATGCAGTAATAAAGGAGAGAAAGTGGCTTGCCATTAACATTCGCCGCTGTTCATAGATTTGGCTGTTCATGCTGTGTGTCGTTTCAGCTTGAAGCATCAGGTTTATGTATCCCTGAAACTCTGAAAGGAATGTCAGCATATCAAAAGGGTTTGCGTGACATGTCTTTCCCGGGATCACCATTTACATTGTAGGGCTTGTGAATGCTACAATACGTTTGCTAGGAGGGTTTCTCTGGAACCCTTCCTTCTTGCCTTTAAATTTTCAAGATGCTAAATTTCATCTCAATTTCACTGTCATCTTCCTTTACTACAGTTGAAGCTCCAACAGTAATTGTGCTGATTGTCACAGGATCTGTTAAACAATCCAACTTTTCTTGGTTGCCGTATAAATACGCATATTACATCATATTCCTGTTTGTGTATTTTGCAACCAGAAGGCTCTTTTTTTCTCACTTTGGCCAGTTTTGTATAGGAGGGGCACATTTACGTCTCTCAGAGATGTACATTTATGCAACACAGTAATTATGCTTCTTTAAATTTGCACACAATTCCTTTTTTTTTTTTAGCAAGGTGCATCAAGGGAATGTTAGAATATCGTCATTTGGTGCAAAGACACCCCTTAATGACTTGATTTGTCACAAACTTCATCTCTGCTCTAGAAGACAACTTAAATTATTATGGAAGATACAGTAACTGGAGTGATGTAGACTCCACAAACTAGAATAATCACAGCCTCGTAAAATAAATATTGAAGAGGATACACATGCATATATATTATTGGGTTGTCTAGTTTCTGTCCTCTGAAAGGCCTGGGAAATAAAGAAGCAATAGTTGTCCTTAACCCGAAAGGGTCAATCCACTCTAGCATTTTAAAAGCTGCTCCAAGCTCCCCGCCCCCCGCCTTTAACCACACAATACCTCCCTGCAATTATACAGGCAAGGTACAAGCTTGCCTCATGAGGTGCACGAAATGAAAACTAGGTTTTGTCTGTGAAAACAGCTGCTTTGCCCTTCATTCTCTTAAGAGCTCAGCATGTTGATAGAACTCATTTCTGAGTTTTAGTCTGCCCTGGTTCATTGTTTTGAATTACCAATGTTTCCCCCGAGGCTGACACTTTTGTCAAAGTCATCCAAGCAGCAACTATTCGACTACACTGTTTTAAAATGTCCAGGGGGCAAGTAGAACTCTCCCCATTGCTACCCCCTTATGTTTAGCATGATGTTGCGCTGGAAATTGGTTCTCTCTTATCTATGCCTGTATGTCCCAATGACCATTATATATGCTCTCTGCTCTGTTTTTTCCTAACAGACAGATTAAGTGACAGTTGCTTGTATTGATGTATTATCTGGCCTCCAAGTCCCAGTTTGTGCTTTAAATACTTTTACACTCTGCCTCTGTCTTGATTTTTGCAAATTTGTAGTAACTTAGCTGTTTCAGCAAAGCCAGTGTTTATCAAATATAAGATACATATGCCTCATCTTAAAGTACAGTCTCCACTACTTGTAATACATGCCAAATGCAGAAGCCAATTCACTTGCATGTGCTTTGTATTAAAATCTGTAAGAAGTCAGCCTAATATTAAATGGTCCAAGTCCAAGTAGATGCTATGCTGACTTCAAGACTAGTAAATCCTCCTGAAGAGATATATCTCTACATAGTGGAATCAAGGGAATGCTATTCATAACAAAACTCAGTAGAAATCTGTTCATGTATGTGCAAATCTTAATTATTAGCCATTCAAAATGTGGCCAATCTTCTACCCTTACAAAGTTAGTTGCTAGAATAAAATCCTACTTGGCAGATGGCAGCACAAGGCCAACCTTGTTTGATCTTAAAAGCTAAGCAGAGTCAGGGAATACCTGTGCTCTCCACTGGACTTGGGAGTTTAATAAACATCCCCCAAAGGAGGCCATGACAAAGCAATTTTATATTTTTGCTAATAACACTACATGGCTATGTTTTAAGTCACCAGGACTTCAATGACTCTATTTAAAGTTACGTTACATAACTTCAGATCTGATGCTTTCCTAGGATAGCAATCAATGCTATCTATCTGATACATATACAGTACATAATAGGGATTTATTTTTCCCCAAAGTAGCTTGTGAGGACAGGGCACTCCACATTTGTCTATTTTAATTTCGTTATCAGTTTGGATTATAAAAGCTGCAAAGTTGGGGAATTTGTAGCAGATCTACATCTCTAAATTCTTCTGGGACTAACTGAGACTAATGAACTGTTCTCCAGGATCTGACCCTACTTTTTGGAGGACACACAGCAATCAACATAATTCTTCAAAGAATTGGATTGGGGTGGATGAGTAGGAATTCTCAGTTCTGCTTCGAAGGCACTTTCAGTCCACTTCTTACTTTATGTTATAGGTCCAGTTTTGGTCACCACGTTATAAAAAAGATATTGAGGCTAGAAAAAGCACAGAGAAGAGCACCCAGGATGATTGGGGGACTTGGAGACTAAAACATATGAAGAACAGTTACAGGAACTAGGCATGGCTAGTCTAGTAAAGAGAAGGACCAGGGGACACATGACAGCAGTGTTGCAATATTTGAGGGGCTGCCACAGGGAGGAAGGGGTCAAGCAATTTTCCAAAGCACCCAAAGGCCAGACAAGGAATAATGGATGGAAACTGAACAATGAGAGATTCAACCTAGAAATGAGAAAATTTCTGACAGAACAATCAACCAATGGAACAGCTTGCCTTCGAAGTTGTGGGAGCTTCATCACTGGAGGTTTTCAAGAAGGGATTGGACTGTCAGTCAGAAATGGTGTGGGGTCTCTTGCTTGGGGGGCATTGGACTAGATGACTTACAAGGTCCCATCCAACTCTTAAATCTTTTATCTGTCCAATCATAAAAGCCTTAAATGTAAGTTGAAAGCAGCTGTATAGTTAGAGTATGTGTTCTCCAAATCTTCCTTTATTATGATGAATTCTATACTGCTCAATCCAGAGATTCTGGGAAGCGTATGTTTTTGTCCATTTTTCATATTTTTAGATAGATCATAATAGCACTTTGGCCTCTAATTGTAACTATAGATAGCCCTGATACTACCACCCTCTCCCCAAACTATCTTGCCCTCAACTATAAGTTGTCTGCAGTTTAAAAAGAAACAGCAAGCTACAATAAAAAGATGGCCACTATCCCTCCATTCTTTGACAGCTGCCTTTAATAAACCATAGTTTGTCAGATGGAATGTGTTAGTTACAAATACTAGCCAGGAATATATGCAAGGAAGGTGAATACATAAAGGTGCCGCTTTGGACTTTTATGGAAATAACCTAGGAGTTGCCTAATCAAATGTGCATCTAATTGAAGAACTGTGGTGTCCTGGGGAAGGTTAGCCGGTTTTGTTTCAATTAACCTACCTGCATTTGAATGATAAAGAGGGCGAAATGTTACATTAAGTGCTTTGCCTTTTGATAAGGGCAATCCAAAATCACAGCATCGATAACAGACATTACTTTTTTTCAAAATAGGACTTTCATTTCTCCATGGGAATATAAGCAACTACACACAAGGCATGTATGTGTTTTATATTCCTTACAAAATCATAAAATTGGTCCTCCAAGTGGCAAAGGATTAAGACATCTTTATCCAGGCAGAAGGGGAAGTGGCTTTGGTTTAGTTTGAAGGCATACTTCTGCTAGAGTAATGCAGAGAGCAAGGAGACTCTAAAGTTGCCTTTCACTGCACAGCAGTTTAGGAAGAAGTCATGGGCAAGACAAGCTCCTCCACTACTTGCATCGCAGTTAAAAGTTGCAGAAAAAGACAGGCTCCCCCTGAGAATTATCCCTGTGAACAATGCTGATGGTGTTTTGAATGCAGTAGATGCAGCATTTGGAGATTTCTTCACAACTTTCCAGAATGTCACAGTGGTGTCACAAAACCCCTTTTCCACCGTTTCTTCCTGATGCTCATTCAGGAGCCACTAATAATACGGGCTAGCCGGTTGTGTATTTGTCCTTGCACTGGCTCACATGTCAACACCTCGCCGTCTACTGTCATAAACCCCTTGGGCTCTAGGGGCTCCAGCCGAAAGGCTTTCACAGACACGCAGTGGACATGGGGTTGGTTAAGAGTCAACTGGCTCCCTTTCTCCACGGCCATGAATAACCTGAGCATTCCCATCCGGGAAATGCCAGCAGTTACATAGAAGAGATGGATGGCATCATCAAACAGCTTGGCCGTGGGAGCTATAATAAAGTCTGTTCCCAGGTGGGATTGCTGAATGCCAACTATAGAAACAAATTCCTCCTCGGGGACGACAGTCCAATGCTTGGGAACTGGCTGCTCAAAGGGTACCAACAAGGAGTCTTCCAGCACACAATCCTCCTTCAGGAGGGAAGATGCAGGCTGAGGGAGGGTGTTGACAGGAGATTTCCCGCTAGCAGTGGAGACCTGGTGAGGATGTTGAGGTGAGGGGCCGGTATTCGCCCCTATAGGAGGCAAGGAATTTGAGGCAGAGCTTTGTACTTCAGCTGGCAGGTAGGAGAGGCGGCCCTTGTAAACTTGGAGTGAAGTAAGGAGTTGGAACGTGCCCACTGTAAAACGGGCACTACCCAATTTACGGTACCTCTCGCTGGTAATGTCCACATCAGAGACAAAACCCCAGCCAAAGCTAAGGAAGGAGAAGAGACGCTTGCCTGAGGCCGTGCGGAGGGAGACGAGGTCCATGGGAGCATGCAGGCCTTTGCATAAGAAGTAGGTGCAATTCATCAACAGTTCCTCCTTTGCCACATGACTTTTGCTGTAATGGGGGAAGAGAGGGAAAGACAGCCTAGGTTAAACCATGATTTCTTGAACAAGCCACTCCACGTGCCCTAGTAACCTCTAGGGCATAACATTGAGCTATAAACCCCAATCTATACTTGCAAATTTAGGATTCACATATCATGCTAAGTCAAAACTAGACAAGCCACTTCGCTACTTAGTGGAATGTGTAAGTCCACCCATGGGGAGAAGTATAAAGTAGCATAGAAAACCAGCACACAATTACTGTTCCAATGTGTTCAAGATTGCAATAGTACTAGATATTATCTAGAATCAATGTTTTCTGTTGTTTAGACTTTACAAGCAATGCATTGTATTGTTTCATCATTTGTTTATAGAACCTGAATGTTTCTGTACCCTCTTAAAAGACATGACCTCCTCCTTCATAAATGTTTTTGCTTGGCTTGAAAAAAAATAGCAATAGCACTTAGACTTATATACCCCTTCACAGTGCTTTTTACAGCCCTCCCTAAGCAGCTAAGCATAAGCATATACTAAAAAGCTTGATCTACCATTAAAGCATTCTCCTCTCCTATATATTACAGGCCCCCAGCAGAGCTCTCCTGCTCCTTAATGCCAAGGTTGAACAACATGCATCCTAAATGATCCCTCCAAATATCACCCCCAAGATGAAATGTTTTAATGTAATAAAAGGAGAAAACCTAAAGTCATCTGGAGTAATCATGTTCACGGCGGGTTTGTAGATGTGCTCCTCGCAAGCCAGAAAGACAGATCAGTGCCTCTTTTTGAAGGCAGCAGCTATCCCAGAATTGTTTTCCTTTGCTCAATTTCTTCCATCAGAAAAATGCAAGAACATTCAACTTGGATGAACAGCTGATCTACCTGATCTACCTATCTACTGTTTCAAAGATACTCTAAGTCAGGTCTGTCAAACTCGTGGCCCGGATGCGTCATGCGCTGGCCACGCCTATGCCCAGTTTAGTGAAGGGGGGGAAAGTCACAATAAGTCACATGACGATGCTGTGATGATGTGAGTTTGACAGCCCTGCTCTATGTCAATCAATGCCACTTACATGATGCTACTTGCATATGGCAAGATTATTATTGCAGTGGGTAGCAAACCTCGTACAGAGATAATACGAATTCTAGTACAATCGCAACACTTCAGAGATTCTTGATAAGTGACCTCTTACTATTGCCTTTAGCTAAAAGCCTTTTCCAGCAACCCAAATAAGATTAAAGATGCCATTGTCACGGCAGTAGCAGTTTAGGCTAGAGATGAAAGTTGTCCACTCCTCCTCCTTGAATATTAGCAATGGATGTGCACAGCATTATGTTTCTAACTTCCAAAGACCCACAGAAGACTTGTTTTTTTACCAGTATTTGATAGGCTTAAAGGAACAGAAGACTTTGCCTTTCAAACCTACGCCTATCCACAAGAATGAAAGTTCATACCGTGCAATCATACTGCTAAATGTGGCCGTTTTGTGTCTGGGGAGAGGTACATCCACCCACAAACTGCATTTTTCCCCCCTGGTGCGAGCTAATGCATCTAATTTGACTCAGGTTCTTCAAATACTCCAGCCTACCTGGAATTACCCTGAGACATTCACCCTTTCTCAGTTTAAGGAGGCAGAGTTGTCATAAAATGATCCTGGTTTCTTTGAAAGAAGATAAAGATAAGTTAACGTTGTCAATCTTGATAGGAGGGCTCATACACTTCATGCCTCCATAGAAGCCAGGCCATGGAACATGATAGGAGTATTGCAATTAGAAAGTGCACCATCAGCAATAAAGTTTTGAAACAGGAAACAGATTTCACTAACATGGGCCAATGCCAGGTGTTGGGGGTGTGTAGCTGAGATCTAACTGTGTAAAAAGAATATTGCAGGGAAAATCCAGACTAATAACCATTACCTTCATACACATACACGTCTTAAAAATAATTCCTGTAGCAATTTTCAATACAAATGATTTCTTCAAGAATAATTTAGAGAATTGCCACTCTGCAAGTAATTCCTGCATGATTAAGATAAGCATTCGACATCTCAGTTTGCATCTCACCTTTCCTCCCTCTGAAGGTGATCCCATTTTGACATCAGGGCATTTCTAGACTCCAGGGGAAAGACCTTAGGATTTCACACTTTGCCCTTTTAACTAACTTTCTATAATGTTTGGTCAGCCTTTTGGGGATTAGAGAAATCCCTTGAGATATCTTAGCTCATTTATCAAATTACAGCAGTTCAATGAACCAGTTAGGGCAAGGGAAAAGCAACCAGTTGCCTTCTAAATTCCAACTCCTTATCAGTCTTGGCAAGTAGTCTTAGCCATCATGAACTCCACCAGTAGCCTTTGTCCTGGAGAGATTTCATGGAGGAGTCAGTAGTACAACTCTACTGGAGTATCTAGTTGGGGTGTGTGTGTGTGTGTGTGTGTGTGTGTGTGTGACTGAAATACAACCCTCAAGGAGGAAAAAGGACGGAAAACGATGCCTCCCTTTTCCTAGTGAATAATTAGCTTTCTCTGCCTGATGGTCTCCCTAGCCGAGTCAAATGCATTTGAATGTACCATGTTGAAGAAGGCAGGGTTGAAATGTATCTAAAGCTGAAGAGTGACTCATTTTCCCGCTGACGCTGTTTGACAGGACCCAGACTTGTTTCCTCTGGCCTTGTGTTCTCCGCCATGATGATACCAGAGCATTTAGCCTCGAGAATGTCAGGTGGCTTCGCTCCCGTGTAACAGAAAGGAAAACAGCCCCTCCAGAATACCCTCAGCACACCTCATCCACCCTCCCTCCTCAAAGGGAAGCTGGGTGGGGGGAGGGGGAATTAGCCACATAGCAGATGGAAGAAGGGGGCCTGCTGCTCAAAGGGCAGAGGCCAGCACAGAGGGAGATGGGAGGAGCCGTAGTTTCTGGAAGGTTATTGAAAGCTGAGCCAAAGACTAGCAATAAAGGAAGCTTTGCAAGAGAAGAACTTCCCCCACACCCCTCTTTTGAATGACACATGATACCAACCCAAGGAAATATACACCATTTCAGTCAGGGGAAGGGCCGTGTGAAACTGCCTCTACCTATGGCTGCCTCACAAAGCAGAAAGAAGGAACGACTCTTGCTCCAATACGAAAGGCCCGCAGACTCTCAGGCACCAATGGAAGACCAAGTAGAGTTTCCATCTTGCAGTGGCCAGATCCGGTTGGGGATGAGGTTAGAAGGTTCCATACGAGTCACAGAGTCCTCACTACAAAATTGGAGGTGCAAAATCCGTCTAACAGCAGCAACATAAAGGCACTGAATATTCCCACTTAAAGGCCGCTAAAGCAGGAGGCAGTACTGGCTAATCTCAAGAAGCTAATTAGGCTCAATTCTGTGACTGAATAAATAATTGGAAACTACAATACTACAAAATGTATTAAAACAACAAGAACCTTCTTCATCCTATCACATCGGCCTGTCCCACCCAGTCAGGCGGGGAAAGTATGTTTCAGACTCCCATCAGCTAAAGCTAAAGAACTTTGACTGGCAGGGTCCAGGAAGAGAGCTTTCTCTGCCGTTGCACCCACCGGTCTCACTTCTGGGGGGATATTTCCCCCTCCCAGAGGTGAGACAGGAAGCCTCCGCTCTCCTGTTAAAGCATGGCTCTGCCACCTCCTATGGGGAGCACAGAGGAGCGTGCAATCGCGGGGCTGGCTAGTGCCCTGCGATCCCTCCCTTGGCCTTTTAATTAATTCTAACAGTATTTGATGATTCCTTGCCTCTTTTTTAAGTTTACCATTCTTATATTTTAATACTTGGTTGTATATACTCTGTCTCTGAGGAAAATGGATGGTTCAGGAATGTGTAAAATAAATAAAAAAAATATCAAGAAAACCTAGGTTACAGATCAAAACTAGAAATCTAAAAACTTTCAGGAGAGGGCAACAGCAATGCCTTTCATTGCTAGAAAAACCACAGTGATGTGTTCATGAAATCCCCAAAAGCCAAGTTCAATTCAAGGGAGACTGTATTGCCAGGAGGACGTAATGACCCTCCTTCAATTTCTCTTCCAGTTACTCACTAGTCTGACCTAAGAGTAGGGGTGGCCCTGAGAAAGTGTGGCCTCATTTGTAATAGAATAAGCCACACAAGAAATCTTTAGGGGATGACTTACCCAGCATAGTGATTAAGTGAAGCAGCTAAAGCGTTCCCAGAGCCTCCTGGGAGAATGCAGAGAGGTTTCTGGATTGCAGTCTTCCAGTCAGGACGCTCCATCAGGCCATTGATCACCTGAAAGACACAGATTGACAGTCAGAGGAAAAGCTCAGAGAAGTCTGGTTTTGCATCTAGACTAGACTTTGACTGCATTGAAGAATGACCACCACAGAAACAGCCAGTCAGTTTCAACATATTTACTGGGACAAAGAATGTGATTCAGACTCAGGAGTGTGATTCAAATTTGGGTCAGCCTTTACAATATATACAAGTTGCAAGACTGGAAAATAAGTCCCTTTTAAATGATTAATTTAAAAAAGACATTCCAGGACCCCTGATCAAGAAGCACTGCGTCTGAGCAAACGTTTATTTGTTTGCTTGCTTGCGTGCTTGTTTGTTTGCCATTAAAGATCCTATGTTGTTGCAAAATTCTGGGATTTTGTGGAAAGCAGTTGAAAGACCTTGTTTTCAGCAAGCAGCATTCAACCCTGTAAGATTTAGTTTAACCCCACATGACAGCTTGAAATAAATATACAGTAATGGCAAGTTTCTCCATTATCTCCACATTCTCATCAATAGTGCTTATGACAAGGCTATAAAATCTGCCAATTCAAATAATCTAGTTTAACTTAAAATTCACTATATTCTGCTTCTTGCATTGCTAGTTGAAATTGTACAATTGTTTTATCTTCTATTGCTAAAAAAGAGGAGAATCTTGATCAGGGATCAGAGTAGGACAGTCAGAAACACTGAGAGGAGTTCTACTCAGCTGTGGCAAAAATTCTGTCCTGAAGTCTTGGAGAGGAATGTCTCCCCTCACCCTGCTATTCTCCATTCCCCACCCAGCCTCTCTGCTTGCCCCTTTGGCTCCCATTGAAGTCAATTCAAGGGAATTCACCCTATCAGCTCCAGAGCCAAGGTAATTTCAGTTGGGGTGGGGGGGTTGTTTCAAAACCATGGGAGTTTACGACCATCCAGACTCATGGCTTCCTTCTTGAAGTGCATCAAGAATTTCTCCCCAACTGTGAAGATGAGGGAAATTCTTTTCTTGTAAAAAAAAAAAATGAAAAGAGACACCCAGGCAGCTTGTTGGTTTTGCTTTCTGAAGCATCTCTGCAAATTTGTTCGGTTCATCTTTCTAAAGGTGAAAGTAAAAAACTGCTCATTCCCAGTTTAACTTTTGTGCTGTTAGTTAGGAAATCAAGTGCAAGTTCAAAATTATGAACACAGTGGTAAAATAGTGGAGAAATAAAATCTCCATTCCAAATTAATCAATTCATTTGAAGTAACAACATCTAAAAAATACTTAGCTAAGGGTAGTTGAGCAGTATTTTAAAATGACAGTTTTTTTAAAAGAAGACCGCTGTACCCCCCCATTCTGTTATTGCTTCTGCTGATCAAGGATTGCAATTTCTCTAAGGAACTAAATAATAAAATATGAGAAATCTATGTCATAAATATCATTGTATCGAAATAACGTATTGCACCAAAAGTGAGAAGATGGAGCAATAAACAGCCTACAGGGTTATATAGAATAACACATTAAAGGATTGAGCCAGACCTCTATTAAAAATTTATGGATACATTTTTATTTTTTTTCAGTGCCTCTCATTTAATCACTATTCTGTGTATTCTTTTCTGATTTTATTAGTGCTGTTATATTTAGGATTGTATTTCATCATGTCTTCTGGTTGTTTGTTTCACCAATAATTTTTTTTTTTAATGAGGAGAACATGTACTGGAGCCATGACACCATAAAGTCCCTATAGCCATCTGCCCTGTTCCTTACCTCATGAAGCACGCCGTCTCCAGCCATAACGACCACGGCGTCCCATTTGGACATGTCCTCCTCTCTTGCCAAATCCCAAGCATGATTATGTTTCTCTGAGGAGAAAGGGAAAACAAAACTTATATGTCTTGTAGATCATGTTTTAATTCAGATGGACTATAGCACCTGTGTCAAACTTGATTATGTCATGGGCCAGATAGTGACATTTTTTGCCTTTGCAGAGCTGTGGAGGTCAGTTTGACAGGTCTGGATAGGTTCTAAATTAATCCACAAATCAATCAATCAATCTCAAAATCTCTCTCTCCCCCTCCCCGCCCACTCTCACACACACACCTCATACCTGAAGCATCTGTTTCACCAATAATTCTTCCTTTCTGTTTGGTCACCATTATGTTAAACATTGGTTGGGTTGATTTGATCAACTCCCTTGTTTATTTGTTTGCTAAAAGCATTTGTTTCTAAGCAAATTTTATAGAAAGTTATCTGGGCGCTTGAAGAAAAACAAAGAAATCAACAAATCTAATCCAGTATGATTTCAAGGACAGAATATGGCAAGCTGTCTTACGACACTTGCTGAAGGAATCTGGAAAGATCTGGGGAGGATTCCACATAACAAGTTGGCAGTAGCCTGGTCCCAAGTCATCGAGAGTCATATTAATGAAGCCACTGCTTTAACGTGAGCCCAGAAAGACTGGATGCCAGAGAGGATGACAAAGTTGATCCATAAAGCAGTCAGATAATTGGAGTTTCTAAGTTAATGACTTTGTGCTGATACAATCACAGTTTTCAGACTTGCCCTATTCTCCAAATCCAGCATCTTCCCATTATTGTGGTCTTTATTTGCCACAAGCTTAACTGGGATGATAGTTTTAACTTAGTCATCCACGTTATATTTTTTATTAAATGAATTACACAGTTCATTGTAACTACAACTCTCCACATAAGGAGAACTGAAGCAGGTTGAATTAACTACTTACTCTCATACATTGAAACTGCAAAGAATTCTACAACATAGAATAGCCAATGATGTCATTCTGCAAAACTTGGCCAAAGGCAAAATGAGTGAACAGAACCGGAAATGGAAGTCTAAGCCATATCTACAGGTGGTCCTCGACTTATGATCACAATTGAGCCCATAATTTTTGTTATTAAGTGAGAAATTTGCTAAGTGAGTTTTGGCCCATTTTACAACTTTTCTTGTCACAGTTGTTAAGTGAATCACTGCATTTGTTAAACTAAGTAACAAGGTTGTTCAGTCGTTAAGTGAATCTGGGCTTCCAGTGTTGACTCTGCTTGTCAGAAGGCCCCAAAAGGGGATCACATGACCTCAGGACCCTGCAACCATCGTAAATATGAACCAGTTGCCAAACATCCTACTTTTGATCACATAATCACAGGGAGGCTGTAATGGTGTGGAAAGGGGTCATAAGCCTGTGTTGTTGCACCATCGAACAGTCGCTAAATGAAGTGTTGTAAGCTGAGCCCTACCTGTGCTAAACCAGTTTCCCTAAGTTGCTCTGAGACAGCCACCAGACTCACCCGTGACAAACTTATGGAATCCTATGCTGGCTTCTGCCAACATCGGCTGAACTTGAGAGGTGAACAGATGCAGGGCCTCTCCTGCCCCACTCCGTGGGTTCAGCAGCACCATCACCCGACACTTCTGAGGAAGTAACCCATGTATTCCTCCTATGCAGAGAAATGAAAGAAATGGGAGAACCAAAAATCAATGTCAGAAACAAGTGTAGCATGGTATAGTATTGCACTGTGTAGTGTAGTGTAGTGTGGTGTAGTACACACACACACATGCCTAAGATCAAAAGAGTGAAAAGGTTCACGGTCAGCATGATGTGCTGGCTCAGCAAGTCCAGGAATTGGAGTCTCACCATTTGGAAAAGCAACATGTTAGGGAACTCAGTTCAAAGTCAGATCAAAGCAACTCAGAGAAGTCTTACTAAATTCTTATTAACATAGTATGTGTAAAGTATTTCATATTTTTCATACTAAAAATAATTAGCAAAGTTATTTGACCTAAGCCTCAATTAACTGGTTTTCCCCTGTTGTTTACAGATTTGAGTTGCCTTGGTTTACTGTAGTTTTCATTTCCATTGTTTGTATTGCTTGCTATGAGCTTTTCTTTAATAAAAAATAAAAAAGCAGAATAATGGTGATTTTGCCTTATCTTGTCATTACAAAGAAACAGTGCTATAGTATTACCAACATAAAGAAATTCCTTCCCTCTCTCCTTTTCCTTGGATTGGGCCATTCGCCAGGTTTTCTAAGTTCACACTCTGCCGTAGCTCCGTGGCCAGCAGGACTTCAATGCCCCTACCTATTGCCCTGCTCCATGACAAAAATGCCCCAGGATTGACTCCTTGGATGATCCATTCTGGAGATCAAGTCACAAGAGTCAGGAAACAGCTTGCCACAAAGGGGCCACATTCCTTCTTCCTAATCACATTCTTCTCTCTTTCCTATAGTAGCTCTCACAGAAAAGAATGAGCAAAATAAATATATGTTTTCTCTAGGTACAGATATTGATTGAATGTTGGGGAAAAGTTAGAAGTGTCTGAGGTGGTGATAAACTAAAATAAAACTTAATCAGCCCCATACAGACACAGACACAGACACAGACACACACACTTTGCATATTTAAGTCAACTCTCAGGAAGATGGAAGTCAGAAATAGTGTTTAGGCAGTTCAGAATGACTGGGTCCACCAGACAGGCTGCTAGAGAAACTCTGAAGTGTTCTCTGCACGAGGGATTTGTTCAGTTCCTGGTTGTGCTCCATTACTGGGATAGTTGCTGTTAGATATTCAGTTAATTTATAGCCTAGAAATGGTGCAGGGAAAATAATCAGTAGTATATTTCTGGAGTATGGAGGTTAGAAACTCTTTTCTTTTTCTCTTCAATTTTCTTTCTTTCCACCAGTACCTGCCAATAGGTCTTCTTCAAGTTTTGCAAATCCTTTTTTTTTTTTTTTAACGGAACCACAACACATGCATCATGAAGCTACCATGACAATTAGCTGAAAGTCTACACTTTTTTACTTCCTTGTTAATTAAGTGGAGGGGAGTATTTTTCTGTTAGATTAATTTTTTTTTATTATGGGCAATAAATCTGTTGACCAGCCTCAGACAATGCACAGCTTGAGTTGAACACTATTGCACTTCATTCAAAGCCATCTTCCATTCTTCGAACTCATCATGCTGAGCCAGATTGATGAGACTGGAAAATTCCCTTAGGAAAAGCAATATCACCACTATCCTCTTTTCCCCCTGTTGAGAGCTAAGAAAGAAGCAGCCTTACCGACAATTCATTGTCAGATCCCGATTTACTATATGTACCAATTATTTTTCAGCACATAGGCTGTTACCAGCTCTGGTTCATGATTACAATACAAAACAGGAGGGTTTCTGTATTGGCTAAGGGACAAGCAGATATCACACAATCCTCCAAAAGGTATAAATGACTAAGGAGTGGAATGCTAAGTCTTTCAGCTTAGAGCATCACCAATCCCAACAAAAGATCAGTGGCTTAGTGAACAAAAGGCATCCTTCCCTTTAGATGTACCTGCTCAACCCTGTTCAAAAATCCCTCTCCTTTCCTGATCTCCTTCACTTTACTGATATCCTACTTACTGATCTGATGTGAAGCACAAAAGCACAGATTGGCAATCTATGAGAAACATTGATTTGCTTAGCACTCAGCCCCATTGATAGAGGAAAAGGACCTCTCATTCCACCCTACCCCTCTGCAACCTCCTAAGCATCCTTAGTGTGGTACAACAACAACCAAGGGGAGGCAGAGGTAGCCTGGGGAGGTTGACAAGGGCTAGAAGCATGGTTTCAAAGTCACAGCAGTGAGATCACTCAATTCACAAAGATAAAAAAATGCGACACTGCCTACTACAGAGGAATGGCTGGTGACGTTTAAAGATTTTGCTGAAATGGATAAATTAACTTCTTTGATTAGAGAGAAGACATTATCTATATGTGTTTCTGACTGGAAGTCTCTTATGGACTAAGATTGTATAAAAATGAAAACAATGAACTTGAGACCTTTGGTGTTGATGATTAGATAGGATAGATTATTTAAAAATGATATGATGTAACTTTAGAGAGGTCAAATGTGCTTGTGCTTATAACTGGTGTGAAGAATATCAGATGCCACTTTTTTTTCTACATTTCTTTTTTTTCTTTCCTTGACCTTTGTCTTTTTTATTTCTTTTTCTTTTTTTATTACTTTCTACTAGTTGCTTTTATTAGCTTTTATCTTCCTGCTTAAAGGTTTTGATTAAAAAAAGCTATCTATCTAGCTAACATCTACCTATTTATTACCTATCTCAAGACAATAAAGTTAATGCAATATAATCAAAAGTTAATTCAGTGATCTATTTTACTAATGTCATTTGACCTGATACCATAGAGCAGGGGTGTCAAACTTGTGGCCTGTGGGCTGGATACATCTCATGACAACGTCGTGACAACACAAGTTTGACACCCCTGCCATAGAGTAACATTACATCTTACATAATACATCGGGATTCCAAGCACCCAAAGTCTTAATGCTGAACAATTTGCCAGCAGGAGAATCAGAAACAAGCTGCTATTAACCCAGGCTGTTAGGAATATAAGTCACCTAACAGGTATTTGGGTTAGAAATATATAAACCAGGATAAACATTTTAGTACTATATCTTTAAGGGAATGCAAGAGCATGCAACTGGGTGTGGTTTCTCAAACAGCCATAAGATGGAGCCAGAAACCTGGGTTGTTTAGTCTGAGTCTCAGAAGAGAGTGTGCCTAAGTATCTGTTTCCTTCTGTTGGAAAGTATTGCCGTTGCTCCATTTCTTCTAATTGACTGATATTACCGGATTTAATGTAAGTCTGATACTGAACTGTTTTTGACACTGGAATTTGATATTTGGGTTATCCCTGGATTGAAAACTGACTGATTTAACTTGTGAATGACTTTGGATTGCTTATTTTGGACTTTGCTTAAACCTTTCTGGAAGTAAAAACCTACATTTACTGTACAGTGTATCTGTGTGCTCTGTGTGTATTATTTCAACACTACTCTCTATACGTCTCCCTGTATGCGCTCATTCTCCTAACAGGGAATTACCTCAACACAGGCCTCACTCAACCATACATTCAGCATGACAGCTGACCACAAACTTCACAAAAAATAACGTGACTTACAACTACAGCTCTATTCAGAAACAAGCCTCTTTAAGTTGTGGGGAGAGGTTGTTTCAAAGTGGGCATATCTAAGACATTACTCATTCACGATAATGTTCTTTCTAAGCTGAAGAATTATTTCTCTTACTTTTAAAGGAAAAAACCATTACCAGTGCTATTTTTTTTCCAATCCCTTTCCGTCCCCATAGACAAAGCTTCTTGGATGAGAAGCAAAACGTCTTCAAAGAAAAACCAGAATGTCCAGTTGCCTCTTGAAAAAGCAGCTTTGGGTCCCATAGACAAGTAATTCAGGTTTCAAATATCACAGAGGTGGGCAACAGATAACTTCCCTGGACCCCCAAATAGAGTTTACCAAGCAGAAACATGCTTATCTCTCCCAAAGTAAGAAAATGAAGGCAGTCTAGAACAGGGGTCTCCAACCTTGGCAACTTTAAGACTTGTGGACTTCAACTCCCAGAATTCCTCAGTCAGCAAGAGGAATTCTGGGAGTTGAAGTCCACAAGTCTTAAAGTTGCCAAGGTTGGAGACCCCTGTTCTAGAAAACACTGCTGATGACAGGGCAGGGCAGGACCATTCAGGAAAATGAAACAGAACTTCTTCTGTGTCCGTAGAGTGCCAGCTTACCATTCAGAGAAGCTACCCAGAGAGACTAGGTTGCCCCAAACACAGCAGGAATGAAGCTGTTTCTTCCATTACAGGCCTGTAGTTTTGCGTTTAGAAGAGCAGAAAATTGACACCAAATAAGTGAAAACATACACCCAGCCTGATGATAGCTGAGGAGAGATTTTGGCAGAATGTGAGGGAACACTTGTCTTTGTTAGAATGTTTGTTTTGTTTGGAGCTGTTTTTTCGTTTTGTTTTGCACTGCAGTCATTTCCCTTGTCTTGGGTGTAATGCGGTCTCATCCATTACAGAAGCCCATTTAAAAAGCTATTTTAAAGCAAAAGTGTTATTTTAAGCATGCTAAAAGTGTAATGCCAGGAAAACACAGGACCTTTCCATGATTGTTCTCAATTTGGCTTCCGATCTCCTCATGGTTCACAGAGGACACCTCCATACAATGACTATGAGCCCATTTAAGCTGCATCAGGCTTTTGATTCCAGGTTTTTGGTCACTGGCTTATTTGGAGAGCCGATTGAACATTTTGGCCGGGATAGTGGGGTGACTGGGGTATTCTGTAAGCTAAGTTTGTGACACTGACTGAATGGTGTTGGTGGTTTGCATTTTCATCCCAACTTTGGAGTTGCCTTTCTACAGCCTGACTTATATACCATACTGTGTTTCTCTTCCCTTCTTTCCCAGCAAAGTCATCTATTGTATAACCATGGTTACAAGCCTTGGAAAAATATGCAGCTGCAAAAGTATTATAGGCTGTTCTCCTTTCCACCTTTAGAAGCTTTTAAACATAACAAAAGAATGTTAGGAATGTTTTCAAAGCTTTGTTTTGTTCCACAAAACCCTCCTTCCCCCTTCTCAGAATTTCCTATCACAGTGGAAAGTGGGGTGAGGGGGGTTGAGAAGGACCTTTGTTTGGTATTTCTTTTTTGGCATGAAATGGTGAAGAGGGAAGTTTCGCCACCCTTGGAGGGAAAGAATTTCACACACATATGCGTGCGTGCACACACACACACACACACACACACACACACACACACACAAACACACAGACCATAATGGACAGCTAGAGAGAGTATTGATTGGTCCAGACTGACCCTTGTCTTCTGAGGTTGGCAAGAGTGAAGGCAATTGTATGAGCAATTTCAAATATGTTGGAGAGACTGGGGAACGGAATTGGTGGAGAAGACCAGAGATGGCATTGGTTGGTCCAATCAAGCCAATTCTATCCTACTTAAGGTCTTTTAGTTCCATCTCTTTGCTGATCCATGGCATGTCACAGACTCATAGTGTTCATGATTTATCTGTTCCAATCCCTGCTTGGTGCAGGATCTAGTAAAGTACTGTATTTATTTGCATTTCAATAGATTTCATTAAGCTCTTGGATGACTGTCTGTGCTGAAAATGTACTGGCTTTGTTCCAGTTATTCAGAGTGATTCCAGAAGATGGCAATTAAGGAGGCCTGTTCTATCTTTTTAGCAACCCATTCTAAAAGGGTCAATTTTATCACTTGCATATGTTTAAAATTGACATCATGAAGCAATTGGGAGAAAGTTTGATTGGAGTCTCATTCTGGCAAAACACTTCAGAAGGACACCAGTGAAAGACCCCGAATGCCGTTAAGAGATCCAAAAAGACAGAGTCACGATGCAATACACGTACAACACATGCACATGACATTCATCAAGCAACTCAAACAGCACCAAAATCCACAAATCCAGAATATCATGTTTGGCAAACAAGCCCCAGTGGGTCATTGAAGCTTCTACTTGTGGAAGCCCAGAGTGTGACTGAATGCACACACCATACTAAACTATGGGGATTTTTAAAGCTATGGTTCATGCAAAAACCACTACTGATATCATTAAACACCATCAACTATATATGGCTTACAAACTGTAATGGCTGGGTTCAAAAAGCAGCATGAGATAAGCTCTAGACTAGAGTCTAAAAGTAACATCCTATCACTCCACTGAGTGATACTGCATAGTAATAGCATGGAAACAGTTTATCTAATTCAAAATGTATATGGGGAGGTCTCCTAGGATATTTGTATCATGCTCAATACCCCTTAAGCCAGCTCAGAGAGAAAGTCAGACTGGCCCACTGGTTCTTAGAATCCGTGTCTATTCCAGAAGGATTAGCACCCAGAAGTACCTCCTCAAAAGGCAGAGGTGTCAAGTACAATAAGAATCCCTTGGAGCAGGAGGATGAAATCACAATGGACCACAGCAATCATCATGACCGTTTTGCTATTTAAGTGGATTGTGCTGCCATATCACCCATAGGGTAAAACAAATGAACTTTTTACGGCGTATATTCTGGAACTACATTCCCCCAAAATTCCTGCCAGGCTAACCAGTAGTTAAAGTCCGACACATCTTAGGGGCGCTGAATCAGCAAACATTTTTGTTTAATTTAATTGTATTATTAAAACGCGGGGGAGGGGGTGGAGCATTGCTTCTAATTATTAAGTTACTGAAGTGCATCAAACCCTGACCATTCCTATTTCATGTTCTTCCACTTCTGCACAGAAAAAAGATTACTTTCAATCTGGCCCATCTCACATTTAAAATTGAGGTCATGACTATAAGAATAAAATCCAGCTGGTTTCTACTGCTCAGATGCTAAACCCATTTACTTTGGAGTAAATGCCATTCTGTTTGGAGCCTCTCCCCCCACTATGTGGGGTCCTGGATGCTGGCTCAGAGGCCAATTCCTTGCTGTAACCCTGGATTTAGGTCAGGTGTGTGCAATTGGAAGAAGTTTGTTCCTTTGCTTTCATCCCAGAATTTAACAAGGCTATTAAATTTGACCAAACCAATTAGATAACCTCTCTGTCACAAGGACTCTCTGTGACAAACACTCTCTGTCATTCCCAGACTGTGTGTTGACATGTCAGGGAGAGTCTCTTAGCCCAGGAGAAGTGGAGCACCATATACTGCTGACTCTTTTAACAGGGTTATAAAATCCGCCCTTACTTCTTTCCCCGCCCCCACATATTCTCATGCCATCACTACTCCTTGGTTACTCCCAACAGGCACCAATGTGGCCAAAGTCAAACTAGCTTACCTCCTTGCCCTCTTTCCTACATTATAATGAAGCAAAGGGAGGGAATTCTGCACAAAACTGTGGCTGGGAAGTTTGCATAGCTAAAGCACATGGACCAGGACTCATTCTCCCCTGAGAAATCAAAGCTGGTTCTACCTCCTTTTCATCCGTTACTTTAAAATGCAAAACGTTTTTTCACCAGGAAGATCATCCTGGCTAGCAAGCTGAATCCTGCACTTATTGCCATATTTGTGCTCTTTTCTTCCCTGAATTGCAGCTCGGACCCCAACGTAGAAAACCTCCAAAGAGCACTCCTTAGTACAGGATTTAGATTCTTAGCTGAAAAATGCAACAAGGGCAATTTTAAGAACCCAACGGTAGAGACCAAACCCAACAGGGAACAGACTCTGAATTGATCGACCCCCCCGCCATGAGAATTGAAATGGTGGATGGGGTACCTTGGCTTGATCCCACAGGACTATTCTTATGTTCTAGCTAGCCCTTTGGGGCAAGATCACCACCAAGAGATTTCTGAATAAGATTTAAAATACCCAGCTAAGATAGGGATTTCCTTAGCTATCATAAGCAAAGGAAAGTACATAAAAATTGAAATGTCATGGCAGATGCACATTTGGGTAACCGAAAGAGCTAGTTTAGAACCTCTTTTATTTCATTAAGATACAGTCTTGGTCATACACTGTTAGCCCTGCAAGGTAGCCCAGACAAGACGCACAGCCAGCAGTATCACATCTATCTGTTATAAGTTTATATTAACCGAATCTTGCAAGTCTGGAAGTATTTCTCCTCCCACCCCCCGCCTTTTACTCTCTGGAACTTGGGAGGATCATTTCTGAAATGCTTCCTACATACTCTCTCTTTGGGTTCAACCTTCCTGCGGGCTAAGAAAGCTTTTATATGCTGGTTATCCCATCTGTGGCTCTCCTTCCCATTGCCCAAGGTCATTCCCACATACTATTGCATACAGATGCCACAGATCAAACACACATTCATGTCAGGGGAGGGGGACAAAGAGGCACTCTATTAAGAAAGCAAAAGCATGCCCAATGGCAAAAATAGGTAACATACAACACAATAGAATAAATGAAAGGTGTCCAACTTTGCAGATATCCAGAATTGTAATCCAATAGACCTACAGTAACTTGGAGAGGAAGCTTCACTGATATTCAGCAAAGGGTGGGCCCACTGGCCTGAGATCCAGGGCCCAAATATCCGGGGGGAGGGGTGTTGTTCAATACCCACCCTGCAAGCAGCAAATGATGGGCCCAGCATCAGAATTGGGATTGAAATTGGTAATTCACACTTACAGAAGCTCTAGCGCAGGGGTGTCCAACCTTGACAACTTTAAGACTTGAGGACTTCAACTCCCAGAATTCCTCAGCCAGCTTGCTGGCTGAGGAATTCTGGGAGTTGAAGTCCACAAGTCTTAAAGTTGCCAAGGTTGGACACCCCTGATCTAGCGCTTACTGCCATACTGTGACACATGTAAGTAATGGTTTCACTGGGGAACATTTCATTGAGGAAGTGGGAGTTCCCAGGTGAGTGTGTGGTTAGGAATATTCATTCTGTTTTTGGTCTATTTTCCTCTGAAGAAAAGCTGCTCTAAGGACATGTGCTTAGTTAGGACAAAAGAAGCCAGCTCCACCCTATTCTTGTAGCCATGATGTACATGAGTTTAAACGGGGAAACAGCTCAGAAAATCCTACCTTTGAACAGGGTTTTATTTTGCTTCATATTTTTGCACACATGTACCAGGAATATATAAGAAATAATAAAGCACGGAAGTGCCGTGGGAAGTGACCTAGACAAGCTAGCATTATTCAGCTTGTCAGCTTAAGGAGAGGGGCTCAGGCAAACCATTAAACGGGGAGTCTAAAATTATCTCTGTGCACGAGGGCTGCCTCATATGATTTACAACCTGCTTTATGTACATTTTCCTTTGTAACAACCAATAGCGCTGCTCAAGAGAGATGACCAGACAGAAGGCCTCCTTTGCCACTCACCCATGCTCCAGATGCTGGAAAAGGCAGCTCTTCTTTGGTCTCACTTCCTCTATACCCTTCAAAGGGTGCTTTCCAGACGTCTGGCCCTTGTCCTATTAGTTCTCTCTAAATCAAAGGCAGATTTGGCTGACTGTTGCAAAGAGGAGAAAATGCAACCCTGCTAGAATTAATGCTTGGTCAATTTAGGAGAGGAGCATGCTGAGGTCACAATGAGAGCCAGTTATGGCCAACAACAGATGAACCTGCATTGCCTCCCTTCCAGAGGCATCTTGCACCCCTGGAAAAAAGGCCATGGTGCTTTCCTCTCTTCAAAACAACATGCATATGCTAAAAAAAACCTAACTGAAATTAAAGGGCTCACTTTTATCTACTTTTCCAAAATTGTGTGTCCCACATCGAAGCGTTTTTCCTATGAAAAGTTTGGAGATACCATCACCAAACAGGGCAGTTCTTCCTTTTGCGGCCTTACATCTTGTGGCCAAACATTTCAATCTCATTTCAGTTGCACTGTCTTTGAACTTCACAATCTGATAAGGAATTTGGTGGAATTTCCTAAAAACTTTAAAATAGCCATTTATACCTCTTGCTCACTAAAATATGTGAATTCTGTCCTTTTCAAAGAACTGCTGACATTTCTGCCTTCTTTTGAGTATCTCGTGCCCATTTGCATTTTGCAGTATTGCCAATCTCACTTAATGTCCTCAGGAGCCATAAAGTCCACAATTGTGTTACAGCCATGTTGGCCATTATAAGTCTTTTCTGAGTTGATGAGCATCTTCAGAATTCTGACATCTATCTGGGATACAAAGATGGCTGTTGTCAGAAGGCTTTTCTGACAGTGGTGGGATTCAAACAATTTAACTACCGGTTCTATGGGTGTGGCTTGGTGGGCATGGCAGGGGAAGGATACTGTTAAATCTCCAGTCAGAGGTGGTATTTGCCAGTTTTCCGATCTACTCAAAATTTCCACTACCGGTTCTCAGAACTGGTGAGAACTGCTGAATAACACCTCTGCTTCCTGATCAGAAAATGGTTTTCATGAGGAAAACTAGTGTCAGCCCTTTGAGGAAGATCAGGACTGACACTACAAATTTAGAGTTGAATTCTGTTAATACAGGCTATAATAACAAAACTTTGAAAGCCCGATAACATTTCACCTTCCCTCCCTCTTAAACCAAAGAGAATTAAGGCGGAGCTGAGTTAATTTTTTTTCAGATTTTCCTGGACTCAGTTTATGTTTTGCTAATTATCTCCACATTCCTTTTCTAAGGTCATCTCTGTACTTCTCTACACCCAGTCACAAAACTCCCCTTTACCACTAGACATGGCTAGCTGAGGAATTCTGGGAGTTGAAGTCCACAAAATCTTAAAGTTGTCAAGTTGGAGATACCTGAACACTAGACAAACTTTCTGAGAATGTGGTCCAAAATTTCTAGATGTCCCTGAACGGAGGGTTGCTGTCTTAGTTTAAGGTGGACTCTAAGTTCCCCTTATCATTAGCCTTCGCCAGTTGGTGGACAATCTTTCAGCCCCAAGTGTCTAAGGAGATTCTCAGTCATTCAGGTCACGGTTGTCCCAAAGGTGCTTTTTCAAATGGCAGCTGGGCTTTGTTTTTCCTTGAAGACGTTTCGCTTCTCATCCAAGAAGCTTCTTCAGTTCTGAGCTCCAAGAATTTGGTGTTTGAGAGGATACTTCCAAAGTGGATGGGAGTAAGAATCCGAGGGAAAGGCATAAAAATGGCCAGTGCCAGGTCAATGATCTAAGATGTAACTCCTCCACAACCTGTGCATTAGTCTTCTAAAAATGCCAGGAAACCACTGCATTCCAGTGAAAAGCCACAATGCTAAATTTTGACAACCCAATTACATCACGGGAAATTGCCAGCTACTCAAGAGATAATTTTAGGAGTCGCCCAGGACTGTGGGTGGACAAGGTACACAAGATAAATAAACCCTGTTCAGGTACCTGGATTTTGTCAGATGGAAGTTTGCAGTCATAATGAGAAAATAGACTAGTTTGTCATATGAGTTGACAAGTTTTTGATCTAGATCCAACTGTGAAAAATCCCATTAGAGACCTGATTCAATGGGCAAAGTACTTACTCTCAGCTGAAAATATTTTGCAGAAAGGATAACAACCTGTGTTTTGCAAGAACTTCCTTGAAAAAGCAGGTTAGTCTTTCCTATCTTGCTCTTCAGGTTTCAGATCATGATTCAGAACTTGGTAATTCTGCCCTTTGAAATGGGTTACTGTTAATATTTTTATACACTGTTAAAATTCTTGTTTGATTGTAACCTTCAAATTGGGAGAATTGGAAGATACAGGGCAACAGTCATTGAACCAAGGTAACTCTGATGGGCTAATTTACAGAATACCTGGGCCATGAGTTCCATGGGAATGTAATTTGGGGAAATTATAGCCATCTTAGTCCCATAATATCTTCCAACTACACTTCCCAGAAACTTGTAGGATGCATGGCGCCCTGATTTTTCCCCCACCTCCCTCTGGCCACTCTGTGTGTGTGTGTGTGTGTGTGTGTTTGTTTATATTAGATTTTTATCCCGCCTTTATTATTTTATAAGTAACTCAAGACAATGAATTTATATAATACTCTTCCTATTTTCCCCACAGCAACAACACTGTGGTAGGTTGGGCTGACAGAGAGTGACTGGCCCCAAATCACCGGCTAGCTTTTGTGCCTAAGGCAAGATTAGAACTCACAAACTGTTTATTTCTACGTCAGCACCTTAACCACCACACCAAACTGGCTCTCTGTCCAATTGTACCACTGTACGCAATTGGACACCAGAAAGTCCTGACAGGCGAGTGGCAATTGGCTGCTTTGGAACCGAGGCCAAAATTTGAAACCTCTTAATGGCAGTGTCGAATGAGGGAAGAGTGAGGGAGTGAACTCAGGTGCTTTCTGGCAAGGTATGTTTGGCTGGAAGGGAGGAAGCATGTGCAGTGAGCCCCCTTTCTCCCCAGAGGGAAAGGCCCTTGGGGACATCCCAAGATTGAAGCTGGGGTTCAGTTTTCCTCACATGGTGATCCTTGTTTTCCCTCCCTCTAACAAAGTGGCAGGCAGTTTCACAGGCCAGCCGAGGAAGAGGAGATTTTTGGCACTCCTGCAACTCCTGGGCCAGGAGTTGGGAGCCAGGCTGTGTAAATGGCAGATGAGCACACAAAACCACCCCCCTCTGCCCCGCACCGCCAGCAACAGTCTGCAGAGCCAGAAAGATTGGGGACCACTGATGTAGCCCACCCCTTTTGCATAAGTGCTTTATGTGTACAAGCAGTTGTCAACTTACAACTGTAATTGAGCCCACAATTTTGGCCGTAAGTCTTGGGTCACTACATGACTACATCTGAATGTATAACCTTTTGTGGCATTCTTGTCTTTGTTCATGTACTTCAAACTTTCCTTAACAATATGTTCTTCAGATACATTGGATTTCAATCATCAACCCACCCACTGTTCCAATGCTTATTTCTGAAACATGGGAAAAAAATATAGAGAATAAACTTGGCTTATTTTGGCCAGATGATTTTGCGGTGGCGAAATCCTATAGCTATGATTCAGCGCTGCATGATGCAGAGAAGAAAAAAAGAACCCAAAGAAAATTTGTCATGTCTCTGAAAGCAGAGACCTGCTGATTTACAAGAAGTCAAAATTGCTGAGTCATTTTTTCCACATTGCACCCCTCCCAGTGACCGAGACATAGTTGTAAGAAGGGATCCCCTGAGAAAGGAGAGCAGAGATCCTGCTCTTATTTGTAACAATACAGAGGTGGCTGATATTTAAATAGGGCCTTAGCTGCATTTCCACATTATTTCATAAACAGGAAAAAAGTAATGTGACTTTGAAGGAAAATCAACTCTCTGCTTGAGAAAATCTAAATGCATAATATGCTCATCCCTTTAGCAGCACAGCCTTGTCAGAGAAATGATTATTGAACCACTAATCAGCCATATGGTTCCTACGGACTATTTCAAAGATGTATTAATAATGGGACTCACCTTTCACTAGGCCTTGATTTGTATGGCTATGATTCACTGAATAAGCCACAATTGGCTGGGTTCACACAAATAACTAAATCGTATCCAACACGCCACATATTGGTTTACTGTGAACCTGTGACAAGCCTCCTCCGCTGAGGATTGGTATCAAGAGATAAAAATGCATTCTTGCTCTTGGTTTTTCCTGTTAGGCATTGCAGGCCCTCCACCCAACACTAAGAGCATTAAAGAGTCTGGGCAGGTTCTTTTGGAATCTCTATTTCACAAAACACCAGCAAGCCAATTTACACAGGGCAACCAGCTCTGCCACACCATAATCCGTGGTATTCACAAGCCACCTCCAACCAGAAACCAACCTGGCTCGCAAGCTTTCTATCTCGTTCCCTATATCACCCGGGAGGTGTGGCAAGGAGTCAGTTTCTCCACCCAGAAAACAAAGGTCAGGAAACATATGGGTAAGTGTGTCCTCCTGCAGCAGAGCATAAGCGGGATCATAGCCTCTTTCCTGGCATTTGCTGAGCCACTGGTTTCTGAAGCACCAACAAGAAATTACTGATAGTGAGGTAATCTTGTCCTCCCAGGTTGCTCACTCATTCGCTTCTATGCACGAACGCTGATTATGGCACACAGACTCTGCAACCCAAATGATTCTGGATCTAAATATCCACACATTCTGATTCATTCTGGGATTTCAAGTGAATACTTGAATTTACCTACTGGGTTCATTTGTGTGGGAGGAAATGACTTTGTCTAAACAGCTAGTTATTTTCAGTGTTGAAGGAAGCATTATTTTTGCCACTGGAAATTGTTTAAATAGCTTCTTGAGGTCTGAGATGGTCATATCTAGAAAACTGTTCTATTCACTTTGTTTTTCTAATTGGAAGTATAATTCACTTTTCATTCTGCTTTTTTTCTTTAAGTGCATGCTCCCAATAACACTCTGACACTTTCCTTATCTCTCCAAACACACTAAAGGTGCAAATGTCTGATATATACAGTGTGTGCAAGTGACAGATGCCACACTGAATGATGTATGCAAAGCATACCAAGAAGGTAATACTATAAGAAAGGTGTTATTTTAGATATCAGTGGGGTTACTTTTATGTAAATGAAATTCTGGAGTGTTTTCTTATTACATACTCCTTGTTTATAATAGCGAAACAATCACTTTCAACAGACCCAAATCCCACAAAAGGATCATACCAAGAACTGCCAAGATACAGATCTGATCATAGAATATCTAGCAAGTAATTTGAATATATTGATCTTCATAAGAAATGTCACACTCCATATTGCATTCATATTGGTTTCGTCTGTCCAGTCTAGGCTCCGTTCTAAAGTCAATGCTCAGATAAAATTTCTCTTTGGACTCAATTCACAAGTGCTGGCAATATCCTGGCTCTCCATCTTTGTAGCTAGCTATCACATTAGTCACAGTGTTACTTATATGGGTGAATCTGTTTTCGTTTTAATGTCCAGTGCATATCAAATGCTAGTTTTTTAGATTAATGTTGCTGCAATAGATGAAGACCCAAATTCCAAGACAGTTACAAAGGAACATTTGGAGACAATCTGAAATTAAATTGGCTACTGTCCAAAGTACTTCTGCTTTAAATTTATCTTTCGATGGCACAAAAGTGGAAGGCATAACCTCATCATATCAATACTTAATCATACCAATCCTATCTCATACTAACACTGTTTTTACTCTTTACTCCCTATCTTCTTTTCCTGACTTTTTCTGTTAGGTTGATTAGCATTCAGCCTAGCAAAAGGTTTTAGACTGGGGGTTGCCAACCTTTTGGACCTCAGGGACCACCAAATTCATCATTTCAAATCCCACGGATCACTGATATGAATTTTGACTGACAGTGGCTTGCTGGCATTGGTGGAAAAGTCGGTCCCATATTCTACAGCTGCAATAGTCACAGGATTGGCCTGTGCACCAACCTGCCATGGATGAGCTGCTGTGGGATGACCAAAGGGGCAGGGGGGGCATTGAGCGCAGAAAAGCTTGAGCTATTACCTACACAAACAGCAACGAGGAAAACTATGGGGCTTCCAAGGCGCTCAGCTCAACCCAACCCGGAGTTCCCGTCAGTCCCGTAACAAGCCGGCAGCGAAGGTCAGATGCCCAGACCAAAATAGCACCAAGGAAGATGGGCTCCTAATAACCAGGCAATATCTCCCTCCCCTTCAGCCTTCATATAACAGGACTCCCCGAGGCTAAGGTCCAGGTGTCGGGCTCTGAGTTTGCTATGGAGCCCATCAGCTCTGAACACACCTCGCAGCAAGTCAGCTGGCAGTGGAGAATAGCACCTTAGCTCTGCTGACGCTGGATCTGTATTGCTGTTGTTTGCTAGCTGGATCTGTATTGCTGTTGTTTGCTAGCCGATAGTGTTGAAGGTTGCTTTAGAATGACTCAGCAGAGCTGTGAGCTGCAGGATGGATTCTGAAGCAACTGCAGGCTGAAGGATGAATTCTGAAACAACTACGGGGATGCAGGATGGATTCTGAAGCAACTGCAGGGTTGCGGGATGGATTCTGAAGCAACTGTGGGGTTGCGGGATGGATTCTGAAGCAACTGCAGGGTTGCAGGATGGATTCTGAAGCAACTGCGGGGTTGCGGGAGGATTCTGAAGCAACTGCAGGGTTGCGGGATGGATTCTGAAGCAACTGCGGGGTTGCAGGATGGATTCTGAAGCAACTGTGGGGTTGCAGGATGGATTCTGAAGCAACTGCGGGGTTGAGGGATGGATTCTGAAGCAACTGCAGGGCTGGAAATGGCTTTTTTCATGTATTGATGTGGTGCATATTGTTAGAGGGGGTTGGGGCACATATAGGTGGTAATTAAGCATTAAGTTAAGACATGGTGAAGGTGGCACCAGGTGGGGATCAGTTAGTGAGGGTTGGAATAGGTTAGGGATGTAGACATGTTATAGGGTGAATAGCATTTAGAGATAATAGGTTAGGCGTGGCCAGAACTAGAACTGTATATAGCCCTGGGTGTGGTAGGGTGTGTCTCACGATAATGGTAATAAAAGGTAAGAGAGCAAACTCAAACCCAACACTAACCTTGCCTGGCTTTTAGCCATTCTTGCCTGATTAGAATATTTATTGTTTGCTGATATATTGAATAAACCATCATTGTCCTAAAGAGGAGCTGGAGTTTGGATTCATGTAAAGACAAATACTCAAGGACTAGCTGAGAGAAGATTAGCATTGGGTTTGAGTTGCCAGGTATCTCCCGCCGCTTCCAAGCAGAGAAGGGTTCCTCCCTCCAGGCCTTGAAGCCTCTCCTCAGAACGTGCGTGTGCTGGGTTCTCCCCACGGGGTGAGGGCATCTCCCACGGAGGTTCCCACCCACCAGTAGCAAGCCCAGGTTGGAGGGAGAGGGAAAAGGGCTCCGGGTGCCTGGCCGTTGCACTGCGCCCCACCCTTGGCAGAGCAGAGTGCCAAGAGGGATGAGAAAACTGACACCGCCACCCCCACCTCATCCTGCGCCTCTGAACTGGATGGTGAGTGCAGACTTGCCCACTCCACTGCCTCCCACCACCACCAGCCAGTACTTTTTCTGTCCTGGGCCGTCCCTACAGTCCGCAGCCATCGAGGAAGAGCCCAGGCCAGGAGAGGTGGCCTGGAAAGTGCGTGAGCACCGTGAAAATGCAAGTAGTGCAGTGTTCCTGCACCTTCCAACCATCTCCATCATAGCTTCAGCCCACCTGTACCACCAGGCCCTCTTGCTGCAATAGCACCATTACCGCATATTGGCTGGAGAGCGCTGCGCTGCTTTTTGCATGTTGCACCACCCGCAAATTTGCACATTACACGTGCCAGCCCCTACAGCAGAGATTTCAAACCCCACCATGGGCCAGTCCCATATTCCAGAGCTGCAGTAGTCACAAGACTTGCCCTTTGATCATCCCGGAGCAGCTCATCCATGGCAGGCCGGTGCACCCAGGTGGAGGAGCAGCTGCTCCAGGTTGACCTAAGGGCCAGTCCTATGACTACTGCAGCTCTGGAATATGGGACCGACTTTCCCACCAACGTCAGCAAGCCATACCGGGGCGGATTTCCCTATCCCAACATTGGTCTTACCTTCCAGTTCCAGCTCGTGTGGCTCTACTCAAGGTAAGGTTTGCACTCGGCTGAAGGGTGGGGGCCAGCGGGTGGGTGGGCCATGTGGGTGGCACAGCCTTGTGTTCCTGCGCAGCCTGGATTAATTGCTTTGGGGGGGACATTGTTGGTGGACCACCAACATTTTCTCATGGACCACCGGTGGCCCGCAGCTGCTTTAGACAACCTGAAGGTAGGCTCCTAAAGTTGCAATCCTTCAGCAATTAAAGTAACATCTGACATATTTTGTTTATCTCTTCTCATTAGAGTCATACAGCTCTGCTTTCATTGCTTCATATACAATATACGATACCATAAAAACGAACCAATAATAGGCACTTGTTTGAGCAATTCTCTTCTCAGCTAAATATATTACATCAGAAAATGATACTGATGCACCCCCTCGGTGCACACCAGGATCCTGTCCCAAATATTAGTAGAGGAGTAATGGCACAGCTTAGTATTAAAAGTAGAAAGAATGCTATGTAATTTACAGGTTTGCAAGGGAAAGGAATAGAGTGCTTCAAAAGAATCCTATTTTTCAAAAAGACCCTATTTGCAGGAAGTTTTCCCATGTCCTCTTCTTTGATTTAAGCTTTCAGTTTTGGGTCTATGGAGGTGAGCGGTTGTCACTCTAGTTTTTGACACCAACATATCAATTTGGTTTCCACACACACATAAGTGATCGAGGTTATTGACCTTACTTTCTCCTCAGCAACTCATTCCTTCCTGAGAACCACCCAGACTTTTTGCAGATCTGATTAAGGACAGAAAATTTGTAGAAACAACAACAAAAAAATGCTAACCACTAATGGAAGGAGAAGAGCATACGGTATGCTGCTCTCTACTAACAATATCCTCAGGGAGATGATCAAAGCTCTAAGATCAAGTCCACAAACATGTGACCAAAACCCTGTCCCCTGTCCCCTGTCCCCTATCCCTTATCCCTCTACTAACAATATCCTCAGGGAGACGATCAAAGCATCAAGACTGAGTCCACAAACATGTGATCAAAGCCCTGTCCCCTATATGGATCAGGACAGGATTGCCATCTTGACTTTTATGATTGCCTTATAGTCCCCAGTCCCTTCTCTCTGGGTCACAAGGGCATCAAGAGGCTTTCCAGAGCAAGTCACTGCGAGGGCATGCATTGTAAACAGACTGTCTAACCACAATAGCCAAAGAAGCAGCGGTTCACCAACTGCTTTTACACAGCAAAATTCTGAGCAGAGAGTCAGCAGCAACTGTCTCTAGCTTTTTCTCACACACCCCTCCCCGTTTCCCTTCTGAAAACGCTCCCACCCTCCCAATGACCTCTTGCAGAGGGGAAAGCAGCAGGATTCCTTCTTCCTGGAAAACAAAGTGAAACAAGACTGGTTTAACAAACAGGACTTTTCATTCTTCAATTAGCAAACTCAAATCGTTTTTTCCCCCCCTTTTTTCTTCATCTGTCTGTTGAGTTTCATGGTGATGGCTAAAAAAATTGCTGAGTCACCATACTGACGATGTAGACAAGCAACCGCGAGGTTTTGAAATCTTTCTGGTTCTGGAATGTGTTTGCTTATATTACACAGCAACTTCACAAATGACCAGCACGCATGCATGATTGGAAGCTGCGGAGGAAGGAGTCTGAGTAAGGCATTCATCACAAGTCCATATGTGAGCCTTGAACCAAGGAGCCACCCCTGGGCATCTATCAGACTCCCAAGTTCATGTGGCTTCCACAGGCAAAACCAAGCAGACCATCAGCTTGAACAGAAAGTGGTTTCCTGTGTTTCTACTTAATGAGAAAGAGGCCTTGCAAGAGTGACAATGCTCAGCATTTGTTTGCAAAATAGCAAACAGAAAGATAATTGCAGGGAACATAGGAAGGCAAATGGTCCTACTTTTAAGGGTTGTGTGCATGCTTCAAAACTGATTCAGGAAAAATGTCCCATGCATCCTGTGAGTGCAACTTCTCTCTCCTATTTTCAGTACAGCCTGATCTTTTCAGGCTCCCACACATGCTTGTAAAAAAAGAAAGAAAAAGAATGGTGCCACCACTTTGAAAATCATATTAATTTCTAGGAGTGGATTCTTTCTTAAAACAGCAGTAGCACTTTTTAAAAGTCACTTTTGTTAATTCTGAGGAATGTTTTTTTTTAAAAAAAAACAATGGCACCAATCCATTCACTGAACATGTATAGTCCGAAAAATTAACCACAGAAGGCTGAGCTTGTCACTCAGTTACAGAGCTCTCCATATTTGAAAACTGCTCCATTCTTAAAAAGTAACACAAACTCAAAAGCAGCTCAGGTGTGTCACATAGATCCATAATGGAATGAGATTTAGTGGCAATGAAAAAGCACATCATTACAGCCACTGTGAAACCCACCTAGTGGAGCTCTCCATTTTAAACTTTCCACTGCCTAACTTGGCCATTTTTGTATGATGTGTGTAGCACAATTCCCCAAGGAGATGCTTTGAAAAGAACTAGCAAAAGGACCCACAGAACAGCTGAAATAAAGAACTATTGTTATAACCTTCAGCGTAATAAATGTCTTGGAAAAGAATTTGATCTTTCACTGCTTTCGGGGGTGATTCAAACCACATACAAGCTTCCTTGTTATTATCAAAATAACTAGACAATGATGCACATAACAGCAACATATTCTAGGTTAATGGAAGAATGGAACTGTAATAATAGCTCTAAAAACTTGGAACAGGAGTTTTCTTCCTACTGTGTGTTCATCCATTTATCTTATCCCATTGTTACTCCTGGTGAAACCGATTCTTGGAATAAGGTCAGATCAGTAGAATCTATTTAATTCTTGCCAAAGATACATCTCCTAAATCTAAATAAATGAACATACAGCCCTGAATGCTTTTATTTACCCAATGCCAAGCTTTGGTTTTAAGTGGACTGCACCCCAGACAATGACAAGTCCTACACTCATGTATTTTCACTCTAGCAAGTGGGAGCTCCCATTCTGAAGCTGTGTAGCAGCCAAGGATATGATGTGTGATTTAATATCAGCTTTACCCTATAACTGTACATCTGTACCTGAATTACTGCTCTTGTTTTCTTGCATCACATTCATACATTATGTAAAATGATATTTAAGGTGCTATCCTGTACAGTTTAGTTAGATGTGAATCCAACTGATCTTGAGTCAACAGATATTACTTCAACCGAAACATAGTCCCCTTAAGTGTATCAGTATGTTCTTAAGAGTAAGGCAACAATCTCAAATTTATTTATTCATATTATCTATCAAAATACCCCTGACCCATTGGGTCATAATTTTAGAGGTATACAGTACCCATATCAGATTTCTCAATGCTTTCAACAATGGCAGACCTTCTGATGTACTGCTTTCACTGGAAACATTCTTAAAAATTCAGGGAGATATTGTTGTCCTGAAAATACTGCACGTTAAATTGTATAACATCAGGAGTTGACGATGGGAATTTTCTTTAACTTTCTGTATTAATATTTATGTCATAAATGTTTTAGAAAATTTGCCAAATTTTAATTCCATGGGAGTCATGGGTTCCAGATTTTGGGTGCATTCTGTAAATTAGCCCACTTGAAGTATCTTGATTAAAAATGGTTGCCCCATGAAGCACCATTTTGCCCAGTTAAAGGTTATAGGAACAGGAGTTTTAGTAGTATAGATAAAGCTGCCTATCACTCACAAAATAACTCTGGGTGGCTTAACGGAAGTTAAAACAAATACAGCAAACATTACCCCACCCATCTCCAATGCCTAAAGATAAACCGTTAACTTTATTGAGCAACAATAGTGGTAGACCTCATCTACCCCTTGACTCAAATGCCTGGGGAAACAACCAGGACTTATTTCAATGCCTTGCAAAAGGCTGTTATTATATATGGGTACTCATTGTAGTTTGGAATTTATTCCCAGTATGCAAGTGTTAATATATCACATGATCAATGGGATTTACTTCTAACTCACACAAGGCCATGCTACACAGATCACTTCTTAAGTTTCAAAACTCGAATCAATTTAAGTGATACCCAGGATTTTTTTTTTCAGAGCATGTACATATGACCATAATGTGTATCTACATGCTGCTGCATGCATATTTATCCTGCCTTCACACTCAGAAATGTACACGTTATGTCACTGACACATTCACTCATTTACATATTGACTATGAACCTCCATATTGGAAGACTCTTTCCAAATACAGACGCTTCCAAACAGATGGCTCTTATGATATCTTAAAGAATTGGGAATAAAAAATGAATAAAAGTTAGGAACACATGTGAAAACTGCAAATATAAAACATATCTTTGCTCCAGCCTTAAATCCCATATGTACCAAGTAGTACACACACAAACTTTTCTCTGGAAGCATCCTTAGTATTTCATAATGTGCGAAATATGCCACATTACTTATGAAAGTTAATTAAAAATAGGCTTGTTTTAGATATCCTTGGCTAAAGTAGTACTGGAGTATTGGACCTACCGCTCTTCTCCCCTCCCCATGAATTGGATGAACGTCGTCCAGGTCATTGGTTGTCCCAAAAGTGCTTTTTCAAAAGGCAACTGGACTTTTTGTGTGTTTGTTTCTCCTAAAAATGCCTGAAGATGTTTGGATGAGAAGCAAAACATTTTCAAGAGAAAAAAAAAACCCCAAAGTCCAATTGCCTTTTGAAAAAGCACCTTTGGACATGAGTGAGATAGTTTTCAAAGTCAATTAACACTTTTTAAGCAATTTTATATACTTTTTAAAAAAGATCTAGACATTGCCTTATCCATTTGGAGAAAAATTAAGGGCCATCCTATCTCTTTTATCCAGGTTGAGGCAAGATTTTTAACCCAAGTCCTGTGATGGGGTTGCAGTTTTAGGCACTCGATGGAACAAACCCAACCGAATACAATTGGATAAAAAATATTCAGGTGATATTCTCACAACCCTTGTAATCAAAATTAGTTCAACCATAAATGACCATCAACCCCCTCTCGCTGGCCTCGCACAAGCACACCAAAGTTGCTTTACAGATCAGGTTGGCCGGATTTCTCCCAGCCGGATTTCTCCCAGCCGCCGGGGGCTCGAACGAGCAAAACCCCTTTGGGATTCGCCTGTTACGTGAACCCAACCGCCTCAGCTAAAGATGCGCGTCGTCGACCGGCGCAAGGCAAGGCGAGCTGGGAGAACCTCCGACTCTAACACCCCGTCTGCCTTGCCCGATTCGCTCACCTTCCAGATGGGGGGCCGAGAGCTCTCGGATCGCCCTCACCCAGGTCTCGGCAACATGCCGGTTCTCCTCGGCGTCCTGCGACGCCAAGACGCAAAAGGTCTTCGCTACCTTCTGCCGAGATTCCCCGCCGTACCACCAGCCCTTCTTGAAAGGGTAGCAAACGACGCAGAAGTAGGCGGCCGCCGGCTGCTTCGAGGCGCTCCTGCTTTGGAAAGCGTAGCAGCCCACGCAAGTGGAGAGGCTCAGCGCGCTGCCCGCGTTGCTGCTCCGGCCGGCCGAGTCCAGCCGGCGCACCAGCAGCTCCGAGCCGCTTGTGAGGCTCAGGGCACAGTTCACCTTCAGAGAAGGGACGAGGCGAAAGACGCCCGAGAGCAAAACTTCATCGGAAGCGCCTCGGCCCGAATCTCCTTCCATCGCCCCAGCCGCAAGGAGCGGAGCGGGCGACCCGGCGCGAAGCGAGGGCTGAGCTCAGCTAAGCGAGCGAAGCAACGCTGCTCCGGGACTTTCTTCTCAATGAGCGGCGGAGGGCCGGCTTTTGAGATTGGCGCTTTGCTCTCTGGAGCCATCGGCAGGCCGCTCCCGGGAATGGCGGGAAGCGGCATTCATTCAAGACAAACGCCCAGCGCTTCACAAGCCGGTCGCTTTTTAGCCTGCTCTTCTTGTGCGCACGGAAGATTTCGTTTAAAAAAGTTTACCTGGCTGGGCCCGCGAACTAAAAATCCGACCGGTCCCCAACTGTTTGTTTAGAGGACTCTAATAAGTTCCACGGGGATTAGGGCAGGTGTTTTTGGTTGACCTTGACTGATCTTGTAAAAACTGGGTAGGGTTGGATTTGGTTTGTCCATGGATGGGAAGTTCTCAGGTCCATAGGCCCAGAAAGTAAAGTAAAAACATCTCAGAAGCTAGCTTGTTAAGCCTACAGTACTCCTTGGCTTACCACCACAATTCAGCCCAAAATTTATGTTGTTAAGTGAAACAGTTGTTAAGTGAATTTTGCCCTATTTTACAACTTTTCTTGCCGTAGTTAAGCGAATTACGGCAATTGTTACATGAGTACAGTACAGTTGTGAAGCCAGTCTGGCTTCCCCATTGACTTTGCTTGTAGACCTTTGCAAGAGGTGGTCCCCATGACCCTGGGACACGGCAACCATCATAAATATGAGTCAATTGCCAACTGTTTGAATTTGGATCACGTGACCGTGGGGATGCTGCAATGGTCATAAATGTGAAAAACGGTAATTTTTTTCAGTGCCATGATAACTTCAAATGATTACTAAACAAACTGTTGTAAGTTGAGGATTACCTGTATTTGGTGCTGTTGCCGTAAGAACAATAGAGGCATGGGTCTGAAGACTTCCTTTGTCCCTTTCCTTTGTATCTGACATGGACTAAACAAAAATGTCTTCAAACTGCAGGGCTTCGAGGCCCAAAAGTTTCATTTCTTTGCTATTCAGCAGGCAAGTAGGCTGATAGCAATGTTGCCATTAGTATAGACACCTATTTCCAACTCTAATTACCACAACAGGCTGAAATCTCTGCAGAAGACACCAGACATTTTGTAATATTTTAAAGAACATCCTGCCAAACACAAAATGGACTTTGTCCCATTTTTCATTGAAAAGGTAGAAGTCTAAGAGATCATGGTAATTAGTCTAGATTTTATATAAGGCTTTTCCGTGGAATTAGAGGTGGCACCAGTGATGTAACTATTGTAAAGACAGGGAAGATAGATGTTGGGATTTGCAGGCAATGGACCACCTGACTCCCACTTGCTACGCAGTCCTTGCCCCACAAGTTTATCCAACTTCATGCCATAAGGTTGAAATTGCATTAGGAATTATCCTTGTCCCAGAAGATAGATTTAAGATACAGAAGGATCTTGACAGACTTGAACATTGGGCACTATCTAACAAAATGAAATTCAATGGTGAAAAAAGTAAGGTTCTACATTTAATACCACTTTATAATGCCTTGGTAAGGCCACACTTACTGCATTCTGTTTTGGTTGCCACGTTGTAAAAGAGATTTTGAGACTAGAAAGAATGCAGAGAAGAGCAACAAAGATGATTAGGGGACTGGAGGCTAAAACATATGAAGAACAGTTGCAGGAACTGGGTATGTCTAGTCTAATGAAAAGAAGGACTAGGGGAGGCATGATAGCAGTGTTCCAATATCTCAGGGTCTGCCACAAAGAAGAGGGAGTCAGGCTATTCTCCAAAGCACCTGAGGGCAGGACAAAAAGCAATGGGTGGAAACTAATCAAGGAGAGAAGCAACTTAGAATTAAGGAGAAATTTCCTGACAGTTAGAACAATTAAGCAGTGGAACAACTTGCCTCCAAAAGTTGTGAATGCTCCAACACTGGAAGTTTTTAAAAGGATATTGGATAACCATTTGTCTGAAGTGGTGTAGGGTTTCCTGCCTAGGCAGGGGGTTGGACTAGAAGACCTTCAAGGTCCCTTCCAACTCTGTCTATTCTATTCTATTCCTTCCACTGAAACCTAACAGATATCAGTGGTTCTGAAAATTACCTTGCCTGGGCCGTGAACATTATACAGAGCCACTGATATTTGCATAGCAACTCCTTCCAGAAGAAAAGGTAAGTATATTACCGTATTCCAAAAGAAAAAGAAAAGCCACTTCATAAAGTGGCTTGAAACATCTTAAAAATTAAGGTATTTCTTATGGCATGTCTTGCTTGGATCCTTTTTTTAAAAAAGAAAGATGAAAACCTATGGGGGAGGGGATATCCAGAGCTATCCAAACTCCCCTATAAAATATTGTGCTGTGGCGTATTTTAAGAATACTACTACTAAATGCCTCCTTGTTTCTATGATAAGTGAATAACTATTATCACCCATTACTTATTGAACAATTAGTAAAGACACAAGGTTTGCTGAAAAAAGAAAACCCCCAAGGTTGTAAGACCTAGCACAGAAAAAGATATGCTAAGTAAAATTTTAACAGCTGAACTTCTGCCTGGGAGGCTCTCTAACACAGTAGTAGTAAGAGCAGGTTGCTAGAAATAGCAGCAGTCCAAACCAAATAACTCACAAAAACATGGAATTGTCAGGTATTTATTTCCATTTGCTGATTCCAGAGGTGTTGATGTCTTCAAATAATTATTTACCCTTCCTCCCATTTTCATAACTCTCTATGCACAGTAACACGATTTTGCTTTGATCCACTGATTCTAAAGTAATTGATTGCCCAGCAACAATTTCACAGCAAGTCTGGCTAAAGCCTGATTGAGAGCTTATACTGTATATGATTCCAACAGAAGAGAATATATGTAGCTCAGGATTGAATCATGGAATCTTTGGTACTCTCTGAACTTGAATGTTTGATTGTAAATGTTTCATTATCCAACTAGGCTAGTCAGTATGGGGTTTGCTGCCTTTTTACATACAGTAGTTTGCTCTTTTAATGTTGATGGGAGAGGTTTTCTTTTAGAAGTTCCTTGATTAAGGTATTGTTTTTCACTTGATTGTTTGATGTTAATTCTTGCTTATCTGAATGTAGCTGCTGGATTTGTTCTAGCCTTTTTGTTTCTTTCTTAGGTTTTTTTAATTGTCTTTTTTGAATGGTGTGTAAATGTGGTTTGTATGTCTACTGATGGCTGATTTGTCCAAATGTCAAGTTTCTAGGAATTCCCTAGTGTTTTTGGATTTAGCTTGGTTTAGGTTGCTCACAGTTTCCCTCTTGAAACAGTGGTTGAATCTGTCCATGTGTTATGAGAGTAAAGAATTTTCATCATGCCGTTTGACTGCTAGTTGATGTTCATGGATGCACTCTACTAATATTCTGTCTGTTTGTCCTACATAGTGGCTGTTAAAGTTGTTACACTCTATGTTATAGATTCCTATTTTTAATTCTTGGGCCAGTGGTTCTTTCGGTTTACTTTACATGTATGTAAACATTTAGTGTAAAACATTTAATTAGTTTTGTGCTCCAGTGATGCTGTGTGATTGTAATAATCGGATGATTGTTTCCAAGATGTTTTTGACTTGTTGTTTTCTTCTTTCCTTGTGAATGTTATTCCTTTGATGATGTTGGTTGTTTCGTGTATCTTTTCTCTTCCCCTTTTTATGATGAAGATTATCCTTTGCAAACTAGATCCATACTTTTGGTTGCATGTGTGGGAGTACTTTAAACATTGCGGTCCCACATATACAACCAAACATATGGATCCAGTATATTAACAACATCTGTAATAATAAAAAACAAAAACAACACATTACTCTTCCTGGATGTCATCATCTGCAGAGGAAAAAAAAACAAATTAGAAATGCAAGTCTATCAAAAAATAACCCATACTAACCAAGTACTCTATTACCAAAATAATAACCGAGCAATGTAAGAACATTATTCAGACAAACAAAAACGCAGAGCACTAGAAAAAGGAAACAGACCACCTACACATCTTCCAAAAAAATGGATTTTTTAAAAATAAAAAAGTGCCTAATCCACTTCAACACAACCAACCAAGCTACGTAAAGGTTAACAGCAGGGGTGGGATTCTACCAGTTCGCACCTATTCTCTAGAACCAGTTGTTAACATTCTAAGCAGTTCAGAGAACCGGTTGTTAGAAGAAATTACTGGCCTAATCCTGTAAGGAAGGCAGGAAGGAAACATTCTGGTGTTGCTTACAGAAACTGCCTCTCCGTTAACCCTTATTACATTCTTGGCAGGACTAGACTTCCTGTCTCAGGAACATCTCTGGAGTTTTTTCCCCTCCTTTGCTGTTACTTTGCTTGTGTGGAGTGACCATTGAAAGTTACAATGGCACTGAAAAAAGTGACTTATGACCATTTTTCACACTTACAACTGTTGCAGCATCCCCACAGTCATGAGACGCTAGGTGAGGAGATGCATGCCTCGATGTGAGTGATATTGGGTTGGCCATGTCCAGCCAATAACATGACCACCAAGCCACATCCACCCAATCACATGACCACCAAGCCACGCCCACCAGCTAAGCCATGCCCACAGAACCAATTGTTAAAAAATTTGACTCCCACCCCTGGATAACAGTACCATACATCAAAAACATTTTAGAAACAACCAACATATTATTGCAACTATATAGCATCACCATAGCGCACAATTGACAAATAAAAATAAATAAAATACAAATAAATAAACAAACCAATTAAAACCCTCCAAACCATCTTACATAAATCCAAAGACCCAGTAGCCCAAGAAGAAGAAAACAAGAGCCAACTACAATATACAATGTAATGACTTTTAACAGTCAATATGTAGAACAGATAGACAAAAGACAAGCAGAGCACATCCATGAACACCAACCAGCAATCAGAAGACACGATGAAAACTCAATCTCACAGACTTAATCATAGTTTCAACGGAAAAGCTGTGAACATCCTAGGTGAAGCTAAATCTAAAAACACAATACCCAGTTGATTAAGATCAGGATGTGATGTTACTTTCAACTGCTTTCTGATAAAGTTCAAAGGTGGATAGATAGAATCAGCAATGCTCCTTGATTCAGCCGGTTACTTTGGGATACATTTTGAAGAGAGGATAAAGCTTGAGCTCTCCTGAGCCTTAAATCTAGGCCTGCATTCTTTAAAAAAAATCCTTGCATGTTTTTGCTTTACTTATTCAAACAATTGGTTTTATGCTATTTATACCTTGAACACATTCCTCCTCCTCTTTTAAAAAAAGTCATTGCATTTTTAACACAGAAAACTCTAATTGGTTTTATTCCTTTTTAAAAGCAAGTGTTGCCTGTTTTATTTGTTTTTTTTCTAATTAATTTTTTAAACCAATGGAATCATGCTCTCCTTTCTTGCTTAGCAGAAACTATATATAGCCACAAACTCTCAGTGCATAATCCCAAAGTTGTATCATCGCTCATGCTGATAGCTCTTTGTCTCTTTATTTTGCAACCAAGAATTTTATCCCCCTGAAATTGAGCATTGAGTGAAGCCAAACAAGTCTGTGGCAAAATATTATAAACCGCTTTACCTATTTATATGTCAAGTAAAGGTCAACAGATTATAAAATTCTTTAGACCTAGGGTTAGGATTAGATTTGGGCTCTTAGGTTATCTTTGAAGTATGCTGACTGTGAGAAGTGAGGCAGAGGCCAACTGAGAATTGCCATTTAGGGACTTCCTGCCAATAGAGGCTTTTTCATATCTTTTAGTTGTGTGCCCAAATCCTAAGAGCAAAAAAGCAGCCCACTGGAGGTTTTGGCCCCACACAGGACAGAATTCTTCCAGTGGTGAGAGCAAAAGGACTACTTGATGGAGAGTTTCAGCTTCGTGCAGGGTCAAATCCCTCTAGTTATCTTTCACACCATTTAATAACCCAGAAGATTGCTTAATGACAGCAACCAGAAGTGCTGGGATTGCGGTTTTTTTAATAAAGCAGTCATGTGATGTCTCACTTCACTCAAGGAACAAAGATTCTGGTCTCAATTGTGGTTGTATGTCAAGGATTACCTGTAATGTCCAACTCAGAATTACTTCAGATCCACAACAAAAATTCCCTTCATACATAATGAAATAAAAAATAATGCCTTTCCATGTACCCTGTACACTCATGTGTTTAATTCATATTGTGTTACAGTAATTGTCTGATCCATTTCAAAAATGAAATACCTAATCTGAGTAGGTGTTTTTTGATTGCAAAATTGCCTTTGTGCTGTATTCCACTTTCAAATCCCTTTGCAAGCTGGGAGGTGAAAGCAAATGATAGCAGGCTGACTATTCTAGAACCAAGCCTTCCTCTAACATGGTTGTATTCTATTCTGGGCGGACACCTGGAACACACTAAAACCCAGAAGTACCCACAAGATCTGAAGAGCTGCAACGTTGCACAAGAAAATAATAGCTTTGCTCTCATTAACAGTTGTACCATATGTGGTGGACTTGTGAGGACGCTAGAAAATATTGGACTAAAATTCGCATATGGTTGGAAAAAATGACAAAGACACATATAGACTTGAAACCAGAGATTTTTTTATTGGGAATCTTACCTGACATATATAATAAAAATTTGAAGTATTTGATTGTAAATATATTAACAGCGGCTAGGATTGTATTTGCTAAGAACTGGAAGAGTGAGAAAACTCCATCAGAAGAAGAAATTATTAAGAAAATATTGGATTGTGCTGAAATGAGTAAATTGACATTTGAAATCAGAACAAGAAGATAAACAATTTTATGAAGTTTGGGATCTTTTTTATCAATGGTTAGATAATAAAACATAATGATAGAATATTCAGATTTAGCATTAAAAAATTTTTTTCTTAATATTATCTTTATAAAACATTATTAAGGTAGATTTGGTATGATCTTATGATTTATTGCAAAATAAATTAAGCAAACTATAGTTATCTCGTTAAAATATGAATTAACAAAATTATAAATGTTTTTTTTTTTTAGTGATGATATTAGGTTATACAATTATTGATTGATAATATGAGCTATTATGTAATATAATTATACTAGTGACTAGGAAATGGATGCACAAAAAAAAGTGGTAAACCAATCGATGCACTGTATGTAAATTCATGAAGAAGGATCTTTTTATGTTTTTTGTGGTATGTTTATGTTTATTTTGTTATGTATGTTTATGTTTATCTTGTTATTAAAAAATAAAAAAAAATATTAAAAAAAAACAGTTGTACCGACACAGGATTAAAGGGGGGGAGGCCAAGCTGTCAAATTTAATTGTGTTTTAACTATCTGAATTAATTTTAGTTAATACAAGATAATATGTGGCTTATTTGGTTATCATTTTAGTGATACCAAATTCATTACCAGTCACTGGCAAAGTTCAAATTCAGGGAGATATTCAATGATGTATCTCCCTATACAAAAAAATATAAACAAACATCAGCAGTTGATCAAGGAAAAGTTTTATGATGTTTTGTTTTATAAGACGAAATTACCAAATACCAGATTCCTTAATATCACAATGGCAGACCTTCTAATGTACTAGAAAAGATCGTTAAAATTCAGGGAGATATTGAGATGTATCTGCCTTAAAAGTAGACTATACTTAATTGTATAGCACAGTCAAACATCAGGAGTTGACCACAGGTAAAGCTAACAGACAAAAAAAAGGTTTAGTTTAGTATATAGATGCTATCCATATATTAACCTCCAATATATTATATTGAAATTATTACTTCTGCAGTGTCTTTGGGAGATGCTGTATCCAAGAATTCTGGGGGCATAGACTGTGCATTTCCAACACTCAGTGGTCTGAATTTTATGATTAACAAAAAATATTGACAACGATGCATGTTTCTTATGCAGGCCAATGCAGTATGCATATTTGAAACTACCATAGAAGGGGCTAAGATCTTTATATGGAAAGGTGGTTAGATCATTTATTTCTTAGCCAGAAATGTTAAACTATATACCCTTGTCTTTCCCAAGTAGCAGCAGATCAGCAAGCTGAAAAATAACTAGCTTTTCATTATCTGTAGTTTACCTTAATAGTGTTTGAGAAAGCTAAGCAGGGAGAGATCTAAGGTAGGTAATATTGGAATGAGAATTTACCAAACATTTTCCAAAAGCATGTTGAGAGGTTTTAAAAATGTAGATTAGAAAGTAATGTAGTAATAATAATTAACCAAGAAAACTGCATGGAGATTTTTGTGACACTAGTAAGTGACAAGTTTTAGCTTTTGATTTTATCATCTGAAAATTTCCCCAGTCATATATCAGAAGTCATAAGCAAGGAGTAAGTCATAGGCATGGACTATTTCCCCATCCTTGAGCTCATGCAATATAATTCTGTTTAATTTCTCCTGCCACTTGCCTTAGGCAACATGTTACAACAGCTCATGCCCTCATTACTACTCCTTTGAAGTGCTCCAAAGTACTTGCCATAGGATTGCCTTTAAAGAACGTGAGAAGCTGAGTTAATCTAAAATGCAGTGGTCATCTCATTCCCATTATTAGGAACATATTAACATACAGTGTGGGCCCTGCATTGGCCACTAATTAACTTCTAGGTGCAATTGAATTGGCCTAATCTATCTAGAAAAAAATATGGATTCCCATTATTGGAAAATAGAAGCTAAAGCCGGGAAAGCCCTCTTTTCAATATCAATTCACTCTCCTATGGATGCCATCCCTAACTACAATCAAGAAGACATTGAAAATGGAGCTGTTCCCAATTATTTTCCCCTGTTTGGGATAATCTTTTGTTTTATTGCTGTTTTGATTCAAAGTTACAAATTTTTGTTTTACAATTTTAAGTTTATTGTAGATGTTCTCAAACTGTTGTTTATGTAAATTGCTGAGAGTTGAACCTATTGCAACTCAATAAAACAAATATCAGAGTTAGGAAATGCTCAAGCAGCACTGCACACTACAGTAATCCATAGAGGTCATTATGGCTCTAGAAAAACGCCCCCATGCATTTTCAATCAGGTGTTATGACATCTCAAAGATTATTCTAGTTCTGAAACCATAAATTGTGAGGCAAGGATGGCGACATTATGCAACCCACCATTTATATTGGCCCAAGTAGAGCAATCAGTCTACAAAGCGATGTGCAATTCGCTTTGGAATTCTTCAGGGTTAGTAAAAATACCAGTACATTATGTAATATGTATCAGGGGACCAAGGAACATGCACATGCAAAGCCCCAAGGCTGTGGACCTGTTGGATAGGCTTTGTAGCCCAAAGGGTCTGGGAAGGTCCTCTGTGTCTGGAGAACAGGAGAAACTCCCCATTTTCCTTTGGGGAACATCTCATCCCACCTCTTCTTTCTGCTTTTCACTTTTCTCCTTCCCAGCCCAAACCAATCCCCACCAATGTTTTATATCCTTCATCTACTGACACCAACTAGGGAAATGGAAAGGAGGCTGTGGCATGCAAACCCAACATATGTTGTTTGTCAGAGAACACGGAGGTGGAAGAAATTACTTTTATAACCTGCAAAAGAAGTATCATGTTGTTCTGCTCTTTTAAGGCAACAAGAATTGCCCATGCTACAAGTGCCAGCAGAGCATGGAAGACAAGGTGAAGAAACTACAAACAAAACTTCCATCATTTAGCTTCTCAAGAAAGATAAGGAATTCATTAATTGGACATAAGAATCTTTTCAGAATTATAGTGGTACCAAGCAGGGGTGGGATACGACAGGGTTAACAACTGGTTCAGGATTTACGAGCTTCCCTGCCCGCTGCGAGCCGAGTGCCTGTCAATCCTCAGCATGTCATTAGCATGTGAGAAGCAGCCTTTGAAACAGCCCTCTTTTCTTGTTTTTTTAACTGCAGCTGAAGTTGAAAAATCAGGAAATAAAGATCAGGTAAGAACCTGGGTGGGTGGCTGGGCAAAAACATTAGCAGATATAGAACCAGTTCTATGTCTGCTGCTCTTCAGAGCTACCGGTTCTACAGAAGTGGACAGAACCGGTAGAAACCCACCCCTGGTACCAAGGACTCTCCCAGAAAACAGAAGCAATCAAGGCAGGAGTGGAGAAATGGAGGAACAACACCAAACTAATTTCTTCACCTCCATGTTCTCTGACAAACAGCATACGTGACCAAGCCACCTGTAAAATTGTGTCTTTCTACAGTCCACCCTTGTTCATTATGTTTCTGGATGAGAAGCAGCTGTTATAAACTTCAGAGACTGAAAAGTTCTGAATGTGAGATGAGAACAAGGACTATTTTTTCCATTGTTTGAGATACCAAACATACTACAAGAAACTCTGCCTGAATGTTACTCTATTTATTTTCTGAGGCAGCAAAGCATTGTATCTGTTTTGCACTTTTTTCCTGTGTAATTTTCTCTATACACATTGAATCATATTTTATATAGTAATATAGTAATTCCTTATTCTTCACCCTCTCCTCTGTAACACCAGCTGTTTCTTTAATTCTAGTAACTAGGTTTATACATGAAATGGGAAGTATGTTTTGCTTCAAGAATCATTTGGAACCAGCCAGTTGAAAAGAAATGAAACCTGGAAGAAGCTTCTCTGTATTTGTCAAAAAGTAAGTATGGGGGCTACAATTGTACTGTGGAAACCCCATATCTTTTTAATGTACACTGGACGTCACCCACACTGAAAAGGGGCTGGGGCTTAATCATGCAGTTGTGGGTGCAAACTGACCTTTATTTTTTAATCTCCCCACCTCTGGACACCTCCGCCTGGAACATTTTGGTACTTTTAGGTTTCACATGAAACAAAATTCAGAACAATCCTGAAATTATTTTATGCAGTGTGTCTCACAAAGTGCTTAATTTCTTCCTCCTCCTGTCCCTTAATCTTCTTAAGCAGATTTTCCCTGAGCTGTAGGAATATTTGAAGTAGCAAATATTCTTGGTCTATGGAAAGCTTTCCATAAGTGATATGTGTTTATATTCTCTTACCTAGACTTATTCTTAAGTAGACCTAGGTCTAGTTATGTGGGAACTACAACACAGTATTAGAAATTATATTAAAAGTTAAGTTTTGAGGCGATATTTGTTATACAGATCTCCAAGTATTTTATGGAAATACTAAGGCTTAAGCAACAAAGTGATTAACAGCAGAGTTGCTTCTTTGAGCTTTTAGTCAGCTGTGTAATGCTAGCCAAAAAAAAAAAAAAAGTAGCAGACAAAGGAATGGGGCAATGCAATGGAGAGCTTTGAAGATCAAGACTTCTGTCATTGTATTTTAGTGTTATATAGAAATGCTCCAAACAAATAAGCAAGAATAAAAGAGGATTTCTTCTGCATCCCAGAATAGAAGCCAAGGGAAAGATTTAAAGAATGTCACATATCACTGTGACAAGAGCATATTCTATCTGGAGGTAAGGTTAAAAAAAAAAGCGGGGGGGAGGGGGGCAGAAGGTCAGTTTGTGAATCAGAATGTGGTTGAAGAGAGGAAAAGAAAGGCAACACTTTTGCAATTATACCAAAGCAATAAAATGATTACTCCGTGAATTCAGTTTGGAAGCAAAGGAAGACAAATAGTTGAAGGATGTAAGTGGAATAATTACTTAATTTTAATGTATGTGTCTTATTTTAGCTGAGTTAAAATATAGGGTTTTTTAATGATTCAATAAGTTGTGTGAATCCAGTCAGTGAACAATGGTACATAAAATAGTATCTGAGATTTATGGATATCTCATTTCCTCTGTTCCTGGAGAACTTCTGAATGTTATCCCTGCATGGGACATACAGGTGAAACTCAAAAAATTAGAATATCATGCAAAAGTTCATTTACTTCAGTAATGTAACTTAAAAGGTGAACCTAATATATGAGATAGACTCATTACATGCAAAGTAAGATAGTTCAAGCTGTGATTTGTCATAATTGAGATGATTATGGCTTATAGCTCATGAAAAACCCCAATCCACAACCTCAGAAAATTAGAATATTGTGAAAAGGTTCAATCTTCTAGGCTCAAAGTGTCCCACTCTAATCAGCTAATTAAGCCATAACACCTGCAAAGGGTTCCTGAGCCTTTAAATGATCTCTCAGTCTGGTTCAGTAGGAATCACAATCATGGGAAAGACTGCTGATCTGACAGTTGTGCAGAAAACCATCACTGACACCCTCCATAAGGAGGGAAAGCCTCAAAAGGTATTTGCAAAAGAAGTTGGATGTTCCCAAAGTGCTGTATCAAAGCACATTAATAGAAAGTTATGTGGAAGGGAAAAAGTGTGGAAGAAAAAGGTGCACAAGCAGCAGGGATGACCGCAGCCTGGAGAGGATTGTCAGGAAAAGGCCATTCAAAAGTGTTGGGGACTTTCACAAGGAGTGGACTGAGGCTGGAGTCAGTGCATCAAGAGCCACCACACACAGACGGATCCTGGACACAGGCTTCAAATGTCATATTCCTCTTGTCAAGCCGCTCCTGAACAAAAATGTCAGAAGCGTCTTACCTGGGCTAACGAAAAACAGAACTGGTTTGTTGCTCAGTGGTCCAAAGTCCTCTTTTCTGATGAGAGCAATTTTTGCATCTCATTTGGAAACCAAGGACCCAGAGTCTGGAGGAAGAATGGTGAGGCACACACTGCAAGATGCTTGAAGTCCAGTGTGAAGTTTCCAGTCTGTTGATTTGGGGAGCCATGTCATCTGCTGTGTTGGTCCACTGTGCTTCATTAAGTCCAGGGTCAACACAGCCGTCTACCAGGAGATTTTGGAGCACTTCATGCTTCCTTCCACAGACGAGCTTTATGGGGATGCTTTCATTTTCCAGCAGGACTTGGCATCTGCCCACACAGCCAAAAACACCAAAACCTGGTTCAATGACCATGGGATTACTGTGCTTGATTGGCCAGCAAACTCGCCTGACCTGAACCCCATAGAAGATCTATGGGGCATTGCCAAGAGAAAGATGAGAGACATGAAACCGAACAATGCAGAAGAGCTGAAGGCCACTATTGAAGCATCCTGGTCTTCCATAACACCTCAGCAGTGCCACAGGCTGATAGCTTCCATGTCATGCCGCATTGAGGCAATAATTGCTGCAAAAGCGGCCCAAACCAAGTACTGAGTACATATGCATGCTTATACTTTTCAGAGGTCCGATATTGTTCTGTTGTGACTCGGAGGTTTGAGCCTGTTCTGTTAGAAGACACAGGTTCGAGTAATGAGGAAGAGGAGGATTTGGCTCTGAGGTTTGAGCCTGATTTGCTAGAAGATTTGGAATCATCTTCCTCCCCAGGACCTTCCTCCCTGGTTGGGCCTCAGGTGTCGGCAGATAACCAGGAGAGAGTGCCGGAGTCCTTGGCTGAGAATCAAGCCGAGGAATGCTGGTTTGATGCAAGGCAAAGACGCAGGCAGAAGCGTGAAATACAACGTAAAAGGAAATGTCAAATCAGGGAGACTTGAGAGACTGACACGCCCCTCAGGAAATAAAAGAGGGCGTGTTAGCTCTAAATCCTCATTCAGGACAATTTGTTTATTTGGAATAGAAGCTTTGATAAATTCTCTGTGCAGCGTTTGCTTTTGATTTATGGTCTTGTCTTGTTATCGGACTTTGCAGGCAGCTTTTGGAAGTCTGCCAAGGGCTTCTCCAGCCAAAGGAATTTAAGTCTGTCGTTCCTGGTCCTGTCTATTTATATTCCTTTGGAAATTTAGACTCTCACCTCGTGGTCACAGGTGAGAAAGAACATTGTTCTATGTACAATCCTTGTTTTATTGATTGCATGTAATATTCTAATTTTCTGAGGTTGTGGATTTGGGGTTTTCATGAACTGTAAGCCATAATCATCACAATTATGACAAATCATGGCTTGAACTATCTTGCTTTGCATGTAATGACTCTATCTCGTGTTAATTTCACCTTTTAAGTTGCATTACTGAAATAAATGAACTTTTGCACTATATTCTAATTTTTCGAGTTTCACCTGTATACAATTTGTTCATGTTTTAAGTTACATTTTTTCATTAAAAAAAAATTGATGTGACTTCGTGGTTCCATCAGGATTCACAGTGGTGTAATCAATAAGGATACCGACATATTACCAATGCCAATTGGCATGTTACCAAATATCAGTATCAGCACACTATAAAAAGGAAAATGCACACTGAAAGTGGAAATATTGTGCCATTTTCATTTTTGTGAAGCTGTATGATCTGATTAACTTTCTTATTTTATTTGGTACTTCTTTGAAATTTCCCATTTCAGATGGTCTGTGAATGCAGGGAACAAAGTTACAAACAACAGGAGAAGCCCAACTCCACAAGAACAAAGAAAAGAAGTAAGCAAATCTGAGTAATCTTGTTCTATTGGCTTTTGCTGCTCCTTTTTTCCCAAACAGATCAAACATGTCCTGAGATGGTCGTGTCACAGATGAATGGATGCACCCTGAATGAAATACCCATGAATCTCTTAGGTCAGGCAATATACATGCATGAAGGACTCCCCTCCCCCCAAAGATTATGGGGAAAAGGATGGAGGGGAATGTCCTTTGGGGGAAAATAGCCCTAGCTATCAGAATGCAAATAGACTTAAATTGATTCAGGGATTTTCACTGGTTGGTGTTGAGGAGATTCAGTTTCCTTCAATAAGTTACACAAAACATGAATAGAGTTATCTTAACTAGTAGTTTAGGTGGGCTTGTTGCAAATAAACAAGAAAGCCATGGTGGCACAGTGATCAGAATGCACTATTGCAGGCTAACTCACTGTTGACTGCCAGGAGTTTGATTCTGACCAACTCAATGTTGACACAGCCTTCCCTCCTTCCGAGGACCCAGATTGTTGGGGGCATTATGGTGACTCTGTAAACCTCTTAGTGAGGGCTGTAGGACAATGTGAAGTGGTATATAAGACTAAAGTGCTATTGCTAAAGTAAGCACTCAAGGAACCTTGCAATAATATGGTTCTTCTCTTCAATGATATGCTCCTTTTTCAATTGAAACCATGACAACTTTCATTAATATTAGCATTTTGCAGAAGCAAACCCTCCAGAGTGGCCGGAAAAGAAAGTTCTGTTCTACAGGAAAAGAACACGAATTTCTAGATATTTTAATGAGGACATGTGCCACTATTGTAGCACATAGGCACAGAAACTTCTCTGTTCAAAACAAGCAATACCAAAGGATCTGGAAATGAAAGCAACTGCTGTGAGCTTACAAACTGAGAGCAAAAAATTCAAGCTAGACACAAGGGTTATCGCTGCTTATTGTAAAGCCACAAACAACAGAGGACAACTGGTTGCATAAGAACAAAGGCAGTTGGCAAATCCCAGCAAACTTATTCTATTTGTTTTATATATATTTTTTCTGTAAACGTATCAACAAGTTTAGTCACAAGATGGTCATGTCACAGTGAATGGATGCATTGTGAGTGAATTATATCAGTATTTTAGATCAGACAATGTAAATGCATGAAGGAATACATGAAGGCCACCCTTCCTTCTGATTACGGGAAAAAGATAAATAGTGATGGCTTTTTAAAATAACACTGAGAACACAATGCAATTACAGAAGTTCTGGAATTCTGCATTGAAAATCCAAACTAACTTCTCTAATTATAAAATCTAAAGTAACTGGAGCTGATTTTCCATTTCATTAGACTCAGGCAAGACAGCACAAATGTTCAATTTATACAGTAATACACTGAAGTTAGCTATCAGCAAAATAGAGATACTGTGAATAGGCAGCTTGCAAGTCTGGAAAAGTACCTGGAGCTATATTCCTCTTGCAGAGGCACATACACAGTTCGGGTCATGGATTCATCTATATCACTTGAGGCCTAGGTGTCACTGGATGCATTCAACCATCTCTATCTCACTTCGCAGTTGCAACTCCCAGGGGATGGCCTGATCACTTTGGTACATGATCTTTGGGTTATTGCAGTGCACTCTATAAGGGTCTGCCTTTTGAAGATGGAAACTAGAGTTAGTGAAAAATACAGTGGCAAGCCTGTTATCTGGAACAGTCTTAACAGACCAAGCAACACTAGCTAGCCCTAGAAGAATTGCACCAGATGCCTGTAACATTACCCCTTGGATGAGGATATTGGATGAGGATATTACACTCTGTAGCAGCAGAGAGGGGCTTTCCTCAGTCTCCTAGGGCTGAGCTGCACATTATTGGGAGAATGGGGGATGAGCCCAGCTGTACAATACCTTTCTCTAGAGGCCTGGCTGTTGGCAATACTATCTGCCTTTTGGTACCCGGTAGTTTTCCTTGCTCTAACTTATGACTTTTGTCTTTTAAGTGCCTCTCTGTCAGGGTAATTTATTTGTGTATTTTAAAGAGTCTGATTTAAAATAATCTATTACTTATTTGGCTTTATTGCATTATCTTATTACTTGTTGCCACACTGTTGGAATAATAACTGGCCTAAATGTTTAAATCGGTAAACAATCAGACAGGTTGTCAGTCTGGGCTGAATCAAGTAATGATAATCTATATATGTTAGCATGTTACAGTCTTCTAATTTTGTGTAAAAGTATCTTCTCTATTTTTAAAATTATAATTATTGCTAGTATTATATGTTTATCCCACTTTTTTAAATACAGTATACTGTAACTCCAAGTGGTAAATGTACCTAATACTCCTATTTTCCACATTGAGAATGACTGGCCTAAAGCCTTTCATACCCAAGGGAGGTCTAGAATTCCCAAGACTCCCGGTTTCTAGGCTAGTACTATCACTATTTATTGTTGTGGTGTCTGTTATGAATGACTATATTTTTACAGTATTTTTGATTTGCAAACAATCAATTGTTTAAGAGCAAACAAAACATTCAAATTCTCAGCTTGTCGTTAAGCCATACAGTAACATAGCTTTCCTGTTCTAATATACAGCTTTATTATTTGTTCTGTGCTTTCATCAGGTCAGAAGTATACATTGACTTACATCCTTGTAAAAATGTCAAGTTGTTATTCAGAGCAGTACATCCCTCTGTATGTTAAATGAAGCACAAGCTTATATTTATTCAGTCACAATATAGGATTTCTCTGTGAGAAAATGAATGTACTTCTACTAATTCAAATAGGGTTTTTTTGTTCTCTATGCAAGATTTTCTCGTATTCTTTGGTTTTTCTGAAAGAGAATTATCTAAAATAAATATTCCCTGAAAGTTTAATGTCTTGTATTTATTGAGTTTAAAAACATTTAAAACTATTTTCATAAGTCCATGTATTTTTTTTTCCTTACAACATTTAAATAACTGTCAGGAAGAACATCAAATCTTGCTGAAGCTGCTTCATTGCAAACTATGCTTCTCAAATTATACAAAATGCAAATGAAAGGCAATTATGTACTGCATAACATACATGTCAATGGAATAATTTTCTTCAATTCATGGAATAATAAATAAACATTAGTTCCAGCAGCTAATAAAAAAGTAGGACAATTGATTAAGGATTTTATTGCATAACAATAACTGGGACTCAGCACAGGGTGACATCCAAGTCATGCCAATGTCTCTTGTATACCATCAATCAATGGTTGTTGTTGGACCTACATTAATGTAGCATTAAAAAAGAATGAAATCAGTAATGAGAGAAAGCAGTAAGAAAAAGTGCAAGTATATTGCAGTAGAATCAATGCTACAATTGAGCCAACAATTTATAAGTTTTAAAAAAAGCACAAAAGAAAGCAGAAGAATTTTAGTTAAGAACTGTAAAAGCCTTCCTCAAGAAAGCATTAGGGATGTTGGGCAAACATTGTATTGGAAAAACTTCTCATAGTAGTGGTACCAACATGGAAAATCGAACTTGGGAAAACTGCACTGCCTACTAAACCATCTATGTAGGTATCCTGTTTGAAAGCTTGCCTCTGAGGTTTTTACTGTTCCAAGTTCCCCCAAAGAGGATCTCTTGAATATTAGGATTTTCCCACTTCCCTGCTATAGCTGTATTTTTCTACTTATACTCTAGAAGTTCTCCTAATTCGCCAAAGTAATTTCAGAGAGGTAAGAAGAAACGGTAAAAAAGATGAAAATCCATTCTGCCAGTGCTCAATCATTAGCTTAAATAAAGTAACTGTCCCTCTGTTTAAATTCAGTTAATAAATAAAACTCTATTGAGAAATTATGCTTATTTCCAATTCAAGCTTGCCTTTGTTTCTTTCTCAGCTGGGGAAATTGAGTCAGTTACACATTTGACTTGGCTGCTCATTTTATCTGACATGGCACATTGATTGGATGAAGGCTTGATTATCTAACTGTCCTACAGGTCAGATAATGAGAAATGTATCCTTCAGACCAGCAGATTCATTCTTAGAAATTTTTGGGTGGGACGGGAGAGAAGACACTGTCCATCAGCTTTGCTGTTCAGCAGCTCTTTGTATAATGTGTAACACTACAGATCTCATGGAATTCTATCACTTAACGTAGTATTCTTTGTTTTCCCACTATTTTTCTTTTAATTACATCCATTGTATAGAGAACTTCTACTCTTTGACCATCTGTAAAGTATGCTTTTTATTTCATTAGTAACAAGATTAGCATCAGCACCAGCCATCCCTGGACTAAACTTAACAATAAAAGTTAACCCAGCATAGAGTAGCTGAACTAGCTACTATTTAAATGTCTCATAGTGTGTTCTATAAGGGATAAGTCTAAGTCATATTCAGAATTCAGAACAGGGCAACTTACCATGGCCAATTCACCCCAGGCCAACACACAGTGGGACACAAGAGTTACACTGAAATCAAAGAAATGGTAGAATAGACTCATTAAAGAAAGGATACAAAAGGAGGGACAAAATGAAATGTGAATGACAAAAAAATTAAAATATTTTAAATTAAGTAATTCAATTGAATTGTTGAATTATTCCCACAGCAAGTTATTGCAAATTAAATTATTCCTAGGCCAGTTGTCTCATTTTGTTCAGAACAATGGTCTGGCAGCATTAATTATTTAGTTAACAACCTTTTGGCAGAGAAAACCCTTCAAAGAACAGATTATGTAGATCTTCCTCAAATTTATTGTTAGATTTAAACAGCAACCACAACTTGCGTTTTACAGTAGAAAGCCTGCAGATAAAATAATTTCAGCTAGAAATTAAATTAGTTGGAGCAGTACACTTTAGAGTTAGCATACACTGCAAAATGTACATATTGCTGCCCACCCTTCAGCAAATACTGAATGGATTCACACATTAAAGTGATTTGTATTTTTTAAAAATTGTATTATACACATGAAACTAACACTATACACAGGTGTGCAGCACGCACACACACAGAATGTAGAAAAAAAAACACCACAAAATCTTTTTCTATATCAGGGGTGTCAAACTCATGTCGTCATGGCAGCGTCACATGACGTATCAGGACTTTCTCACTAATGTGGGGGTGGGCATGGCCAGCACGTGACGCATCTGGTCCGCGAGTTTGATAGCCCTGTTCTATATTCTCAGCAAGTGTAAGCAACATTAATAGCTTATCACCATCTCTTAAAATAAAACCCGATATCTTTGTCCTATTACTCATATCCTTCTTTATAAATCAATCTCATCACACCATCTTAGCCAGCAAAAGTCTATTAAGGATTATCAGAAGTAACTACAGTATTAATAAACTGTATCTAATAAACGTAGTTTGAACGTTTCCTTTTACTTTTATATAGTATTTTCTTTTCTAGCAATCTATTTATTTTAGCCTTGATCAAATAAAACAATTTATCTTTCCACTTTTTCCTGAAAATCTTTAGTCCCCTCAAACAATTTCCTAACCTGCCCTTTTCGTATTCTTTGAAAGCCCTTTTTGTAATTAAAGTATTAAAAGGTTATCCATATCACAGTGTTCGTATTCTTTTTGTTCTCAAGAAATCAATGACAACTTCAACAAAGTCCCTTTAATAAATCCAATATAAGGAGAATATTCACATCATTCTTCTGGTTTAGTAGCTGTCTCTCTTTTAAATTGTTAAATAATCAACAAGTCTCATTTGCAAATGCAATTTTTTGGGGGTTTATCCACTATTTCATCTTTTTTCATCTCTTATATGCTGCCATTTTCAAATCTACATTCAAATAAATTTGTTTTATCCAATGGAATTTGTTTCTCTTCAGTGACATCATCCATTTTTTCTATAATAGCAGATAAAATTATTTTTGGAGCCCAATAATCATAGATTTCTCTTTAAGAATTTATTGATAAATTTATTTCCTTCCTGTGCCCTCTAGTGACCAATTTTCAAAGTCACCTTATCAAGTCAAAATGCAAACAGATATCTTTCCACAGAAACGATTCTTATAGTTACCTCAATTTCAAAGTTCTAATTCAAATCCATCTCAACCCTTAATCCATTTAAAAATTTCTCAAATAGCACTTTTGCTGCATATTTAAAAAATATTTTTTTGCAAAAGCCTGAATTATAATTTAAACTTTTTTCTTAAAAATTGAAGAAAAATTTAGTATGATCGCATTTGCAGTTCTGAAGGTCCTTAACCTTTAAAAAGCAACAACGCCAACAAAAAGTAAACTCCAAAATGATTAAGTGAGGTTCACAGTTGAACCGTGAAAGGCTGCAGTGGCTATGAGTTTGGTGGAATCCTGCAAATATCAGCTGTTTGAAAGCAATCAGAAACCTCAGTTACCACCCTTACCCCAGCTGTCCATTGTATATATGGGCAATCTCAAGCTCTCTCCTTTTTCTAGAGAGATTTCAATGGTCTAGATCAAAGATCTTCAAACTTGGCAAGTTTAAGACTTGTGGACTTCAACTCCCAGAATTCCTGAACATGACTGGAGGAGGAATTCTGGGATTTGAGGTCCACAAGTCATAAAGCTATCAAATTTGAAGACCCCTGGTCTAGATCCAGCATCCAGTTGTTGTTTTCAACCATGTTTTCTGCTGTTCTGCTGTCTTCTGCCACAAGGGTCTCAAACTCGTGGCCCGCAGGACAATATCCTGTGGCCCCCACTGTGATCTAAAAGTATAATATTAGTGTGGCCCGCAGGGGGAATAGACCTCTGAAGGAAGTCCTGCCCGCCGTTCCTCATCATGGCTTCTTCTCCACCCTGAACTTTAACAAGTCCAAGTACAGGTCCAGACTTACTGATGATCATCTTCAAGCCATACTGAGGGTCTCAAGTGCCTCCTCTCTCAAGCCAAATGTGGCTCAGATATGTGAGAGGAAGCGTTGTCAAGTCTCTGGCAGCAAGGAGTAAGCTGGAGAAGCCATGTTCTGAGGAACTGTTCATGATCTTCATTCAATGTTCCATTCATATGTTCAGGACAGTTCATGTATTGGAGAAATCATTAACTGTTGATGACATTTGAGGATATTTTTTTAGCAATGTTTTTTGTGGAATCCCTTATGTGGCCCAGCCTCACCCAGACTCTGCCTCCAGTGGCCCCCAGGTAAACTGAGTTTGAGACCCCTGGTTTACCATTTCCTCACCAGAAATCTGAGCCAGAATTTTTATCAATCAGCTTCTAGTAGCCTTACATTCTAAACACTGCATTTATTTATGACTAGATCTTATGTATTATCAATTTTAAGCACATAATGTTGTCATACAGTAAATCATATTAATACTCTTGAAACCACATTAATGTTTACAGTTGTTTTTAAGTATCACAAAGTGTTCAGAAGTCTTCATCAAATAATTTCTTTCGCCATAACAATTCTGTTGTGTTACACAAAAGTTGTGCTTTATTTGCAGCAACATTGTTGCATTTAAATTCAGTTAAATGTATTTTATCGTATTTTGATTTAAAATAGCTAAAAATAGAACAAAGTATATGGCAAAGTTACCTATGTAGAATCATTCATAGTATGAATTCAGTCAATTATTTATGTAGTTGGTTTGAGCTCCGGGCTTGGCGATTTGGTTGCAAACGTTTCGTCCCCATTAGAGGAGATGTCTTCTGTGCTCTTTGGATTGTGCTACCAACCTGAGTTACTAATATTCAAAGACATCCGTCAATTATTATTTGGAAAGCAGTATAAAATATAAAATTAATTGGAATACTGTATCCTAATGAAGGGTTTAAGAATAATCACACCTGAAATAAAATTTGCTCTTTCCTCTTTCTTCATTAACACATATCCACTCATTACAACTATTATAACAGATGGAAAACCAGAGGGAATCCTGCCCATTAACTCTTATGCAGAGCTATCAAATCAAGACTGAAAGATGCAGACAACCACAAGTTGGCAGCAAAATGGTTCAGAAAACCGTTTTACTGCTAACCATTGATCATCCATATTTTTGCACCACAAGATTTGGCGGCCCACTTTTCACTGCATTTCTGGAGAGCTGCTAACAAGATCAAACCTTCAAAATGTTTAATAGTTTCTTTCTAAATTACGGTCACGGATAATTGATTCAAAATGTTCCTGTTAAGTGACAGTATATGTACCTTATTTTGGGGGGGAGGGGGGAGCCAGGCAGTTTAGTCTCCCCACAACCACAAGCAATGTCAGCGCATGCACAGTCAAGTTCGTCTAACACCAACAGACAGGCGTGACTCTTTGTTGAACAAATCTGACCTTTCCTTCCCTTGCAAGCACCACCCTCATATATTATATACACTCCACATACCTTGGAACGACATCCTTTGTCAATAAACCACTCTCCACGCTGATTGGTAATATGGGAATTGTAGTCCAACTCAACTGCAAGATTTCCAGACTGCTACCATATAGGTCTAGCAGGTGCATACATACATATCTATCATACGCTGCTCAAAAAAATAAAGGGAACACAAAAATAAGACATCCTAGATCTGAACGAATGAAATATTCTGATTAAATACTTGCGCATTACATAGTTGAATGTGCTGACAACAAAATCGCACAAAAATTATCAATAGAAATCAAATTTAACAACCCATGGAGGTCTGGATTTGGAGTTACACTCAAAATTAAAGTGGAAAATACACTACAGGCTGATCCAACTTTGATGTAATGTCCTTAAAACAAGTCAAAATGAGGCTCAGTAGTGTGTGTGGCCTCCACGTGCCTGTATGACCTCCCTACAACGCCTGGGCATGCTCCTGATGAGCTGGAGGATGGTCTCCTGAGGGATCTCCTCCCACGCCTGGACTAAAGCATCCCCAACTCCTGGACAGTCTGTGGTGCAATGTGGCATTGGTGGATGGAGTGAGACATGATGTCCCAGATATGGTCAATTGGATTCAGGTCTGGGGAACAGGCGGGCCAGTCCATAGCATCAATGCCTTCGTCTTGCAGGAACTGCTGACACACTCCAGCCACATGAGGTCTAGCATTGTCGTGCATTAGAAGGAATCCAGGGCCAACCGCACCAGCATATGGTCTCACAAGGGGTCTGAGGATCTCATCTCGATACCTAATGGCAGTCAGGCTACCTCTGGCAAGCACATGGAGGGCTGTGCGGCCCCCTAAAGAAATGTCACCCGAAAGAGAAAGTGAGAAAAGAAGCAAGAAACAGCTTTGGATTATTGGATGATTCCTAGAACTTTGGATGGAGGATCCTAATGAAATAAAATAAAATCAATTGGGGGTTGTTTAAATTTTTTTAAAATGGCATCACTCCTTGAAGAGTTAAAAATGAGACTTAAAGAACAAAAAGAAGAAGCACAAGACGGAAGAGGATCTTTTGGCTTTGTATTTCAATTTTTAGAAAGGGAAATCTTGAACTATGAAAAACAACAAGAAACACTGGCAGAACAAGAAGGGAGGGACAACGAAGAAGCCATCTTTAATGACCAAGCAATTTTAAGTGGGGAGTTAAAAACTTAAGCACTGAAGCAACAACCAAAAAAAAGAGTAATTTGAAAAGTAATCATAATATCAGGAAGACGCAAAAGGGAGGATTACAGAAGGGAGAATCAGATAGAAAGGGGAATAAAAAGGGGAGGGAGAAGAAGAGGGGGAAGATGGAAGGGAAAAGAAGCTATAAAGGACAGAAACAAGATATAGAGAAACAGGAAATACGTACAAGAATTAAAGGTATAAACCTATTTAAAAGACACAGAGACAGTGGTTAAAATTTAACTTAAGGAGAGGATTCTGCAAAGGTGCATAGGATAGCATTGTTATACTAGAAATAGAAAAGGGTTAGAAAATGTTAGATGATTAAAGTGATAGAAAAAATTTATATTGATGTGTAGTGGAATATTTGTTTGTAAAGAGAATAAGGCTCTCAATGATTTAAAAAGAACATTTAATAAAAACTGAAAAGAAACATGGAAGATTTTTATCAGTTGATAAGATGAACTTGAATAAGAATAATAACTTTATTGGCTACTGTTAATAACTATTGTTTGGTTTTTTATTTAAAGACAGTAATAAGTAAAATATGAAATATAGATGATTAAAGTGAAAGACAACTGATATTACTAGATAATGTTTGTTAAAAGAAATAGAAATGTAAAAGATTGTTAGTAATATTAATGGCAGAGCTGTACTTAGAATAACTATTCCATTTACTATTGTTATACATATATACGCAGATATATATACATATATACTTTTTTCTTTTAAGAATTTTGTGTGTACTTTGAGGGAATGTACCAAGCAGAATTCGATTGAAAATAGGTATGTGTTATAAAATAGAGGTTAGAAAATGAATGTTATAACTGTAAAGATGTAACTTAAATTTTTAAATAAGATTTGAAAAAAAGATACAAAAGTCTAGTAATTATAGGGGAAAATTTGTTTTATGAGAAAAGATAATATGAAATTGTAAACAGGACAGACAAAAGTATAAAAACATTGATTAGAAAGATTTTAAAAATTAGAAAAAGATATGTAATTGAATTAAGAAAGGAACGAGATAATTTAAAATAAGGCTATAGGAAGTAAAGGGAAAAGCTATTGAAAAAATTGTGAAAATAGTTATAAGATATGGATTAGAACATGTAAGATAAATATGTATTGAGTTTATGTCTGTATGGAGAAGTGATAACCCGGGGCCATGCTGTTCTCAAAAAAAGATATTTTATTTGTATTTGTATGTTTTGTGAAAACTTAAAATAAAACTTTTATTAAAGAAATGCCATCCCACACCATTACTGACCCACTGCCAAACTGGTCATGCTGGAAGATGTTGCAGGCAGCAGAATATTCTCCACGGCGTCTCCAGACCCTGCCATGTCTGTCACATGTGCTCAGTGTGAACCTGCTTTCATCTGTGAAGAGCACAGGCCGCCAGTGGCGAATTTGCCAATCTTGGTGTTCTCTGGCAAATGCCAAACGTCCTGCATGGTGTTGGGCTGTAAGCACAACCCCCACCTGTGGACATCAGGCCCTCATACCGCCCTCATGGAGTCTGTTTCTGACGGTTTGAGCAGCCACATGCACATTTGTGGCCCACTGGAGGTCATTTTGCAGGGCTCTGGCAGGGCTCCTCCTGTCCCTCCTTGCACAATGGTGGAGGTGGCGGTCCTGATGCTTGGTTGTTGCCCTCCTACGGCCTCCTCCACATCTCCTGATGTACTGGCCTGTTTCCTGGTAGCGCCTCCATGCTCTGGACACTAAGCTGACAGACACAGCAAACCTTCTTGCCACAGCTCGCATTGATGTGCCATCCTGGATGAGCTGCACTACCTGAGCCACTTGTGTGGGTTGTAGTCTCCATCTCATGCTATCACTAGAGTGAAAGCACCACCAACATTCAAAAGTGACCAAACCATCAGCCAGAAAGCATAGGAACTGAGAAGTGGTCTGTGGTCACCACCTGCAGAACCACTCCTGTTGCAATGTACTGTTACGCTAAACGTTGCAATGCTCAACCTTGTAAAAGTGATGGATGGACAATGGAATGTATGTGATAAGGTGCTGACTGTGTGGAAAAATACTGGCTGGAGAAACGAAAGTTATATGGAGAAACGAGAGTAATATGGGAGAAACGAAAGTTATGGAGATAAGAGTAACTGGGCGGGGCTAAGAAGTAGGAGCATAAGACACCAGCTATGGCATAGGTTTGCATTAGCATAATTATGTAGAAAGCTTCTTTGTCTCTGCTATGACGTGTGCATGTAGCCTATAAAAGGAGTACCCACCATTATTAAAGTGCCTTTTCATCCCGAGTAAACACTGTGTGCCGTGTGTTTATTTATTTATCATGAGAAGGCCCAGGGCTCTGAGTTCAGACCCTGTCGTCGCCAGGAGGCAGGCAGTGAAAAGCCACAACTGGTGACCCCGACGTGATCCAGCAGGACGAGCCAGCTGCAGCCCAGGGATGCCGTTTGGGTCCCTCCCCAGGAATCTTCTACAGAGAAGATATCCTCCCTTAATCAGGGGCGCCGTTCGTGTTACGGGTCCCTCCCCAGGAATCTTCAGCAAAGAAGATATCCTCCCACAGCAAAGCTGCATCTGGCTGCATCTTTCACAGCACGACTTTCAGGAAGAAGTGTGTTGCCCTGACTCCCATCTTATGCACTGGAAGATCAGCAAGCGCATCGTAAATATGGGCTTCCCAATTTCGAAGACTCTGTCCAAGCATGTTGAAGAGCTTCACTTTTTGGTCAGGAAGGCGAACCAATCACAGAAACTTAGCGGCACAACGATCTATCCTATATCTAAAAAGGCCATCACTAAATTTCTTGTGTTTCTTCAAAAAAATCGCCCCGCTTATCTAGAAGGTGGCACTCTAAAACAATCTATTTGGGAAGAAATAGGAAAATACATCCACGAGCCTCCCGAGCCCCCCCCCGAAATCCTTTACGCCTGGAGAGCTCTTATGAATGCTATTAATATTCTTTATTCTCCCTCTGACTTAATTCCTGATCCAATTCTTGATCAAACTTCGGATCAGCCTCCTCAATCTTCTAAAAAACCCACGCCTCCATCCCTTCCATCCCTGCCTTCTTCGGAAAAAACTTCTCCACCTCCTGCTGTGTATCCCCCACTCCCCACCCCTCCTTCCTGCCCTCCTCCCTACAACCCACCCCCTCCTGTTTCTGATATTAACCCTATCCACTCCAATGATCTTCCTGCCTCCTTGCCTGTTCGTAATACCTTTCAGGAAGCACTGATTCAAGGAAAAATAGATCCGGAGGACCTGTCTTGTTTTCCCATGGTCCTCCAAGCCCCGGCAGGTGGTGGAAATGCAAATCCTGCACCTCAATATGTTCCTATGGAGTGGGATCTCATGAAAGAACTCAAATCCGCCTCTGCCAAATATGGCCTTAAGTCACCCTATGTTAGAGCCTTGTTAGAAAACATTTCTAATAATCATAATATTCTTTTCTCTGAATGGCAAATGATGGCTTCTCTGCTTTTAACATCTTCCCAACTTGCCGCTTGGCACAATGACTATCGCTTAGCTGTTCAATTTGCTGCAGCAGCTGGTCTCCCTCAGGCCGTTACCCTAGACCACCTTCTTTGTCAGGGAGCCATCCGTACCCCACAGGACGAGATTCAGATGGGAGCAGAGGGCTATCCCATCATGAGAAATGCTGCTTTAAATGCCTTTCGCAGGGTCCCTGATCCTTCTCAACCTTCTTTGTCTTTCAACAAAATTCTTCAAGGCCCTTCTGAGCCATACACTTCTTTCATTGATCGGTTATCAGAAGCTCTCAACCGGCAAATAGACAACCCCCAAGCTCAAGCTGAACTTCTTGCCAAACTGGCTGTTTCTAATGCTAACGCAGACTGTCAGCAAGTTCTGAAACCTCTTCAATCCATTCCCCATCAGACTATCGCTGACTATATCACAGCCTGTCAAAACGTAGGGACTGAAGCTCACCGTGCATCTGCTCTTGCTTCAGCTTTAACCTCTTCTTTTACAATGACTGCCCCTCGCTCTGGTAATTGCTACAACTGTGGAAAACCTGGTCATTTCCGCTCCCAGTGCCGCTCACGAGGGGGCGGCGGGGCACCAAAGGGACGAAGCCCCCCCCGCTCCCACTCCGAGACCAAAAACAATCTGCCCTAGGTACCGCAACGGCTATCACTGGGCCAGTCAATGTCGTTCCAATCTTTCCCCTTTGTCTCAACCCGAACCTTCGGAAAACTAATTTCGGGGCCTGCAGCTAGCCCCACCCACAAGGCTGCACCCCCCTCCACACAAACAGCTTTCCCTGTTCTGCTCTCCACTGCTTTTATCTATGAGGATCCTGGATCTGTTTTTTCTCTCCCTTTGACCGTTACGCTCCCCCGCCCGCTCTCACCTCACACGCCCATCTTGCTCATCCCAAACTCCTCTTTGATCATGGAAGGGGTGGTCGCTGCCCCCTTTCTTTATGACTCATCCGCTCTTAATTGCCTCTCTCTTGCAGTTGTAGGTGATAGACCTTTTTCATTGCCTGTTAACACTATAGTAGCCACTCTTATTACTGCAACCCTTTCCCCTCTATTCCATGCCCTCACGGGCTTGATCGCATCATCCCTAACTGTCTGCTCTCCTTGGCTGTCTTGCCCACACCAGCCCTTTTCACAGCCATTCTTTTCCAAATTGATCCCAAGACAAAAAAGCTATACATCATCGAATGGCTTCACCTCCCTCACACTCCTAGAGCAACTGTCACCTCTAGAGCCCTTCAGCTCGCTCTGCTTTGTATCAAGGGACGTCACCGAGCCAAGGCTTTGCTCGCTCATTTTCATCAAAACAAAAAGGCTCTGGTTAAACAATTTGGCATTTCTCTGGAAGAAGCAACTGCAATCATACAACAATGCCCCACTTGCAGTTTGCAAGCAAAAACCCTTCCTCAAGGGATTAATCCCAGGGGCATAGAGGCTTGTGAGACATGGCAAATGGATGTCACTCAATTCTCACCTTTTGCCCCTTGGAAATACCTTCACGTGTCTATTGACACCTATTCAGGGTTCATCATGGCCACCCCTCAAAGGGGAGAAACGTCAAAGCACGTTATCAATCATTGTATTCGGACCTTCGTAGTACTGGGACCGCCAAAAAATCTAAAAACAGATAATGCACCAGCCTATATCAGCTCTCAATTCTCTGAGTTCTGCCATCACTGGTCCATTATCCACAAGTTTGGGATCGCCTACAATAGCCAGGGGCAAGCTATAGTTGAAAGGGCTCACCAAACCTTAAAATTGGCATTACAACGATACATGGGGTCAAAAGGCCTTAAGGGCCCCCCTAGCCTCCCAGTATTACAAAATGTGTTAAATGTTTGTATACGCTTAACTTCCTCAATCTCACTGGCACCCCTCCCCTGTCTGCTGCGTCTCGACACTTTACTAAACCACCTGTTCCCATTTCGAGACCACTTGTCTATTATAGACAGTTACCTGATCCTGCGTGGAAAGGACCTGTCGAATTGATCACCTGGGGTCGAGGCTACGCAGCAGTCCAGCTTCCTGACAGAACTCTCTGGGTTCCTGCAAGGTGTGTCCGCCCATATCACCGCCCACAACCAGCAGAGCCATCATCCGAAAAAGATGACAACACTCTTCTTCTTCCTGCTTGGCTGTTCGCTTCGCTGGACTGATGGGACATCCACCAGCCTTAACGCCCATAGGCCCTACAACATCACATGGACGATCAAGGACGCTTATGGACAAATACTCAACTCTACAACTAATCATTTCTTCCTATTTCCCCAAATTACATTTTGACTTTGCTGAAATGATTCTAGGTTTAACTGCATGTGTCCACGGAGATGTATTATTGACAAAAAAAAATCATTCTGTATTCAGGTCCAGCTACTGCCAAAAATTGATGTATATAACTCAGAAGATTTTGTTTCTTTACTAGAACCTAGACAATATAACTTTAGGACAAAAAGAGAAGTAGTAACGGCTTTGACGCTAGCTGTACTGCTGGGGTTGGGGGCTTCTGGGACGGCCACAGGTATAGCTGGCCTTGTTACTTCTGATCAGCATTTTCGCCATTTAAGCGCTACCATAGATGCAGACTTACGCTGCATTGAACAATCTATAGTTGCTTTGCAGAACTCCCTCACTTCCCTATCTGAAGTTGTCTTACAGAATAGAAGAGGTTTAGATTTGTTGTTCCTCAAGCAGGGTGGGTTATGTGCAGCACTGAAAGAAGAATGTTGTTTTTATGCAGATAGTTCAGGAGTGGTTTTAGATTCTATGAAAGAGTTAGATACGAGACTAAAAGAAAGGCAAAGAGAACGAGAGGCTCAACACACATGGTATCAGGGTCTGTTCAACTTCTCCCCATGGTTAACCACCTTAGTATCTGCCATTGCTGGTCCTCTTATTCTCCTACTTGTGCTCTGTACCATTGGCCCTTGTATTTTGGGCAAAGTTTTGGCCTTCTTAAAACGCAGATTAAGCCAGTTGGATTCCAACCTGTCACGAACTCAAAAACAGGTAAATACTCTCATATCCCATACACAAGAAAAGCAACCTTTGTTATCATTCTCCTTGGACTCAGACGAAGATGAAATCATCAAAAGTGTTGGTAAGGACAAAACATGCATCCTAATGCACTTGCAAGCCCCAGACTCGGAGGAGGAGGGGGCGAGCAAGAATCACCATTAGGTAGTGTTAATATCACTTTCCAAATAAAATAAAAACAGAGGAGATGTTGCAATGTACTGTTACGCTAAACGTTGCAATGCTCAACCTTGTAAAGGTGATGGATGGACAATGGAATGTATGTGATAAGGTGCTGACTGTGTGGAAAAATACTGGCTGGAGAAACGAAAGTTATATGGAGAAACGAGAGTAATATGGGAGAAACGAAAGTTATGGAGATAAGAGTAACTGGGCGGGGCTAAGAAGTAGGAGCATAAGACACCAGCTATGGCATAGGTTTGCATTAGCATAATTATGTAGAAAGCTTCTTTGTCTCTGCTATGACGTGTGCATGTAGCCTATAAAAGGAGTACCCACCATTATTAAAGTGCCTTTTCATCCCGAGTAAACACTGTGTGCCGTGTGTTTATTTATTTATCATGAGAAGGCCCAGGGCTCTGAGTTCAGACCCTGTCGTTGCCAGGAGGCAGGCAGTGAAAAGCCACACACTCCTTTATTGGGGATGTCTTGCTTAACTGCCTATGCTTTCTAGCTGTTGTCTATTCCATTTGCACAACAGCATGTGAAATTGATTGTCAGTCAGTGTTGCTACCTAAGTGGACAGTTTTGATTTCACGGAAGTGTGATTGACTTGGAGTTATATTGTGTTGTTTAAGTGTTCCCTTTCATTTTTTGAGCAGTGTATAATACCTATTATATATATATCTACCTTTCATACATATATATCATACATATCTATTATATACAAATCTATCATACATATCTATACCTATCTATCATACACACATGTCTAGCATACATACATTCAGGCGCGGCTCAGGTTTGTAACAAACCGCCTTCCACACACTTCTGTCCGACGCTCTTCTCCTCTAAGTTCAAGTTGCAGTAATCAAGCACTTTTCTCTAGGCACCTCAAGCACGAAATTCTAACTCCGCCCACTTCCGTTGCAACGACTATTAAGTTCCTCTCAAAGGAGATTTCCCCTGTTAACGGTTACTTGGCCCGCCAACACAGCTAACCTTTATTGATGGAAAAGAATCCTCCACGGTTTTAAAAAAGGTGCATGAAACTGTAGGCTGAGTGGCCCGGCGTTTTAATTTTTAAGAGGTGAGTCGACCGAAGCTTGCCCGTGCGCTAAAGGGGAAAAGCGGTAGGTAGGTTAGCGACGGACCGTTTCTCCTCTGCCCTCACTCAATATGTCTGCATTTTACAGCCGAGAGCAGCGAAGCGCTAAGACAAAATGGCCGCCGGGAGCGGGAGGGGGCGCTCTAGCGCGGCGTCTCTGTGTTCTTCGGAGCGTGCTGGCGGATTTGAGCCTCGCCGAGTTTGAGGCTGAGACCGAGCTCGAAGTTCACGCTGCCGCCTCAGTGACGGGAGCTTCCTTTGCTTCTCTGGAAGCTTCTGCTCGAATCCTCCGACCTGTCTCATCCGATTTCTCTGTCCTCGCTCTTTCTGCGCGCGCCCGTGTGTGTGTGTGTGTGTGTGTGTGTGTGTGTCTCCGCGCCTTCTCCCCACGCCTTCCCTCCGAAATCTGCCTCGGCTTCGGTCCGCCTTTTCATCCCGCTCTCCACTACCCGTCTGGCTCCCTCTATTTTTCTAGTGGGGAAAAGTTCTCCTTTCATTTCTCCTCAGTCCTCAGTCCTCAGTTTCATTTCTCCTCTGGGACCTCTGGATCAGCTACATAGGTTCACTCCTCAGCCCCTCTCCTCCCCAAAGTCCCAGGGAGGTGGCTTCCTTTCTTATTTCTCCAACCCGTTTTTCATTTCTCCATCTCTTCTGGATTGGGGCATTCCTGCCTTCCCTCTTTTCCCCACAGAGTCGCTACCAGGAAGACCCTATCCTGCCCTGCCTGCTTACCTGTAACTAACTTTATTCGGGGCTGCCAGAGGGGACAACATCCCCCCCCCCCATTATCCCTTTTGTCTAGAGAAATTGGCTCTCCTCCTGTGTGTCCTCCCTGTTTGGTATGTAACCAAATTGCATTGCTTCATTGCTTGTTGCCTTCGCTGCCTAATCGCACTGAGGACAGTCCTCTCACCTTTTTTTTTTTTTTTGCAACACAAGTAAAGAAAAAATCTTTTCTCTCTGATCAACTTCTGTGGCCTGTGATATTTCCACGTTGTTGATAATCAGTATGACGGTTTGTTATTAAGACTTTCTGACTACCTGGAGGCAAACGCCCAGCCTTGCCTCCATTGTTGTATGTCTTACTGAAGGGCTTTTCCTCTCACCTAATGTTTTAAGTTCTGCTGCTGCTTTGAATGTAACTTTTTTTTTCTGATTACCCTAATAATTGGAAAACGGCAAGTCTTTCCTAATCAGAATTCTTTTTATCGCCATCAGTGAAGTGTGGGTGATATTAGTATTTGGAGAACTAAGGAGGATGCCAAGGAAACTGCTGTTACCTTATAAATCTGTGTTTTCTCACTCTCGAGTTCGAAGGGGGTTGCATGATTCTTTGGCAATGAATGCAGCCAGAAGTGGCTACCGGGTCTTCTCAGCAAATTCCTCAGCAGCCTGCACAGAACTAGCCAAGAGGATCACTGAGTGAGTGTTATTACAATTTTTAGCATTGTGTTTTCTCATTCTTTTTTCTTAATGACTTTTAGTCCTTGGCAATTACTATAAGACAATGTAAATTCTCTTGTAGTAATTGCCAAGGAGAAGCAGGTTTAACCACAGTTTTTCAGTATAATTCAAGAACGTGTATTACTCAAAACTGAAGGCTCTTACTGATTTTCATTTAAAAAAGCAAAGTCTTGTAACAATTATTAAATTACAGCTGGTATTTTAAATATTTTAGATTGGACTTGGCAGCAAGCATTCACATATTTATGTGCATGTTTTAGTTGCATGCGTACAGCTGAGAAATAAAACCTATTACATCTATATGTTAATCAATATAGTACTTTATATTGTTGCTGGGCAATTTAAATATATTGTTTAACTGCTTTTTTCCTTTGTATAATTTACTACATTTAGGTTGTACTGTTGAGCTCCTGCACAGCCCACCTAATAGTTCAGTGGCTGATTTTGACAGCCAACCAAAATTTGTATTAGGTAATAATGATATTAATTTTAAGGTGTTATGGAGATCACATTTCTTTTTAGTGTATCTCTGAGGTTTTACAAGATTAGAAGTAAAAAAAATTTCTCTGCTCTCAAGAAACTTTTTAGAATCAAAGCTGAGTGCCTATGTTCTGCCACTAGGGCCTTACTGTTAAGATTCTATAGGCCCCAATTTTTACTGATTAAACATTAGTCGACAACATGATGACTAATGTGAAAGCTATTAACAGAATAATCTCATTGACTTTCCATTAATCACACAGATGAGAAGCTGGGCTGTTGATATTGTTAGTTTCAGCTTACTTGAGCTGCCTTCTGTTGAGAGAATGCTTTTTGGTGCAACTTTGGTACATATAACTGCATTAGAAAACCTATAATATACTTGTTATTTTGGAGTCTTATTTTCTTATATGCAAGTTTAAAACATTGCATGTGCATTTTTTTTTGAGATTGGAAATAAGTAGATACAGGGATTTCATATATTGTATCAGTTTTTTCTCTCATACATACGTTGTCTATCAAAATTTGTTAAAACAGCATTGAGTAGATACCTAATAGGTAATAATGCTGGAAAACCTTTTCTTCATATCTAATACCTTACTAGCTTTTACTCATTCTTCTGTTCAGTTTTTTTTATATATACCTACAGTTCTGGACTGTCTCCTACAGCTGTCTTTTATGACTTGGGTGTCAGTTTCATTCAGTGGGGCTTCTTTAATTTTTTCCTTGTAGAGAAGGATATGTCAGTTCTTGTTATATCACCTCATTTGTTCTGATAAATCTCATTTGAGATGATGTGAACTCTATAAAGGTAGTAACCCTTTTAATATTTTAAGGAACTCAGTGCTGCTTATATATATTTATACAAAGTCTTACCATATTGAGTGGGTTTGCATTGATTAGCTTCATAAATCAGCAGCCTAATTTTGACTAGTAAGATTGACAGAGGAAGCAATGTTGCTGCCATCAACTAGTATGGAAACTTGCTAGCATTAGCTGATTTTCAGTCAGTTTCCTGAACAGCTAAATAGGCAACTTCCCCAAAAGCTGTATTAGCATGCCCTTCAAGGAGTATTACTTTCCATGAAAAATATCAGACCTACCTCTTCCAAAAAATCTCTGTATAACTAAAACTGAAAATATGTTCATTATGAACTAATATTATTAACCCTTGAAATATTCTCAATATATATAACAAGAACAAAATTAATATTTCAATATTAATAATAGTAAAAAGTGTTTGTATAATTTATAAACCATCTCTTTACTGCTAGTTCTACATTTTGCCTTTTATTAAACATGGCTTCTCCATATTCAAGTACTCTAGCCTCAAATGCTATAAGTTTAACTTGTGTTTAATCATTTCAAAATATTACTGATCATAAGAAGAAAAGCCCCATCCAATAAAAAGAATAGGTAGACCTAAATTATATCCAATAGAATTTACTGCATATTGGACTTGTAGTGCAAGCTGGTTCTCTGTTCTGAATGATGTTAGAGTAGATTGCTAGCTTCTAATTTCTTAATTGAATGCTTTTCAAGTAAAATGAAAACAGACTTAAAATGTATATAATGTTGCAATTAAAAAGCAGAACAGAACTACCATATACCATTTTTTCTCTATAAATATGACGTTCTGTTCTTCAATCTAAGTAATATTTCCCTCTGTTAAGAACATCTTATGCTAATATTTTCAGAAAGATCCCAGATTTATTTCCTCTTACTCTGCTATTAAATGTTTATTTTGATGAAGAGGAAATAAAAAAAATCATTGGAGAGATAATAATTTGTACATTTTGTCTTATGTTTTGTCTAATGTTTTGTATACCTATAAGTTTTTGGTGCACAAACAGCCACATGAGTTTCTTAAAGAACCCAAATAAATAGGGAATAATAAGGTTCCTGTATCTCAGGATCAGCTTTTGGTAACCACAGATCTTAGTCTCTTTCCTTACATTTTGGTCCCAGCCTATAAATCAATAAAGTGATAGGACCAAAAAGTAAAGAAAGAGATAACAATAATAATAATAATAACCTAGTGCTGAACTATTCAGAGACAACCTGATTCTAGGTTTGGGTGTTATGCATAACAGAATAGCTCTCTTGCTCTGTTCTATTGAGAGTCAATCTTTACACAACCTTCACCATTAATCAAAACTTTACATGATTAGGTGATTGTCACTGAAAGACTAAAGCAATACAGGTCCTTGACTTACAGCAGTAATTGACCCCAGAATTTTATGGTTGGTTGTTGTGGTTATAACTCAAAGCATCATATAACAGTTGTAAATAGATGAATATCTGTAGAGATTATGGCTTGATGAACTATATTCAGAAGTACCATATGTATTTTTTATGCAAAGTTGCTTAGAATTGTTTTTTAATGCAAAGAACAGTGAATGCTTATCAAAAAAATAATATGTAGGCATTTTTAGATTTTATTTTAGATATAACATTTGTTAGATTTACATTTATTTTACTGACTGAATTCTCTTTTGAAATTTTGCATGAACAAGGCACTGAAAATTAGAAGACTTGCTCAGAATTTCTTTTAAGAACATCATATTTGTTAGTGCAGAGCACTGTAAAAAATTAAATCATATTTTGTTAACTCCTTTAGAGGTTTAACTTGCAGATATAATATAATTAGAAATGAATATAGTGTTAAAATAGGACTGGTACAAAATCAGTTTCTTTAGGTAGCTCATAATTACATAGTTATTCTTTGTTTTTTATTCTTAGAAAGCTGTAGATTGTTTAATCAATTCAGGGTTCAAACAACGTCCCAGATCCACATTTTAAAAACCATTAAGGAAGATTGCAAGATGATCATTGAAAATGATATTCATGTTTTATTATGATTTGTGATTTAAATATTTTTAAATATTTTAAATAACTAAATTTAACTTGATGTAATATAAAGTTAATATTGGGCTAGGTGGCAAAAGGAATGTAATTGCTTTATACCAGGGGTGTCCAACCTTTCACCTTCCCTGGGCCACATTAGAAGATGAAAATTTGGTTTGGGCCGCACATAAAATAAAATAACAGTAACGATACCCGATCATCCCAAAAAACCATAGAAAACATAGTTAACATATTAAATTTATTTGGAAATAAAGTTAGTGAGATGTTTATATTATTTATTATTAATTATTTATTAAAAATTATTTATTTTTTATCACGTTTTTTTATCACAGTTTATTTTCCGGCCAAATTTTGCGGGGGAGAAAGCTCGCCTATGCCTACCCTCCTCCTGCAAATAGCCCGGCTGGATGAGGCAGGACTGGAAAGGCAGCAGCAGCAGCGGGGGGCAGAAGCAGCAGCGAGGGAAGGCTTCTGCCCCGCCGCCGCCACCGCTTCTGCCCCGCCCGCGCCACTTCTTCCCCGCCGCTGCTGCTTCTGCCCCACTGCCGCTGCCCCGCCGCTGCAGCTTCTTCCCCCACCGCTGCTGCTTCTGCTGCGTTTCTGCCCTGCCGCTTTTCCCCGCCACCCTGCCGCTTCTTCCCCACCGTGGGGGCAGCGGCGGCAGGGGCAGAAGCAGCAGCGGTGGCGGGAGAAGAAGCGGTGGCGGCGGGGGTGGCGGGGAGAAGAAGGGCGGCGGCGGGGCAGCAGCTGAGGTGGGGGCAGAAGCAGCAGCAGTGGCAGGGCAGAAGCGGCAGGGGTGGCGGCGGGGCAGAAGCGCGGGGCAGAAGCGGCGGCGGCGGGGGCAGCGGCGGCGGGGGCAGAAGCAGCAGCGGTGGCCGGGGCAGAAGCAGCAGCGGTGGCCGGGGCAGAAGCGGCGGCGGTAACAGCAGGAGGTGGCGCCCGCCTTTTCTCTTGCTGCTTGGCCTGGCGCTTGCCTCGCCCCGTCTTGCGCCTGCCTCTCCTCCTCCTTCTCGCTGGCTGTGGCACGATGGTTGGGGTGGGCACTGGGCCGCATTACGAGGCGACCTGGGCCGCATGCGGCCCATGGGCCGCGGGTTGGACAAGCCTGCTTTATACAGTAGCAAATCAGATCAGTGGCTGGGAATAATAATGGTTCTATGTTATCTCAAGGAACAGATATAATACTCGCCCCAAATACCAGTTGTCTAGAAACACAAGTTCTGTGTGGCAAGGTTGTGTTTATGGACTCCCATAAAAATCTGGTTGCCATTGTTGGAATAGTATGCTGGAAAAGAGATGCCTTGATTTGATTCAGCTTTGCACATCTAATGTTCATAGAGTAAGAAAGTTTAATTTTTGTAGACAGGTGAACTTCACTGTTCTAATAATTGCACAATAAACAGTTTCATATTAAAGCATATGAATCTAAATCAGAATCTAAATCTTGAAAATGCTTCTCTTTTAGGCGTCTTGGTGCTGAACTTGGAAAATCTGTGGTGTACCAAGAAACTAATGGAGGTATGTCAGCATGATAAAAATATGTGAGATACAAGCCTAGATACAATCAGATAAACAATTTAAAATGCCACAGCGTACGTAAGCTGATCATTCTTTGTTACATTTAGAAACTCGCAAAAAAGAAAAACTACTCGACCAGACCAATCTAGTCTACATGAGTAACAATAATAATACAATAAAAACAATAAAGGTTAAAAGTTAAAGATGGCAAGCATGATGAAGTTCACACTCCCTTGCCAGAGGCCTGGGTAAAAAACAAGGTCTTCATGGCTCTTCTAAATAACGGCAGAGTGGGCACTATCCAAATCTCACAGGAAATCTAGTTTCTGAGGACAGGCACTGCTATAGATTGTGACTTGCAATTTTATTGCCAACTTCTGCATATTGGAAGTTAGCTGTGTAGCATGCAAATAGTGATCATATGACCTCAGGGACACTGTAAATGTCATAAATGTGAGAACCAGTCATATTTTTCTACAGCAAGGACATCACTTTCAACAATTGCTAAACAGAGCAATCATTAAGCAAGATCTTCCTGTATCTACTATCAATGTTTCAGATTTGAGCTAGCTGCATCAGAATTTTTGAATGGAGGGTGTCTTGACGTTGGGGCTGTGCGGAGCTGAAATGTGATTTGGAATGTTCACCCAGCTTTACAGCTGCATGTTTTCTTGGTCGTCTGCCCAGCAACAGAAGCATGACAACTATATGATGATGATACTATTGCTTATAAAAGTTGATAAATTGAAAGATCTATATAGGGATTAAAAAATAATGAAAACTTTCATCACAGCACCTGGAGGCAATGACGTATATGTATTCTTAACTAATGTGTGCAGGTTTGCTTTGAGAAGCTGATAAATTATAGATTTCCCGCCCTGCCATAATGGGAAATCTTGTCAGAAGAATTATGAATGTAATAAATCTTCTGTTCAAAAGGCATTTTATATAAAATGAGGATTTATTTATTACGATTATTTAACTCTGCACTAGAACCTCCAGGAGCTCAAAATGGTATACTCAGCATTCTATCCCTCAATTCCTTGTCTCTGCAACAGCCATTTGAGATAGACAGAGACTCCTCCATTGCTAAGAGTAGACTTGAATCTGGCTTTCCCTAGTTCAACTTTCAAAACAGCTAGAAAGAGGTGGAGAGTAGCTAGAGCTAAGGATAGACAGACAGGGATGGCTTGGCAAAGTGAACAGAATGTATTCACATCAGAAAATATTTGTGGTGTAAAAACCTTTGTCCTTAAATTTAATATATAATAACATATTTCTTTTAAGATTCAAATGTCATTATTTCTGTAGGATATGTTTTCATTAGATTAGAATAGGTTTCTAATGGATTATTTTTAACCCCATCCAACCCATGTATTTCATTGCTGCTATAAGTTTAAGGATACCGTTTGACAGTCTTACAAAGTTTGTTTAATTATCTGTGTTGTCTACAGAAACAAGAGTTGAAATAAAAGAGTCAGTCCGAGGACAAGATGTATTCATTATTCAGACAATTCCCAGGTGAGAGTTTTGTACATTATCCTTGAACTGTGAAGATTAAAATGCATTTTCTTGGATAAAGGAACTGTCCAGTTGAGCTTACTGGTCCTGTATGAAATTTCTTCTAACAAATCAACAAATGCAAATACACTTCTCCCAACTTCACCACTAACCCCTTGCTGACAGTGATAATTGCAATGTTAATAATTGTGCTAGTTAAATTTTTCTTCATTGTGAGCTAAGACAGCTTAGTCTGGCCTAGAGAAATGTCGATATCACTTTTAAAAACCACAAGTAATTTTAAAAGAAATTAAAACCAGTTGGCTGAGGGAACATAGAGCTCATTGGTGCCTATTAGTACTAAATGGGCTACTTCTGTTCTGGGATTCCTTAGTTCAAATGCACTATGTACAAGATAAGTATTTAGATTAATTAATTGTATACAAACTGTTGTGTCCTAAAACATGGTCTTAAGAACATGAATTGCAAAAGTTTGTTAATGATTTACAAACTATTTTTCTAAACGGCTTCTCTACTGTACTCATTTTCATATACATGAATTTCTGTTAGGTTTCTACAGAATCCCAAGTTTCTTGTATACATAGTTGGGAAAATATCAAGTTAAGATAAAAAAGCTGACTAGTTTGTTGTGATATTAAAAAAGCATTAATTTTTTTAAATAATTGTATTTGTATTGATAATAGCTGAATTCACATACCACACTGAATAATAACCTAGGGGTATTTATTTCAGATTGGCATCATATGTAATCCCAGCTATTAAAAATTGTAATCTGTGCCTTAATTTTATGCATGGACTATTCAGCAAACCATGATATAGTGTAAAACATAACCTACAATTGATTTTTGTATTGGCAAAATCCAATATTGTAGGATTATGGACACAGGGATAACCTATTTGTATTTTCTTCCTTTTCAGAGATGTGAACACTGCAGTAATGGAACTGTTGATTATGGCTTATGCACTGAAAACATCCTGTGCCAAAACCATCACAGGTGTAATTCCCTACTTCCCTTATAGCAAACAAAGCAAAATGAGGAAGAGAGGCTCAATAGTCTGTAAACTCCTTGCTTCCATGTTGGCCAAATCAGGTAAATGGGCTGATTAGAGGCAACATTGGTTTTAGTTCTCACAGTTCATCTATGTGATGTTTGATCTGTCCCCAAAGATAGCGACAAATATAGCTGATTTTGTAGAGTTTTGCCTTCTACTATAAGAAGACCTTTCTTCCAAAAAGTTATCAGAATATTTATTAAAAAGAAAACATGTTTAGAATCATGTTGATTTTTGAAAGAGAGCTCATTACACACTAGTGAACAAGGATTAGAAGTTTCACAGATTCCAAGATTGTGTGCTTTAATCTTAATGTGTGCACGCGCTTAGGGTATGACAAATCTTTGTGTTAAAAATATCTGTAATTTTTCCTTATTTATGCCCTGCTGTGATATTTCCTATATTTGTGAGTAAGAAAGGAGGGGATACAAAATGCAAACGGTTCAGCTGCTCCTTTTTTTAATCAATAATGCAAAACAAAAAGCTACAAGTGGTCATTCTGTTAGTATATCATAAGAAAAATATCCTGCAAATAGAGGCACTCCTCGACTTAGAACAGCTCATTTAGTGACCATTCCAAGTTACAACAGCACTGAAAAAAGTGATTTATGACCGTTTTTCACACAACCATGGTACATCCCATGGTCTTGATCAAATTTTAGCCATTTGATAACTGACTCATTTTTATGATGGTTGCAGTGTCCCAGGTCATGTGGATCACCTTTTGTAACCTTTTGACAAGCAAAGTCAAAAGGGAATCCAGATTCATTTAACAACCTTGTTACTAACTTAACACTGCAATGATTCACTTAATATCTTGGAAAATAAGTCATAAAATAGGGCAAAACCCACTTAACAAATGTTTCACTTAGCAACAGAAACTTTGGCTCAATAGTGATTGTAAATTGAGGACTACCTGTAACCACAAATAATTGGACTGGAGGTAGTTCATTTCTTAATGACTTCACCAATGTTAATCAGCTTCCTTCGTGCCAAGGAAGGAATATACCCTTTCCTTTTAATCTCATTATACCATTTCCTTTTAATCTGAAAAAGTTTTTATTAAATATCCTTTATTTGCTTCTTAGAGTATGAATCTTTCCTGAAACACTGAAGAATGTGTATTCAGGTTATAACTGACATTAGGAATGCACATTATGATTATAGAGTCTTTGTTCAATAACTAAATGTTATTTTAAACCATTAAAATGAGATTTTCTGCCTTGTGATTTAAGTCCATCCTGATAGCAAGCATCTTCATTAATTCCAGCTTAAATAATTAGATATCCATCTGTAATTGTTGGAAGTTGTATATCTAATATTTTACATTTGTTGGTTTTTAGGTTTAAGTCACATCATCACTATGGATCTTCATCAAAAAGAAATACAGGGTTTTTTTAGCTTTCCTGTTGATAACTTGAGAGCATCACCTTTCTTGCTTCAGTATATTCAGGAAGAGGTATAAAGTAATTTTGATCTCTTGACAGTCATAACCTTTGTTCTATTAGAAGATGATGTTTTCATATCTACATTAACTGAGGCAGTACAATAATGAAAAAACAACTTTTTGAGTGCTGAGTATTGTTACACCTGCTCCCAGATTCAGTTTATGGTCATTCACACATGCAACATATCAAGACATGCAGATTTTGCAACTATCTGTGTTTTCTTCCTGGGTTTTCCAGATAGTTGTGACTAAAGCATGTGAGACACGCAGCCACATTGAACAGCCAGGAAATAATTAGGAACACACAGAAATCACTTTTAACCAGACACTGAGGCATGTCAAGTTCTGATGGAATAAATAGAGACCTAATGATTCAAAATGACAACAAAACTACCAATTAAACCTGCAGTTGCTCTCACACATTCATCCCCATTACCAACATCCTTCTCGGTTGCCAGGCACTAGCTAGATAGACTGAAACTGCCATGTCTGAGATGATTCAAACAGTGGGCGGGTTTCAGGATCCCTTTTATCCCACAAAGCTCTTGCCTTGTTGATTTACAAGTATGGTAACTTTCAGTGGGATGGGGGACTCTGAATGTTAAATTGCCAATCTCCCTTGTATGTCTGCTGCTATGCGTTTGTAGATGTATATATGTATGTATGTATTATGTATGAATTAAATTTATTTGCTGCCCATCTCACAACCAGGTGACTCTGAGCAGTATCATTTCTTTTCTGATCCTTAATAATCTGGTTTGTACTTAACCTACCTCCTGAAGAGATCTTTTTGATAAGATTCCTTGTTCCTGTCTTCTTTGTGTACATGCCTGCTTCATATTAATATGATGGCATCTTCATCCTTGCCTCACATTCTCACACAACTTAGCCTCATGTTCTCATATTATAATGGGTACTCCCCTCACACAGTTAAATAAAAAGGAAATGTAATTATTTTATAGTAGTGGATTTGGCACTTATTTAAAGGTTACTGAGTATGGTGGTCCTTAAATGATTTTTCCCATGTCACATAAAAAATAATTACTTGTAAAAACAATTACTTTCAGAAACAAACTGCTTTAAAATCAAAATATTTTCTCTCTTTTTTAGATTCCTGATTATAGGAATGCCGTTATAGTAGCAAAGAGTCCTGATGCTGCTAAGAGGTATTTATTTTGATATGACTACAGGTAGTCCTTGATTTATGAGTGTAATTGAGTCCAGAATTATAGTTGTAAGTCATAGTGGTCATTAAGCAGCTCAACATGTAGCCATGTCCAGTTTTACAACCTGTTTTGCAGCAGTTAAGCAAATGCGTTGGTTGATAAATGAATCCATATTATTCAATGAGCATTTTTTGCTGAAACTAGAAGTAAGTGCCAGAAACCACTGAAAATTTTGGTCACGTGACACGTGCACAGCCATAGAAATTGGATCTTGTATGCCAATAACTATTTGTGACTTCCAACTTTTAGGGCATCATTCTCCAAATAATAGCCCTCAAAATGGATCTCTAATAAGTGGAATTAAATGGATATATGCACTGAATCTCTTTAGGGTAGAAATTTTTAATTAAGGTCACCAAATTAAAGATTAGATTATCTTTTATGCATATGTCAGTATGCTAAATAATAGCTAAAAATATTTTTCCTGGAAACCCAATAAGACATTCTTTACAAATGAAAATACAAGAGCTCTTTTGTACATCCATGAATGCTTAAAAGAGCTTTGGTGGGTGATTGTGATTTTGAAAGGCGTTGTGCTCAGAAAGCATTTTTCAACTAATATATACTTAATAGAAAAAGTATGCTTATTGTGGGGAAAAAATCAAAGGGCCAAAAGCATCTATACTATTTTGCTGAAAGGAAGCATAATTTTGCGTTACATCAATAATTGATGAAAAAGCATGCACGATTTCTTTCTGAGGCTTCACCTTGTTTGAAAAATGGATAAGTGAATGTAGAGCTTCTCAGAGAGAAAGTTTTGACTAAGACTTGGTTCTTACTTACGCAGGGCCCAGTCTTATGCTGAACGACTGCGGTTAGGCCTGGCAGTTATCCATGGAGAAGCTCAGTGCACAGAGCAAGACATGGATGATGGACGTCACTCTCCTCCAACAGTAAAAAATACTACTTTGTGCACTGGCCTGGAGCTACCCTGTATGTTGTTACATTTTCCTATATTTGTACACAGTAGCTTGTCAAACTAAACTTGTCCACTCACATTGTCAAATTATATTTTTCTCTTTAGAATTATACATCGGGGGACAATCTGAAATCTGTTATATTTGGCTAAAAGTCAAGTTGTCAAGTACAGGATTTATCTGTATTTACACTGCATTTCTTCATGGGGGCTTATATGATTAAACATATCTAAGTATAGAAATAGCATATTGAAAATAACTAATAATATTTTAGAGGATGCGGTGGCTCAGTGGGTAAGATGCTGAACTTGTCGATCAGAAAGGTCAACAGTTTGGTGCTTTGAATCTCTAGCACCGCATAACTGAATGAGCTGCTGTTACTTGTCCCAGCTTCTGCCAATCTAGCAGTTCAAAAGCATGTGAAAATGCAAGTAGAAAAATAGGGACCATTTTGGTGGGAAGGTAAAAGCATTCTGTGTGCCTTTGGTGTTTAGTCATGGAGATGTCTTCGGACAGCGCTGGCTCTTTGGCTTTGTAACAGAGATGAGCACCGCCCCCTAGAGCTGGAAACTACTAGCACATATTTGCAAGGGGAACTTTTACCAAATAACATTTACTGCTTTTTGGTTTATGACAACAAAACTTTACCAATTAAACCTGCAGTTGCTTTCACACACACATTCATCCCCATTATCAACATCCTTTTTGGCTGCCAGGCACTAGCTAGACAAAATATCTACAGTGGAATCCTTTATAAAATCACTGAACATGTAAAACATAATATTTCTAAATATTGGGTAGGTTTGTACCTTTAGGTAGTATCCCATGTTTACAGTACATATTGCAATAGGTAAAGAAATGTGTATAATTACTACTGCAAGCATTATGATTTGGATTGTAGTATAATCAATTGAAGTTTAATAGCAAATTATTTGCATCGGTGTTGCAAGATTATGAAGCAACATTTGCCAGTAAAATATTAGTAAATTTGTGTTTAGCAAATCATTGTTTTTAAATGGTAGATAGCTATCTGTTTATTGTAGACAGAAATGCTAATTTTGTGGAAGCTAGCTTGCATTTGGTTTGTTTGTAATTAAAATGTTTTTTGAAAATTATCGCCACAAATGGGCATGGTGGAACTCACTTCCAAGTATCCACTGATGCAGAATTAATCTGCCTACACAATTGCCTCTTACAGTAATAATAATGTTGAATGAAATCATATTTGGAGTGGTACAATATCAGCTACTTTACTATATGCCTGTATTATTTTGTCTGATTTTTTTAACATTTAGATCCCAAGTCTGGTTGATTCCAACTGTTTCATTTCAGTCTTTGGTTGTAATTTTTTAAAATGTCAGATAGGCAAACTAATGCTCAGGGTATTTGCGGTTTAAAAGGGGAAGATATTTATTTCATGTAGGGAGCTTGTAATATATTGTCTACATATGTATGTACATTAATTCACATATAGAGTAATTGGTTCTGTTTTGGTTACGATCCAATTAAAGAGATATCTTTAATTATTTCCTTATTGGTTATAATCCAACTGTAATCAATAAGGAAATAATTAAAGATATCTCTTTATTGATGCAGAATGACTACTACAGTAAAACACTATGCTATGCATTAATTTACAAAGCAAATAAGGACATGTATACCTACCATACAATATATGATTCTGGTTTATTTCCCTCCTTTAGTTATGATGGCCAAAGAGAAACCACCCATAACAGTAGTTGGAGACGTCGGAGGTAGAATTGCCATAATTGTGGTAAGGAATGAAAAGGCCAGAGAGTGAATGTGAACATCTTCAGTTTGAACTTTGCTTAATTATTTATATCTGAATATAGCTTAGATTTTAGTTCTGGGCTCAAAGCCAATATTGATTATGCTGACACTTTTAAGCTGTCGTGCAATATCCCTTTCCACTTTTGTTGTGCTTAATTAAAAACACATGTTCTACATCATTCATACTATCCTGTTTAAAATAGGACATAGTATTGGTTTCTGAAATCTGTATGTTTTGATAAATATGTAAACAAAACACAATTCTAAAGGGTTAACAGTATATACAGTTTTCCTATTCTGAAGGATTGACTGATAGGTTTTACGTTAAGTCTTACTAAGGTTATATTATATTCTATATTACTGTAGCAAGTTTCAGCAAGATAGCTTTTTATATCTTTTTAAATTATAATATGAATTTGGTATGTTGTTTCATTATGTTACTAAATTCAGTGGTATTGTAGATAAATCTGGTTTCCTGATACTAGGTATGTCAGTTGACAGAATCTAAAAATTTATCAAAATATAAAGGCACCATGAAACAGAAGCTAAAAATTGGTTGAAATTGAAACATGGTAACCTTTTTCGAAGATATTAGAGATTCCAGGTGGTCTCTAGAACATAGTGTATTCCTAAATCAGGGCAGCTATTTTGTAAATCTAACCTTGAGAGAGAGAGATAACTAACAATGCAGTCAAAGTTAAATTTAATTTTTTGAAGATGATTTGTTTTTTAAACAGACTTTCAGATATTTTTGGTGAAACATTATTACATCTTAAGATGCAATCTATATTGCACTGATAGAAAATACTTATTAAAATGTTTGTGGCTGGACTAACATTAGGCAAATATTTTTAATTCTTCAGATCTTTTTGAATTTACATTAGTGCTAAAGCATTTGAGGCAAGAACATAGTTCCTCTTATCCTTCTTCCAGAATTTAACTGGGATATACTTTTCTTCTCAGGATGACATAATTGATGATGTTGAAAGTTTTGTAGCAGCTGCTGAAATCCTGAAAGAACGTGGCGCTTATAAAATCTTTATCATGGCCACTCATGGTCTCTTGTCTGCTGATGCTCCACGTCTAATTGAAGAGTCCTCAATTGATGAGGCAAGTTTTCTGTAGGCAATCGATTAATAACTTGAATGTCTCTCCCCCCCCCCCCCAAAAAAAAAAACAAAGAACAAAAAACAAAACTAGAACCAAAAAACCTTCCCTAAAGCAAAAGAACATGTTTTGAGGGGGGGGGGTCTAATTTAGTATATACATGAATATATGTATATATAACACACAGTAAATCCATGCAAAGCATTTGAAAGCAATAAAGCCTTTTCATCCAACTACTTCAAGGTCAGTTCAACTGTTCCCAGTTGTCTCTGCCTGTAGGTGTATGCCTTAGCTACTTTACTTTGCGGGCACCTCTAGGGAAAGTGTTATTTGCAGCTTTGTTTTGAGTCTCTTGTCTAAAGAGTTCTGGTTTTGAAATATCCCATAGTTATTAGCAATTAGCCGATATAAATGTGTAGAGGACACTGCTACTGTGTGTATACAGAGCCCAAAGAGAAATTCTAGCACTTCCTACTTGCATTCACCTCATTCTGCCTTAAATAACCTGTGGCAGAGAGCAGGCTTTCTTGGGTTAAAAGAATAAGTTGAAATTGGAAACTAAATGTCATTAGTCTGTCATTTCAGAAAAGTAATAGCTGAAAACAAAATGTTCAGACAGGAGAGAGATATATGAATATATGTTTTTTTGTGCCTTAAGGCCCCTGCTTTTCTCCTTTTCAGCACAGTCTGCTCTTCATATAGCCATAATTCAGTGCTGAATGTTTGCAGACTATGGAAACATAGGGTCTGTTTTGATGCCTTCCTGTCCAAATAATCTGCCCTTTCTGATCTGCATATAATTTTCCTCACCTAAAGAAAAGTTGTGCCTCCCAATTGTTTTTCTGAATTAATGGTGGAGGGGAGGGAGGAAGTGATTGCCAGTGGCAGTAGTCAGATGCATTTCTTCAAGTAGGAAATATAACAGAGCAGTACAGAGGGTATAGTGGGGCATTGTGCCTACCAATTTAAGGTTATCTACACACACAGCTACATGTCAGATGATGTAGTCAATTATAGAGTTGACAGAATGTTAACTGCGAAAATAAGGAGTGCCATGCTGCTGTACTAAGGTGCCACCAATTAATCAATGGGGCCTATAATTACCACCCTTGGGTACTACAACCCAAGTGTCATAAACCTTCATAAATATGAGTCAATTGGCAAGCATCCAAATGTAAATCACATGAGGATGCTGCAATGGTCATAAGTGAAAATGGTCATAGTTCACTTTTTTTAGTGATGTTGAACTTTGAACGATCACTAAGTGAACTGTTGTAAGTCAAAGACTACCTGTATTTTACCCTTTACTTCTGTTTGCACCAGTGACAACACCATTGGTGATCCAGCTGATAGATTTGCTTTCTCATATCCAAAACAAATTTATTTTTAATTTTATATGTCTTGCAGTAATTCTGTTAACTGCATTTCAAACTATGCCAAGGGACATCACAAATACTTTAATCTCAAATCTAGCTACAATTCCTTCTTATCTGATGAAATCTTGCATACGTAATCTGTTTCCCAATGATAATTCCAAAGAGCTGCTGGAGCCTTCCAAAGAGAATTGGTGTTTTTTTTAGGTAATATTTTTCATGGATGGATTCTAAATGAGATATTTCAATCATGTTTTCTGGTGCTGTTTTCTTTTACTATACTTTGATAGGTTGTGGTCACCAATACAGTTCCTCACGAAGTACAAAAACTGCAGTGTCCCAAGATAAAGACTGTGGATATCAGCTTGATCCTCTCTGAAGCTATTCGCCGAATCCACAATGGGGAGTCTATGGCTTACCTCTTCCGCAATATTACCATGGATGATTAAATTTATTTTTTCTCATTCTACCATCAGTTTCCTCAAAGAGAAGGAAAACAATATGTATATGAGCAAGAGTGCCATAAAGTTGATAGTGTATTTTTAAAAATATAACAGGGCTGAGTATTTTGAGCTGAGGTTCACAAATCCTGCATGGAGACTGGATCAGGGTGCAGGTAGGCATTGGAATATATTGTTAAAACTATTTGTATGATGCTAGTTGTGGCTGTTTGCTCTTATTATATCTTGTGTATCATGAGGCAATTGGGGGATGACTTTAACAGTGCACTGAGATTTGCTCTACCTGCATAAACACACAAAAATATTTTTCCTTGCCATCTTTGGAGCCATTTTTAACATCATGGTAGCAGCAAATTAAACGGTTTCCAATGATTTATTTCCATCAACAATAACTTGGTATGATGCTATCTGGTTTCAAAGTTGAGGTAAAAAGTTGAATGTGCTACCTCTTTTTTGTTAGAGAATATGTTGTAATCCTGACTAGCTGCTTGAAAGAGAAGAATATATAATGGTTATTACAGTGTGTGCTAAAATGTATAGTTCAATGGGATTTGTATTCTGTGTCTGTGCATGGCACAAGATGGGATATTTTAGTTAGAAGATAAAGAGAATTCGGTGCAACCCTATCTTGTGCCATACACATCTTTATTCACTGGTATAGAATGGTTAACCTAGTGAAATGATCTCTGATTTTTAGAGCACTAAGTTAGCAATCACACACACTCTACAGTATTTTAACACTAAGGCCTTTACTGGGATGATTGAGCCTCTTTTCCAGTGCAGTGATTCTTGAGCATTTTATTAGGCATTTAGCTTCTGGTTTGGAAGTGAAACTATCTACTTCCACACAGTTTCCTTTTTTCCTCTGGTATGTGTTCCTAGGATGCCAAAATTTCATGTCTTGAATTTACTCCACTCCAGAGATCTCTTCTCTGCTTTTAATTTGCTTGATTAATTCTTGCGTATCTTCAGAGCTTCAGACTAGAAAATTAGATCTTGATGTCATCTATTGAAAGTTGTTTGAATTAGGTTTGAATTGCATATCTGATAGCAAAAGGGAAGCATGTTTTCCTTTCTCCACAGAACACACCTTGAATTTTCTAAAATATAAGAGCATCAACTTTCTTCAGAAAAGTTCATGAAGCCATCCATTCTTAATGCCATTTTATTTCATAGGAAGGCAAGAAGTGGATTTGCGAAAAATGCTACCCACAATGCAGATAATCCTAAATCAGACCAAATTTTACTCAGCTTCCTTAACCTATAATTTTTTGGATTGGTTTGTTTTGCTTCTTTTGGGATTTATTGATTCCTATATCTGCTCCAATATCCTGTACCTTTTCACACTTAAATTGGAGACATTGTATTGGAAGTGTTTCCCCCCTTCTTCCTCCTGCCCCATTATTTTGCACTTCCTTGTATTCCTTATCTTGCTGCTCTTCTAGCCATTCCGATTCATTTTGGCCTCTTCAACTTGCAGTTCTTTGTCTTTTTAAATTTGCTATTATCTGTCTTTTCAGTTTAGTAAAATGTCCTTTTGATTAGTGTTCTTTGGCAGCTTGATCATTACAAGAAATGCCTAAAATAGGGTTTCTGGATCCTGCATGTAATGATTAAAATAGTGGGAAAACTTGCCTTTAAGAAATTGATGCATTTTTGCATCTTTTCGCATTAATACTGTTATTACATATAACCTCTATGTAGGCCAAAAAATATACATGCAACCATCATTTTTCTCGTAGCCTAGATGCTTTATTTGTTCAAACAACTCTTCATACCTCATCCCTTATATTAAACATTTCTCAGTTGTATTGACCATATTGAAGTCGTGTTCTCTTTTCACAAAATTTTTAGAAGTATTTAATACCAGGCAAGGTATAAATCAACTGTTAACTCATAAATATTGTTATTAATTATCCCATTACTGTGATTTTCTTACTAACAGTGTTAATCACTTAATGGTATTATAGCATCTTATATATTATTGTCCAAGTCTTCATGATCATGGAAATATTGTTCACCGCTTTAGTGTATATTGTTCTCATATTCCTGCTTTGAAGGAAGAGAAAAAGATTATTCTTTGCTATAGCCAACCTAGTCCCAAAACATGGGTAAATATGAATCTTAAGAGCATCTAATTCACTAATAATATCAAAAGCACAGCCATAGCAATAGTCAACAGTTATATGCTGAATGCTGAAAGTACAAAAATATTACCCCAGATTCACAAGCAATATATGTTGGCACAACTAATTAAGTGCCTTAACTATGGGATGGTGATTCTAATGCACATCAGTGATTGCCAGAAGAGATCTCACATGATCTTCTAGACAGATTAACCAAAAACAACTAATGTTATCTCAGAAGGTTTCGCTGCATGACTTATAAAAAATATAGGCAAGATAACATAACATTCTTTGTTTACTATTGAGAAAAAGGAACTCTTCTTAATTTCCCTTATTTTTTTTTCATCCATCAAAGCATATTTAAGTAACTTTCAAATCATATTCAAGGATAAAGAAGACTGGAAGTCCAGGAAGGGTCTTGGCTGTTCAGCAAACCAATCCCTTTGTTTATCTATACCAGCTTACAACTCAGCTACCTTTTTACATATCTCTCATGAGTGCAGAGATACGTAAATCTAAACATGGGGACATCTTGTTCTTATTTCAGTCTGGTTAACAAATCGGAGTATTCTGAGGTAAAAAGCAATATTATGAGGTAGTCTCACAAATCATAAATGATGACTGATTTAGAAAAGTCATGTTTAATGCACTGTTATGATTTTCATAGGTTGGTCTTAGGTTCAAAGTTCAAACACTTCCGATTTTAAGTCTCTACTTTTTAAGGATAAACAGTATTGGCTAAACTGTAGGTGAAGTCCAGAAATGTGATTTCTAAACTCAAACAAACGAAGGTTTATGCTGCATGTTTATTACCTGTTTTACAACAATCAATGGCATCCATATATAGTCGAGTAAAAATATAGATCTATGCAAATACTGCAGCATTAAAACAATATTTGGTATTTTGATCTGCTTTAAGCAAATTGTCATGGTCATGAAGTTCAGATCACAGATTCCAGAGCAAGAGTGATGACTGATTAGGATTAAAGTAACATAAGTCAGGCATGGCATTTATCTTTTGTGAGATAGTATAAATATGTCCTTATTAAGCACAGAAATCTATCTGCTTTTAAACTGGTGGAATTTTTTTATTGATGGTCTTAAATAAAGATGAAAAAGGAATGCCTCTCCTCTTATACCACCCTGAATTCATGGGAAGATTCTGCCTCTTATTAAGCTATCTTTTGAATCCTTTTGTTAGTTCATGGCTTTTTAAGAAGTTTGATTTTAGATTTATTTTCTCCCATAGTATTGGAGATCTCAGTGTCAGCAACCAAATCTTCTGATTATGATTTTATCTTTCCTGGTATAACCTTCCTAACATTTTATTATCCTCAAAATTGTGTGCAAGATCCTATTTTAAATGGATAACAAAGCTGCAATGGCAAGGCTTGGGATAGGGTTTGAGTTGTAATCTAGCTAGTGATCTGATAATGACATTTTATAAGGCAAGTGTTCCTTGGCTTTTTAATCAGATATTTAAAATACCTTTTTCAAATTCACTCCTTGGTCTTTAATAGTACAAATATTTCCTCTCCTTTATACTTCTGTCTTGTTTTTGTTCTGCACTTCATATAGGTATAAAGGGAAGGGGAGCAGCTTAATTAAATTAGTAGCTAATTAAACTCCCTTTAGTTGAGGATGTGAGACAAGATGAAATAAGTTGTCAATTTGGTTTCTGAAATATTCTGACCCATGAGAAAATTGGTTATGGACATCAAAATGTGAAACGAGGGAGCAAAACCACAGGGCTTCTGAAAATTAAATATTAATCATTTTGAGGAGAAGATGGGCCATTATATTTTAATTAACATTCAAGTGACTGTAATTGGTAACTTTCCAAAACAACAAAAAGAATAATACTCTTGAACATTTTCCCAAACGTAAGATACTGAGTTCAGAAAACCAATGCTTCAATAATGGAAGTGCTAAATTGAAGGAAAACACGGAGATACATATGTAAGGGATTCATAGCTAACAAGTGCATGCCAAAGTACAATTTAGATCTAACACAATGTGAAACTTCCATTGTTTGTAGGCTGTACATATTCAATTCAAAGCAAAATTTAGAAATAGATCATGTAAAAACACAAAAATGAAAGCTGAAACAATTTTCAATCTAGTACAATGCCCACTGCCTTTATAGAAGTAGATGCAATTGAACTACTAGCCTACTAGCCTATTTCATGTAATGCTAGTTTTAGTGCTACTTGTTCTTTGTTCTCCATTTAAATCTGAAGTTTGAAGAAATATTCCTTTGTCGTCTTTGGGTGCATCATTATAGTTCTAAAAGTAGTTCCATAAATGAAGGGGAGATGATGTATTCAGAATAATTTTGCAATGCTTAATCACTGAGAAGTGACTTCATATTTTTGAAGTCCATTGATGATGCAGTGGGTAGTATAAAAAGCTACTGCCATGTCCACTTGTTCAATTAGAGATCTGATAGGAATTTTTATGAATCCAATATATATCAAGCCTGATTATTGCAGCTTGTTCTCAATTTTACATGCTTGCTTCTAGGAGCCTCAAACCTTTTAATTATCTTCTAATAAATATATACAAAAGCATTTTATCTTTTCAGTTTTGGAATGAAAGAACATAAAAGCACTGTGTAGTATTTTTATGAATTTGGAGGAGCCAAATCCTTATAACTCACAGTTTCATGTCTTCCCTTAGAATCTCCATTCAAGTGGTTAGGCAAATGTTTTAAATATTCTACCCTTTCCAGTCTGAGCTAGTGCAATTACATAATGTTGAACATGATATTAAATGAGATCCCCTGTTTAAGTGGTCAAATTGATTGATTTATCTGCCACCTTACCAAAAGATCACTCAGGACAACTGGCAGTTTAAAAGTGACTGGGAAATTCAAAGTAAAAACTATAAAAACATTTAAAACATGAATATTAAAAGGACCAGTAAAGGCTTGGCAAAAAGATGCATTTTTACAGATTTACTAAAAATACGGAGTAGAATGGAACTTAAAGCAATTTCCATGAGCGATGCAGGACAAAATCTTTTCCCAGGTGCCTGATAGCAAGATTTTGTGAGCAATAGGGATTATCGTCCAAAAGACCTCCAGATCTTACCTCAGGTTTTTAATGGGAAAGGCAGTCTATCAGCTGCTTAGTTTTAAATTGCCATGGATAATACCAGTAGTAATTTGCAACTTCCAGTCAACTAGAGAAGGGGCTGTAGAATCTACCCCAGATATGTCATTTGGTACAACTTTTGTATACCCCAGAGAACATTGGAGCTGGGAAGGCTAAGAGGCTTAATTGATTACTATGAACGATAAGGTCAAAGTTACTGGTTATCCCTCATGTATTTAAGAATTCATTTTTACCTTCAGTTGGGGTACTTTTTTAAGATCCTTTGCAGATTGTAGCCAGATCTTTTAAGAAGTCAGTGCAGTTCTGGGTTTTGGGTCGTGTATCCTCTTCCCTTACATTGACTGATGCTGTTTACCAAGGCAAGGGTAAAGTGTGTGAATAAGAGGAAATTCAGAGTTTATTTTGGCAGGTAAGAGTACAATACTTGATACTATACTTGAATCTGGCTCTGTGCTCCATTTGATGTGCTGGGCTGCCATCTGCAGGACACATGAGAATCTTAATGTTCAGATGCTGTTTTAAGCATAATTGATGTCTCTGCTTCCTACCCATATTCCCCTTTAAGTGAAAGTTTTATCATGACTTCTAAGTAAATCCATACAGGGTCAAAATCAATTTCCTTTGGCTGCCGTGGGACTTAGTAAAATAGGTGAGGGGATATGTTAATGGAACAACCTATGAAAGGGAAACAAGGAGAATTTATTTTTCTGTTTCTCTGATATTGAAAAGCAGACTTCCTTTCTAAATGGCTGCCCTCCAGATGCAATGAATGCCACCTTCAGTGTGGTGCAAACCAACAGGTCCTTGATACTTACTATCTCTCACATCTCTCCCCTCGGTGGTCATAGGATCTTCGACTTGTTTCAGAAAAAAAATGTCTTACAGATGTCTCCATTCCTGAAAATATACAGAACTATATGTTCTATTCTGGTGTTACTGCTTCTCAGCTCCAAGAGCATCACAGTGGCTGGGCAGCGTCCATTTAAATACCTTGTTTGTTTGACATGGCAAATGGCTTTATCTCCCTTACAGTCAATCAAGCTAGAAGTGCTGTTTTGATTAACACTTAGGAGGAGCAAATATGGCAAAGAAATCCTCTTGATCATCCATTACACTCTCGGAATTCAGCAGGGACTTCCTTCTCATTAAGAAACAAATATTTAGCATGAATTTATGTATTTATTACATCAATATGTATAGACACCCATCTTGCAATCATGACTCCAGACAGCAAACATAGGAGAAAAAAACCAAAACTAATGAATAGTAGCATGAACAGTGACACAATAATAATATAATCACTGTTATTAAAACAGAAGTAGATACTAGCATATGTCTGCCAAGTAGTAAAGTATTTGTCCTGTGGTATGAGAGTATGTCTGGCTTCAATGGGAAGTACAGAAGACAGTTGCTACTCTTTCACATCTTATTGCGAAGATATCCAATTATAGGTTAGAAAAAGTTCACAAAATCTAATGTTTCTTTTCCAGCATCAAGATGCTGACCTTACATAGGTACAAACTCTATACAATTATAGAACAGTTATATGATCAATAAAGTTCTTCCAAATTGATTCAGTGTTGTGTTGAATTATTCAACGTACAGCGAATACCACACCTAATCTTGCAATGTTCTCCTGTTTTTTCCCCCAAAGGGGGGGGGGGAGCTTGAGCCCAGTCATATTTATCCAAAAATGAATCTATTAGAGTCCCCAAGTGATGGTATCTTTAAAGATTAACGATAGAGAGATTTTTACTGCTAAATTTGGTGGCTGCTCTTAAAAAGCAGAGTAAAAAGCTAAGACTTCACTCTGATTGACCATATGTGGTTGGCTTATTGTCCCTACTGATACATTACAGCAGTAATTCTCATAGTGTTGTCTGGAGACTCCTGGGACTCCCTGACTTTCAGGGGATCTGCAAAGTCAAATATTTTAAAATTTTAATTTCTAATAAAGTAAATTTTAAATAGACATAACCCACATAAATCAAAGCTCTTTGGGGTCCTCAATCATTTTTAAGAATGTAAAGGGATCCTGAGATAAAACATCTCAGATCTGCTGCTGTAATGTATCCTGCTGATAAATAAGCCAAAGACATCCAGTCAGTTTGGCAATGTCTTTAACTTATTGACCATTAGACTAGCTGGAGTAGGGTTTAAAGTAGCTCGTTGATTTTGCAGCTATAAATTAATTTTCAAAAGCAAATTGGAAATGTTAATGTCCATGTTTTAAATTTTATTTTCAGAATAAATTCCAGCTTCTAGAATTTGTACTGAATTTGATTTAAAGTATACGAGAGCTTTTAATAGCCACAAATTTCAAATCAGCCTCCAATGATCTGGTTGGAGTGACATGATACAAAGGCTAATGGGACTCTTATTCCTTATATGACAACTTTTCTTATTGCAGTTTGCTGAATGTTGGTTTCTGAAATTCTTCCTTGTATATACAGCTGACAGAAGAACTATCCTTTTTGCCCTCTGCATTTGGCTCTCAAAATGTCTGAATGAAAAGAATTATGGTTCATATATAAAACAAAGCTTCATTTAGCTAGATTCACACAGCACATCAAATCATAAACCATTGTTTACAAAACACAGTGACTGTATTAGCACCACATATTACTTTTTAACCAAAGCACTCAATGCCTAGAATGTTATGACAGTGAGGTAAAATGAGGGACATAATTGAAGATTTGGTAAGGAAACTGAGCTTTACAGCTTCTCTCAGTTACCTGAACCATGTAATTTTAAAATATATTCATAACTAGGCAAAGTTGATTAGATATAAGGTTATAATCTATATTTTCAAAGTGAAGACATGCATCCATACCAGCAAATTCAAGGGACACTTTCTGAGCCCAGTAATACGTATTCTTACTTTCATCCTGCCTCTAGCAGTTGACCCTTTACAATTACTCCTTGACTTTAAAGAGGTATGTAGTAAATCTGCTCAAGTAGTAAATCTGCCCAAATAAGGACTAAAGGTGAATATATTCCATTTACATTTAATAAAATATAACAAGTATCTTCTTTATTCAATATATTGTCACAGTCAAAAAATGTAATTTTATAAAGTGAAGAACAGGAATGTCTGGCCCAGGATAAAAAAAAAAGAAGAAGAGGAGAGGGGAGAAGAGAGAAGAAGAAGAGAAGAAGTGAAAGAAAACTAGACTGTCTAAGCTAGGGGCTGAGGATCAGACAAAGACAGCATCATAGCAAATCATTACTAGGGATATTCCTTCGGCAGTTGGTGGGATGAGGCTATAAAATACCTTTGGTTGACTTAGCCTTAGCATCACTGACCACCACAGCAGCGGTCCCCAAAACAGCTTCATGCATACATGAGTGCCCGCCACTGGCGCAAATGGAGCTGAGCGCATGCGCTCACCCACTTGCACAGTGCAGGGTGGGGGAATTGG